>NC_066363.1:36546666-36853055 GCF_013377495.2 Cygnus atratus
AAAAACAAAGAAAATTTTGATGTGTTATTGGAACAAGACATGCCTTAATAACAGAAATGACTTCTCAAGTGTCATGAGATTTGGGTTCTATTTATTAAACTAATAAAGCTAGAGAACTATTGCTTCTTAACAGTGCTATTGCCTGTTTATGTGCAAATGCCTGATTTGTGCTCCTTAGACTGGAGCCATTGCTACAGTAAAGGTGCAAAAAAGTGTAATGTTTTGCAAGCCCAAACCAGATCATACATCATCTGCTAACCCCTTGATGTGCTTACAGTCTTGCTTGCACTCATTATTGCCCATTTTGAAGAGGGGTTTTCTAAGACAGGAGAGGCAAAACTTTCTCAATCTATCAGCCAAGGTAAAAGGTGGCTAGGAGGCACAGGCTACTGTTAGAATCGAAGAGATTGCCCCCCCAGGCTCCTGCCTCATACGTGCATCCCTGTGTCTGTTATGCCTCAACTCCTGACACATTATTGCCTCTGTTCATCTCTATAACTTCAGTTCTAACTGAATTTAAAGAACTTCTAATTTATTAGTTATTATTATTATTAATAATTATTATTCTCTTTTTCTACTATTGCTGCATCTTCATCACAGAAGAGCAAAACGTTGCTCAGAAGACGCTAGTTTTCCTCCCTTCACTTCAGGATTTCTCTGTCCTTCCTCCCTTTTTTGTGTCCCCACATTATTATGCTAAGAAAGCTTATCTCTTCTGTCTACAGAGAGAGTCTTTAATTCAGGGTACGGTTTACTTCATTGCCTAAAAATGGCTCTTACTCCTTGATCTGACTCACTGTGTTACAGTACAGTCACTTATAGATCAATTTATTTTTAGAATCTTGAAGACGGATTCTATGGGCAGCATTTGTTTCTGATCAAGAGAGGGCTCCAAACTGAAGTATGCTGCTGGAGGGAAAAGCCTTTCAACTTGACCCACAATATAAGGACTCTCTGACAGTGGTTTTGTGCCTTTTGAATGTCTGTTGCACTCTTATACAAACTTTTTGTGATCCACTTAAATAAAAAAAGGGGCAAATGTAGACACTCCTGTATCTGAAACACGACTTCTGTGCTTGCTGTTTTTTCCCCCCTGTATACAGGGGAATTTCATCAACGATGGAAGATTTTGTTCCTACCTCTGAATATTCTTTTACTGAGAGGGGAGATGGGTGTGTGGGGAAAGAATCTGGATTAAGAACCACATTGTCATCAAGTCATTACTCAATGGTTAGCACCTACTGTTTGTTTTGAAGGTGTTTTTCTTTGTTTTTCTGCTCAAAGTGGAAGGGTTGGGAGCACTGCAGTGTACTCTGTGCTCACTCAGTCCTACTTAACAGAAGTGGTGAATTAATGCTTCTTTGTACGTTATCTGACATTTATTGGTTTCTGGATGGGCAGTAAATACTGCAAAGAGTTTGTATTGATGTATCATCACTACTGCCTTAACTCTATGTTCCCCTTAATGTTCTATTCCTTTTTGCTTTATTTTTTTTCCTGCATTTTAGAGAAGTTAATAATGAGAAAACGTTAGCATGCATGGTAAAGTAACAATAGGCTGCTATTGTCTAAAAGGAGGGAATAGCTGGGCTCACTGTGGACCTCTCATCCAGCCAAACCCCATCCAGATGCTAATACATGATCAGATGTTTCTGTCTGCTGGATTCTGTACAGCCAATGAAGCTCCCATGCCAAGCAGTTAGAACCACTGAGGAGAAAAGACGTGTACATCTGTTTAAAAAAACCAAACAAATAAACAAAACCCAACTAAATGTGAGTAACAGCCCTTTGACACTTTTTTTAGGTGAGAGTTCTGTGCTGTTGAAGTTTGTAAGGTGTGTTGAGCAGTATTTATATTACTGTTCCTCTGGATGGGCATATACTGTGCTTGCTGCAGGTGATGTTGTTGTTACCCTAGGCTGTATTAATGACAGAGAGTTACTACAGAAGTAAAATGTAAGAATAACTTCTTATGACCTGGCAGCATATCTAATTATTATTCTCACACATTAATGTTATTTTAAAAATGTTATTCTCAGTATGGTATAGGGCTAACAGCAAGACAAGCAAATTTTTCCTCTTCTTGTGGAAACTATTGCTTCAGTGACCTGTGAACACTTTTTTTAATAACAGGGAGACATTCAGACATCAACAGCCTAAGCTTGCTGTAGCTGATTAAAAAAAAAAAAAAAAGGAAAAAATAAAGGGAAGAAAAGCAAAAGGGGGTGGGGGGAGAGAATGGGACCATCTAATGTACAAATGTAACCTGCACAGGAAACTCTTCCTCCAGATCTTCCAAGTGAATGCCCATGAGTTATGCTTCTGTCAGGGAACACCAAAAAAATGAAGGTCTTTTCAGTTCAACAGATTCTCTAGATGGGTTCAGTCTTCAGGAAATAAGAACCTAAAAGGCAGCATTTTGGTTTAGCTAGAAGTTAGCATTGGAATGTGCTCTTGTTGCTAGGCATAGCCAGTCAGTGATGAGTAAATCTGGCATGTTCTTTAAAACTTACCATCCTTCAAATGGAGATTAAAGGTTTACTTGTTATAGGGCACTGCTTTGCTTGGCCTTGAATCTAAGTCATTTATAAGTGATCTCTGCACCACTGAAGATTAAGAATATGAGATGCTAATGTTATTTCTAGAATTTCCTGGTTAAACTGTAGTAGCTCTCTCAAAACATTATCTTATAAAGACAGAATGTGAGATAGCATATCAGTCTTCATCAATAGTTAATTGATTCCTCACTGTATTGAATATTAATCTCAGTAAGAATATCAGTAATTCTGTAGATCTTTTGACCACTTATTAAGTGACCAGAGAATGTGAACTTGAGATTTTAAGCAACTGAAACTCCTCCAGCTACTGTATGTACAGTAGTGCAAGGAGTATTTTACTGCCATTTAGTTTGATTGACTAATAAAATTTTGAATGAAAACCAAAATCGCTCCAAAAAGTGTGCAGTGCAAGCAGTAGTCCTTCTTTGCTATGTTTTTAGCTATGCACTTTTGGGTATCGTCTCTTAGTTTGTGTGGGCATACAACAGTCTGCTTTATTATTATTATTATTATTATTAAAGAAAGAACTAGAAAGGAAAGGAAAAGAGGGAAACAAACCAACTATGCCTTTTCCTCGTGAACACAACTGCAAAGACACATTAGTCTGATAAACAGGACTTTGAAAGCATCTGTTTTCCAAAAAAAAAACACCTGAATAATGCTGAGTATGTAAGGGAAAGTACATATGGTTTTACATTCTTTTATACTGTCCTTCTGCATCCCCTCTGGCTATTGCAGGAACTATTCCTTCTTAGTTGTCCTGGTATTGAGTACCCAAATGTTTGGACTGATGACTGTGCTGGGGCTGATCATGCTGACAAGCAGTGATGTTAGAATGGAGCACTTCGGCATCATGCAACACGTGTGCCACAGATAACCCAGGAGGAATTTTGGCCGAGTTAGGGGTGTCCTTAGGCTATCTCTGCAGTTTACTCCCTTGCTCTTTTCAGCTAATTGTAAGAGATAATGCTCTCTCCAGGCTTTTAGTCTTTTTGTGTATCCCCACAAGAGAATCTAATTAATGCCTATTATAGCATTGCCTCTGTGAGAAGTCATTTAAATTAGGCTATCAATCTGCTGTCCAGCTATTACTGATCCAAGCTGAATGTGAATTGACAGCATGGCTTGAGAGGAGCTGTTTATCCCTTTACCAGCTTCTTATGCATCACTTTAAAAGTGCACATGACAATACATAGGGTTCCCAAATCTGTATGTAAGTACTTGACTTCCAAAGGAGGCAAACATCTGCAGCTCTCATTGAGTTGTGTTGAAATTGCAGATGTCTTTGCAGATCAAGACCATTTGAATTCTTGAAACAGGATTTCAGATGTATGCTCTGTGGCCAACTACTTCCAGGAATCCTTCTTGATCACCATTGCCTCTCACGTACACCAGCAGGCCTACCACAACCACCTCCTTCCTTCCCTGCAATTAAAAATGGGAACTGATATCCCCCAACAAGCAATTCAGCTTCCCCTTCAGATGACTAAAGCTTCCGTGATGCAATGGTTACATACTCAGAGAGTAGTGTGACCACCTTCCTTCCTCGCCACACTTCATTAAGGACTCCTGCCACATACTGTGCTAATTTTTGAGTTAAAAGGAAACTCACAGAGGTTTAGGGAGGTCAAGGCTGTAAGCCAACAACTGTAGTAAACATAACTCCAAGCAGGGGCAGTGGAAAGGAGATCCAGTAGGATGTGAGAAATAACTGGGCAATGGGAAGCTCTTAGAAGTTTGAAACAAGTTAATGTAGTTACAAGGTTGCCTGTATTTTGAGCAGTAGGCAGTGGGAGATGGGAATGGAGGAGAGGGAAGGGTAGGCAGCACGTAATTCCTTTAAAGAAGATTTTGTTCATTCCAAGTCTATGGTATTTTTCAGTGGTTGTAATTCAGCTACCACTACTGCTGCTAGTGCTTCAAGCACATGGCATTTATCTTTGTCTATTGTAGTGATCCATTTCATAATATCCATGATTCATTTCTGCTTGTGATGTACTTCTAGGGTAACACTAATAGGCTGTGAGAATTGCTTAGGAAAAAAACCTTTAACATCTTCAAACTATGGACAGCTTTTGAGGTGGTGGCAGTGGTGGTTGAGCCTTGCTACTCTGGCTGTGATCTAAAGCATGCTGAAGTGAATGGGAGTCTTTCCACTTACCTCAGTACTCTTTAGAACTGTATCCCTCTGTAAGTTGAACTAAGTGTAAAACATGGACGATTTGGAAGAAGATCGCAACACAGCTTACGTTTCCTGGCTCTGTAGTTTCCTTTATGCTATCCTCAGGTCAAAACTTGTCTTCAAATTCTGTCTCTGCAATGTTTACTCCCACAAAAGGAGATAAAGCTCTTTGTTCCTCTAGAAGTCCCTAGATGACTAGATTGAACAAACAGAGCAGTAATGTTCTCACTGTTTTCCATCACCTACTAAAGCACAGAACCTTCTGCCTCCCCCAGCGTTTCCATTTCCTCTACTTCCTGTCTTTGCAGATTGAGTAACAAATGCTGAATATTTCCTGAAGTTGACTAATGACAGGACATTGATGTCTGCAGCTGAGCAGTCTGGTTAATGCTGGAGTGAATTCTTGACTGAAAGGAGGTGCTACAGCTGTGTTTACAGAGGCCAGGAAAAACAAATACACAAATAAACAAACAAAAACAACAAAACAAACAAACAAACAAAAAACCACAACCCCACAATATGTGTCTGTGATTTTTACCTTTAGGGTATTGTATCAGCCTAATCTAAGCACTCTGCAGCGAATGTACTTAAAATGTCATTTCATTTAGTGTGACATTACTATTGCCTTAACAAAAATAACATCATAGGCCAACTCAAGATAAGGTACTGTGACTATAATTTATTTTTCCCCACGTTCTGCTCAATGGAGACCGTTAATGATTGGGAAAATCCATTATTTGAAATGAATGGCCTTTGAAATTAAGAGGGTAAGATTCTCTATAGGTGGTAATTAGTTTGGGTTCAATTTACACAAAGTTAGGATATGCACCCCCCAAACTGAGAGTATTTAGCACTGTGTTTCTTCAGTCTATCATTTATACTGAGGGTATAACTGCCAAGAGAGGAAAGGAATTTCATGAATTTTAGTTTATAGCTTAGGCTTTTTCTCTGAAATGGCTAGACTGTGTCTCCTCTTGGCTGGGGGATTTCTTTCTCATTATGTCATTAAAACTTCAATTGCCTTCATTCCTTTTGTGTTGACTGAGATGCACAGATCTGTGTTTCTATATGTATCAAATTATAATGATGTTCTATAACAAAAAGTCAAATATCCATGTATGGTCACTATACATCCCTCAACCTGATTAGTAATGGTATTGATGTGAGCAGAAAGAGTATGGTACCAAAGAAAAACAGACTTACAAGTTGCTTCCTTAGCTGATATGCAATGGCTGTTGATTCTAATGCCCTAGAGTGCTGTTGTTTTTTCTTGCTTTGGAGCTAGAAGCATCTCATCAAAGCTGGACAAAGATCAGACCCACCCACCCCCCCCAAAAAAAAATAATATATATATGTGTATATATATATGTATATATTTGTGGGCAACACAAAAATTTAAGCTTCTGAATAAGGAAGGTGAAAAGATGGGAGAGAAATTAATTATGTAGTGATATGAGGGTTAAGAGGAACAAGGAATCACTCCTGTGTGGTAGCAATGCTATATGGATCTTCAATACAAAATCAAATTATTGCTTTGTGTGTGAATTTGAATTTAGTTGATGTAATCCATACCCAAATAAAGAAATATGCTCCTGAAAAAGAAAAAAATCTTAAGTGGGCTCAACTCCTGACATACTACAGGAAGCTGTTTCTTTAACACATATGCTTACTTTGGTGACATTGGCTTGTTTTTGACTACAATGGGGTCTTAACCTTGTTTGGTAAATGAAAGTAGAAGACAGATGTGGGTTTTTGTATAAATAGTAAAAGACGAAAGCCCTCTGACTTTGTGATACATGTTAGAACCCTTATGACTACTTCTGGCTACTTCTGGGGCATGTTTTTACTTGTTAAAACCACCCGTTCTTTTCAAAATTGAATAATACCTTTGCTTTCAAATAAATGAAATTTTTATATGTTGAATATTGCAAGACTAGGAAAAATGGACAGTTCAAAACAAAAAAATAAAAAAGGGAAAACAAAAAAAAGCAACATGCCACATAATCCACAATTCTTTTCTTCCTTTTCTCCATCTCTTCCATTACTGTTGTTATTTTTTCCTTTGCTGTTCTGATTCTCCAGTGCGGAGACTTTCAAATGAAAGTTAACAGATGCTATTCCACATAATCTGACTGCTCCTGAGGGGAACTTGTTCCCACCAGACATTTTACAACATCTGTTTGAAGCTGACTTCTCGCTCCTTCTGTTCCATCTCAAATTGGAAGCCCCGATGAGAAGAGATGAGAAGGTACATGTACCGAGGCAGGGCTTTGATCCGCGATGCCACACACTGACTGACATTTCCACTTACATTGAAACATGCTGCTCTCGGATACATGGTAATAAACAGGACTGTTCAGCTGGCTAACAGAGATGCTGTTGAGACAGCAGGAAAAAGGCTTCACCTTTGTTAGTAGAAATGTCTCGCTTTTTACCTAGAACTCAGAAATATATTATATTGTTTATACAGACTTTTGAATCTTCTGTATTTTATTCACCTACAGCATAAAACTTCATGATTTTATTAACATGCTAGCACTTTTTTTTCCCATGGGACTTAATGGAGTTCTGGGCAGAGCTTCAGGAATTTTCTGTATACCTGGTTTTGTCACCTTAAATTTATGCTATTATCACGTGTAAATATAAATTTTTCTTCATTAGAGAAATGCAAACCTCTCTGTTCATATTAAACTTTGTCATCCTGACAATTCTTTCTGTTTTTAATTAAAAACTCTTGCCTTTGAAATGATGCTATTCAATGCTGTCCCTTTAAAAAAAATAGGGAAACAGATTTGTATTTTTCAGAGGGGGGAGGATACTGCAAAATTCCTTTCCCAGTTGTTCAATAAGTCTAAAAATATAAAATTGCAGAAACAAAGAAATGATTTCATTTCAGTGACATAATACTAGCAGATCTGAAGTTAACTCATCTTTATCTGCTAATACTGATGAACAGTCCTCTAGAGTCTCTAGAGTCCTCTCTCTCCCTTTTTTAGTGTATTATCTTTCGATTGCTGACTTGAGAGAACAGTCTTTTTATGCAGCAGTTATAAAGCTTTAATAAGATGTAACTTCTTTTCCTCTGCAACCCCCCCCCCCCAATGTATAGTTTGTTATTTTAATCTGTAGGCTGAATGGTGAGAAACTCTTGTGCTATACATACTAAATCAAGATGCTAGGGTTACATGAAAGCTTATATACTTTTAAAATCTTTAGGAAATGTACCTAAAGATTTCTCCCTGGCTAGTGATTGTGTGGTCTTATTCTGTTCTGGCTCCTCAAGGCCTCATACATTGTTGAATCTCTAGTTCTCTGAGATAGGACTTTAGGAATAAATCGGGTCATCTTCCAAAGTAGTAGTGTTGACCAAGTAAAAATTTTGACAAGATTTCAATAATCCTTCATGAAAGTCTCTAAAACTATGTTGAGAATGTGGCTCGCATTCAGACTTGGTTTGTATTACTTGAGACAAGATGTCCACGCTCTGTAGGATAAGAAAAAGTAATTGGAAGAGCAAGAGTATTGTTTCATCAGAGTCTAAGCTTCAATGAAATGTCATAGCCAGCTCAAGCATTTTAGCTTTTTATGATATGTTGAAAGGGAAACACAATCAGAGAGTTTTTTCCTTTCTTGCTGAACTTGAGATATCTCCCTGGAATACAATTTTTTAATTTTTTTTTTCACTGAACATGCAGAAAAAAATCATGTTTTACTTTGGTCTGTTGTAGTCCTTATTCTTTTCCAATATCAGTCGTCTTTCTCGCTTATAATCTACTTAATCGTACTGTGTTAGTGGCTGCTGTAAACAGGCCTTCTCACAAGATCGGTAGTGCCAAATCGCTGAGCCAGTCAACTGGGGAGGTTTCTCCCAGTTGTGAGATCCTGGTAGAAGAGTTCCTCTCTAAAATTTTATGCTATTTGCATTTATTTTCCGCCTCTTTGGAAAAAGTCTGAAGCTGGGTTTTGAAGGCACCTAGCACCTTTGTGGAAATTTCTTACAAAATGAGGCCTAAATGAATTTCTGCATCATCCTCCAGGCATCTTGTGAAGCATCATATCATGGCAGAGAGAAAGCACTTTCTCCTCAAGACTCAGCCTCTGGAAGCCACTGCTCCTTCCCTTCCTAGATGGTTGACTCCAAGAAAGCTTGGAGGTTTAGACAGTCTGGTCACATCACTTCAGATTCATGGTGGTAGGTCTAGCATCAGTGACATGGATGAATGACTTCAATAAAAAAGTACAGTGGAATAGCATCTTCCACAAACCTATTTGTACCATATGTTATGCCCCCAAATGCTCTTTTAGTAGAACCCCCAACCTTGGGGCCTTCTGTTTGTTATTAGTAACATTTGCTTTCAGTTCCTCATCATTTTTTCGTGAAGGGGGGGTGGGTGGAATATCTGAAAACAATAACTCTTGTTCATTGACATAAACCGGCTGTCAGTTCCTTGTGGGACCCGGGCTGATAAAAAACAGGGAAAAACTATTTTATTTGCAATGTAAGGAATTTTAGCCTGTGGAGGTTTTTAGTTCAACAGCAGTAAAGGTAGGGACAGCAACCAGTGAGGCTGTTAAAGGTTACATTCCCTCCTGCCCTCTCTTTTTCCCAGTCCCTTGAGTCATAATTAAAACTCCAGAAAGTGAGAAGCTGTTGCTAATACTAACATACAGTTTGGCACAACAGAATCATGCATTTACTGACTTGTGTTTTTTATTTCATTTCATTTTTTATAGGTCATGCTTAAATTTTACTTTACTATTTGGTTTACAAAGGGCTTTTCTGAATCTGAAACTTTTAATTTGATTTGAGATTTTCCCAGGTAAAACAATTATGGAAACAAACACCATGTTCAGCAGCCTGATGATAATTATCTCCTAATGGAACAATTAGGCACTTTAATCAGATGTGAATTTAGTGCTCTCAAGTTGAAAATGCTGGAGATGGTCTCTTGTGCTTTGTACTGTTTAGGATTTCTCCTAAGAGATTAGCTGGATGCAGAGCTGAGCTAATTACTCTTCATATCTTTCTGAGAGCTGTCCAGATTTGAGGGAGCAGTTACATAATAAAGATACTTATACACCAGGACTGAAACAGCTTACAGAGTTACTTAGATGACCCCCACTCAGACAAGACTTAGTGAATTTGGTGGATAAAGACTGGAAGGAATTTAGGATTTTCTAGTACTGCCATCAGCCATGTCCTTTATGCTCAAAAATGTTCTGTGTGACTCATTTGTAAGAAGGACACTGTCAACACAGGGCTCCTTTGAGTACCTATCAGGGAGGTTTATTTACAAGTCTACATCCAGTCATATCTTAACCAACTACTCACAGGTCTCAGAAAGCCATTCCTCATCAGAAGATGGTTATACTTTTAAGACAAGTTTAGTTGGAAGAGTTTTGCTTAGCCCTGAGGCTCTAGTGTATGAGCTTATACTTGCCTTGTACACATACCAGTGAGGCAATTTAAACTAGCCAGTGAAATCCTTGGAAAATCCCTCAGTGAAGGAAAAAGAATTATTGGCACCTGTTGGATTGCCATTGCCATTTCTTAAAATACATAGCCCCTTTTAAGGTCATCTGTTTAACTACTGGCCACCCCTGACCTTGCAGTCTGGTATGATTTCAGCCTAAGGTAATATGAACTGATAGATTAAAAAAGAAGTCTCCCTCCTTCTGCAGATACATTTCAGTGCTTAATAGCCATTTGTGTTATCTTTTTTTCCTTTCTTGTCTATGGGGCAACAGCAGTCAGTCTCAGAAAGCCTGGAAAGCTTTGGGTCTTAGTTCATATGAGGTTATACTGTACACCACAGTTCTCAATTCTTTCTGAATGTTGAGATCACAACATTTAGATCAGCCATCCCCTCTTTCCTGTTTTGATGTTGGTGTGCCAGATGTGGCTTACCGTGAGGCAAGAGTCTTTTGGACTTACTGGAAGACCCCTCGCCCATGCAAGAACTCAGATTTAGAGACAAAAATAAAGAACAGCATCTCTTGAAACGCAGCTATAATCCTCAAACAGTACTTCATCAGCTGCTGTCCTCACAATATTTCTTGGTGCTACTATCTGTCCAGCACAACACCAGAAATGTGAATTGTGTAGAAAGCTTGCCTTGTTTTCATTTAAACAATAGCACACACTTACTTCTCTGTAAATTGCAAGTAACCAAAGACTATTAGATCAAGCTGCTCGCAGAGAACAAAATGTTGCAAATTGTCAAATCCAAGAGTACTTCCCCTCTAGATAACATAACAGAGTGTATCTGTTGCCATATTTAATAAGGTAGAACTGAAATTTTGCATTCAATTATAAGACAGAAGCCTGAATATAAGTGCTTTTTATTAGCTTAGCCACTAAAATTGGAAAAGAGAATAGAATTACTTGAGAAATTTACCTGTGCTGTTGCTTCTTGGAGTAGTATTTTTTATGCTCATTTTCTATCCATTCCCTCCATCCATTTTTAATAAGAACAAAATGCAGACCGAGATACCAACTTCCAGATGCATTTTTGCTATCCTGGGGAATGTTTATTTTCATTTTGAAACAAAGTGAACTTTACTATCTCAGAGAAATTTAAAATAAAACAAAAAACTCTTGAATAGTGTATTGACACAGTGCACTTGTTTCTAAAACCTCAGAATAAGTCAAATAAGTATCCAGACTGAGTAAACAGCTTATTTACTTTTTAGGCATTTTTAGCTCCTGGTACTGCCCCCAGTTTGATCTCTGGCTTCTTGATTATTGAATCCTGAGGGTAGGGTCAGAGAACCAGATGTTCTCTCTCTTGCTTTAGGTCAGAAGTTGGGAATACCTCTTTTATGTCTTCATGGTTTGTGACCTGTAGACATCACCATAATATAAGTAATAATAAACAGGCTGGTGTGAGCCTGGTAGAACTTCTCTGGAGACGGTGGGGTTATGTTAGTATAAGGTAAAAACAAGGCTGATTATTTGCCTAGAGGCATCCTGCATTCTACATATATGTAAATATAACTACTAATTAATATCTGAGTAATATTCAGAGTTGCTCCTAGGTTGTAGCTGCACAAGCTCTTTCTAATGGTTTTCATCTTTGTCTGTGCCAAAATGATATTTAAACGTATGCCATCGTGGAGGCGTATTAATGCACCCCTGGTATTGCTGAGCACCTTCTTATTTTCTAATGCAGTGGCATTGTAGATGGCAGACTTCAGTGCCATTTACAGTAGTGCATCCCAAGTTCCCAGGGCTGTTCGTCTGCATGCTGTGATGGGAGATGATTGACATTCCAACACCTTTCTTGTCCACACAGCAAAGCTCCAGCATTGCCAGCTGACACTTTCTTTTCACGCTGGAATTCAGTAGTTATAACTCAGTCTGTTTGCACGTCTCAGCTTCTATTTTTAAGCGCCACTAATCCTCAGCTAAGGGCCAGCCTCCATCTGGCCTTACAAGGGTGGGCAGTGCTGAGGGAGGTGCAAGGAGCCTTCCCAGGCCTTGTGCAGCCTGCCCCAGGGCCAGGAGCAATCCCTGCCTTAAAAGCAGGGACATCTTGCATGGTCTCTCCCTTGAGCGCAGAGACAGCAAGTGGCCAGGGATGCTGTGTCCCATGTGTGCAGGAGTGAGCACATTCCCTCTCTGAAGGATGCTCCTCAAACAGCAGCGTGAATCTAGCTCGCTCTCCCACCAAGCTTTGTGTGAATTGTGCAGCTGAACTTCGATTAAAAAACAAACAAACAAACAAAAAACTAGGAAGGCCTTCACTTCATATGCTTTTCCTCAAGTTAATAGTTGACAGCTCGCTCAAGGAAATTAGGGCTGTTGTCACTACAGACCTAGCCTTGTGTTTCCCTAAACAACAGGAAAGTAGTGATAATAGAGTGGAAGTCCTGGTGCGAGGCTGAGCGTTGCTGAAATGGGTAAGGAAACAGACTTCGGCCTGTCAGAGGAACATTGTTTCTGCTTGAACACTGTCGGGAAGGAGCCAGAGCACCAAGATGGGGACATGTTTTTCTCTTGTTTTATTTCTGTGTGGTTTTGCAATCCATCTCCTCTACCGGCTCAGTGAGGAAGTGGAAAGAGGCCTTCCTGCCACAGATTGCTCTGGCTGCCCAGCTGCTGTTGCATCCAAATAGACCGTGGAGACTGGAGGGCTGGTTTTACAGTCTTTTGAAATAGCTGGCTTATTGAAGCAAGGCGGGATCACGCCTGCTCTCTACTTACTCCTGGGAATGTTGAAGACCATCCTGAGAGCAACTACAGATAGGGAATTATGTTACATTTTCTGAAGAAAAGGGGGTTAGCACGCGTAATCACTTCCTGTTGAAGGCTATTGTCTGTTAAATAGCCAGCAGAAATATGACCATTACAGCTTGGAGAGGACATGGCTTCAGTGTGCTTTTACAATCAAAGTAGCTGAGAATAATGCGGTCTTTTGGGATTTTTATTCGCCTTCTATTTACTTTATATCCTTTGCTCAGGTGTTGAGTAAAGAGTTGGCAGCTGAATCTGACTCCTGCTGTGTTTTTAAGCAGCCCAGTTGGGCCCTGAGCAGTGTGATTCTAGGAGGGCAAGGCCTTTGGCTAATAGCAGTTGGAAGAAGGATGGTGGCTTGGAGGGCATGCACAAGGAAGATCTAACTAATCGTAATACCAAAGGATGTCAGTGGCTGTAAGGCATCAGGCTTACTGTGCTGAAAAGGCCTCACACAGTTGCTGTGCCTCTAGGTTTAAAAGCTTCCATCCATTGCCATTAACCTTTTGCACCAAAGTAAAACAAGTTTGGTTAACTTTTTCTTTAATGTTAGGATTCACGATGAAATGGATTCTCATCGCTTTTTATTTATATATGCTAGGGCCCACTTTACATCTTGTGCCTGGATCCACAATATCTTTTAACACCAGATGGGGAAGTGTGCCCCAGTGCAAACTCATCTATCATGCGTTACACCTGATGTCAAAGAAAGAGGGGCAGTACATCCTGTGCAAGTTAACCCAAGCTGGTTTTCCAAGAAATACCTTCCAGCATGCACCAAGCAAATATTTTAAGAGATTCTAATTCATTTACTCACTTCCACAAAAACTCAGCAGGAAGGTAGAAGTTGTGGTACTGCACTTGTATTGCTGCTCTTTTGTTTTACTCATTAGCTTCAGTTATGTTATTTCCTTGAGTACTTCTGAAGCTGGTATGAAACTTTCCAAGTTGGATCCTTAATGAGACATGCTCATGAGTATCTGCACCAAACCAATCTGAGCAGTGAGTTGCACACAGTGTTCTGAAACCACCAAGTATTTTAACTCCATTCTTTCAATTTTAATTATACAAATGAGAAAAGTAAATAGTTGGCACTCTGTGTATGAAGAAGCTATTAACAATTTTTTGTTGTTTATTATTTTAATTATTAGAGAAACAAAATATACTATATATTTTGTTTTGCATAAAATTATATAGACAGTAAAAGTTTGTGAACAAAGAAACACATTTTGCACTAATTCCACAGCACTTCTATTTCATTTCCACAGCACTTCTATTTCATTTTATTATATATATATATTTATTTTGCTTCTGAGAGTACTTCTATTGAATTCAGGGAACAGTAGGAAACCCACCCACCAGCTAATTTAACCTGTAAAAATTGTCTTTCTGCTAGTGAAAAAAAAGTGAGAGAGACTTAGCCTACCGACTATTTTATATATCTCATTTCTGTTTCCAAGATTATTCATTGAAACCCTGTTGAATTTTTTATTTTTTTTTATCTGTGAATTTTGTAATGTATTTCTGCTACTACTCTAAACTAGGAGAAAAGAGCAAAATGATTTATGTGCTTAGAAAATCAATCAACAACTTTATAAAATAAAAAAAGGTATACCTACAGATGTGAGATCTTTAAAAAAAAAAAAAAAAAAGGAAGGGAAAACTGCCAGCCTTTTTATTGGTCACATGCAATAGGACAAAACCAGACGGGAGGGGGGATGCTGTAAACCAAAGCATTCTAAAATAAAGGCATGCAGTCATTTAACCCTATTTTTGTATGGTTGGTCTTGATGTTTATATAGTGAGCCTTTACTGGCCTGCCTGCTTATCTGGGTGAGGCATCTTTATATGGCTTAATTGCCCTTTTATCAGTTGTCTTTGAAACCCCTACACGTTGACATATTTTTGATCAAATACGTCTCTTGTGTTGTAATCCTGGTTGATGCTTATCTGAAAATGTTTCTTCTTCTCACTTGGAAAGTCTAACTGGAAGGTGTCTGCAATCTTCTGTTTTACTTCACGATGATTTTACACAAATGTTTGGGTTACTTCTTCAGAGCTGTTTTCTTCATTCAGTCACTTTAGATTACGATAATCAGACAGTAACAGTTACGGAGTTAGAGAGCAAAAGGATGTTTTATTTGAATCCAAAAGAGAGTAAGTATTTGAGTTTTGCATCTATTTGACATCTTTACACATTCCTTTTCTATTACTGTGCTTTAGTCCATGATTCCAATTCATTTAATTTATCATAAGAAAAAAAAGTACTTTTCGTCCTTGTTCTGCTCCTCTTAGACACACGCATTTTTAAGGCTCTGAGCCATCCTGTCCCTTCACATTATTTATGATCTGAAGAAAACATGCTTATTTAGAAAGAATAGTTATGTGACTTAGACAGAAAACATTGTACAGTATCCAAATAATAAGTTGTAGAGGCAAAAGCGTTCTGATTTAAGAAAGAACATATTTGAAAGGATATTTCATTCTTGAAAAATATCTTTTCATTCTTTTCATTCCTGAAAAATTCTTGTTGTTGGGTTAAATTAAAAGAGAGTTTGTGACAGCATGTGGATGAAATGTATGTGAAAATATACAAGTCATTTACATATGCAGTTACTTCGACCCTGCCAACTGACTTCCATCTGTGCTTGCATTGAAATGGAGAATTAGATCCTGTATTTATTAGTGCATGTGCAACAGGTGGACGTTTGACCCAATCAATTATGCATGTGATATTAATACAAGTTGGGCTCTGCACCGAACTTTTTACAGGAGCAGGGAATTTATTCTTGTGACAAAGATGTATTTCAGGGTGAATTATGGCACTGTCCCTGCCTAGGTTTTATTGTTTGTTTTTATTGTGTGTCAGGCTTCTTCCCTTGATGCTCCAGGACAGCCGTGTAGCTGGCTCTGCTACTTTGACTGTTCTTGTTTTCAGCCCCACAGGTAAAAGTTCATGTTTTGTTGATGCTCGAGTGTCTGGCCTGGCAGACATGTCACAGAAAGGAATGGTATTTCTCCTTTTTCCCACCTGTCTGCCCTGGGCTTGGGTCAAGGTAAGCTTAGGGTAATAACAAAGGAGCCTTGCAGAAAAAAGAGTCCTCTGCTCTTGCAGACTAATGCTGCAGAGCAGTGGGAGATTTCATGTGTAAGTTTTGGCTATCCACTCCATCTGATGTACATAACTTATTTTGTTCCCCACCCCTCACCTTCAGTCCCTTCTGTTTAGTGTTGTACAGTGCATGCCTTTTGTGCCTGCTCTTTGGGACAGCAGATAGTAGGTCACTCAACACCAACAGTTTAAAATCTGGGATTAAGGGCAATGTTGTACCTAATTAATCTACAGAAGGATTGTGTGAATGGAAAAAGTTATGTAAACTGATTCTTAACATTGAGAATAAAGTCATAATTCTTAGTCTTATGAAAAATGATGGAGGAAGAGCTTAATTTCCACTCTGAGTGGTGTGGACTTCAAATGTAATCTTGCAGAGCCCTGCCAAAGAACTAATACCAGTACAAGGATTGGACTTGTAGTCAGTTGACATTGAGCCAGTTTTGACTCAGAGGGTAGAGTGCTACTGACTGAATTGTTAACACTGAGCAGTTGGGTTTTCCTAGGAGGCCACTAAGCCAAAAATGTGATCTTGCACAGCAATGCAGTACCTAATGAAACATGATGAAATCATAATTTTATATGCTGTGATTTCCTTGTGCCTGATCACTTTTACTACTTAGTTGGCCATCAGATCTGAGCTAATTAACTAGGCTTTCTAGGCTATGAATTGTGATGATTGCAACATTTGTTTTCCCACTATTTGCAGCTGTTGTCCAACTATGACTGTTATCTGTGGCCTGGGAACATCCATTCTGTAGTTCATGTCACTTTCAACAGGCTGGCTGAGCTCCCGTTATCCCTGCAGTCTGCGAAGCATGGAGGTCGAGCAAGTGCTCCAAACTAACCTCTTTCTGTCGTGACTATGTTGCTTCCAGAGCTTGACCAACTTGGCATACTTGGGAACTACAGTCAGTGCAGTAGAGATTTAATCCATGGCTATGGTATGAACTGCTTGGATGAATCCCAAACCCAGAAGAATCCAACACTGGGATCGGTGTAGCTTGTTACCTTGAAATACTCACTTTTAAAACCAAGTGTAGTGGCTTTGCCATGTTTAAGCTGTTTCTTTACTGCCATTTTATGGCATGCCTTTTCAGCCATCAGTGCACGTGAAGGCCATGTATATGTATTATATACTGACATATATTCAATACCTCTTCCTTTATATGAATTCCCCATCGTTGCAGTGCAACCTGTTTGGCAGCGTACGCATTTTTCTATACGCTGCAGAATAAATAAGTAGTATTCAGGATCAGCTGAAAATAGATCTTCAACTACAGTTTGCCAGATCCATAAGTAAATGATCTAAAATAGCACCTAAACTCCTGTCTCCTACTACTTTACCCTTATTACCCAGAGGTCTGCTTTGGGCTGTGCATCTGTCTCATGTTATGGTGATGGTGGGATAGTTGTCGTTATTTGAGGCTTTCAGTTTTTGCTTGAATAATTCATTTTGCAAAATTCTGGCTGGTCAGTCTCCTGTGTAATATAGCGGAACCAATCAGCCGTCTTAAACCGGCTGGTTAGATACATGCGTGCGTAGCTATTACTGCAGTCACACGCTCATTCACTGAAATATTCTGCGAGATGTTTTTATTGCTTTATTATGTTTGTAAATCTCTTTGTGCACACTGAACACTGATTGAGCAGAATGATCAACTGCTAGTTATAATTTCCTGGCCGTTTACTGAGCAGGTATAATAGCCTGGCTTATGACTCTCTCAAGCTTTTAAATCAGCTCCTGCTGACATCGTTCACTCTGCACCTATCTCTTCTGTAATGAATAGACACAAAATAAGGGACGGGGGACAAGACCGTGTCATGTGCAGCTTGAGCACTGCCAGTAGTTCCTGCTAATGAAATAATACATGATGCCAATTTTCTGGCTTGCCACCAACTCTGTGGGCAGTTTTCCAACTGCATGCTTCCCTGGACCCAGATACATTGATTATCTCATGTACTAAATCCAAAAGTAAGCTTGATTTCAAAGGCTGAACATTTTGCAGCCATGGATAACAGTGGCTGCCAATTTCTGTATGTAACATTTTTGGAAATACTTCTCAAATGTGACCCGTTGTCATGTGTGGCCCCTGATTGCCTTTTGCTCTGCACCTAGTGTGTGTGTGTGTATCTTTTAATGAATCTTTTCTTTCCTACCCACTCTGTATCTTCTTTATAAAAGATCATTCAGATCTCACAGCTGTGCTGAAGGGCTCTGGCATGCACCAAAAAAAGCACGTCTGCACTGATTCACACAGAAATGTAGAAGACAGTATCAGATAGACAGCTAGAGGAGGTCTAGCCCACTGGCCCACAAGCAGCTCACAGTGCTCCCAGGAGGACTTAGGCTGGGTTTCTCAGGCTCCAAGCTGATTAAAACAAGAGGTAATGTGAAGGCCATATCAAGTCTTGATTCTGGGGTTAGGGGAAGAAGCTGACAGCTGTCTTGCAACTGGAGGTAAAAGGGGCACAGATAGCAGCCGCAAGTATGGGAAAATCAGCTTTAGGGAGAGATAGTAAAGAACAAATTAAATCCTAGTATGCCTGTGTTTTTCTTCAGGGTATGCATATATTCACAAAATATACATTAAATTCCTGAGTAGACTTAGAGAGCAAAAATTAGGCACCAGAGTGCTGTGCTTACTGTCTCTTAAAACAGGGCATTTCCAGCTAGCTAATTTTAAGTATAAAAATTACTTATGTTCTGAACACCATGAGTGCTCACTGCTGTAGAAAGCACTTGATATAGACAGCCCCTGTCCTAAAGACCCATTAACATATGCAGCATCTGACACAAAACAGACAGAACTCAATAGGAATAACTAGGATACATACTTATGAGTGGCAGTGTTTATGTGCTTGTGTAGTTGTGATTAGGATTGTCACAAAAGATACTTTTGAAAAAAGTGGTTTGTGGGGCTTGTCCTTGGCTGCCATGTGAAAGAATCACTTCTTCTTGAGCGGTATGGGTAAAGATAGGCAATGAGTTAGGAAGTGGAAAGGGTGTACTGGTACAGGGAAACACAGAGATGCTTGCAGGACAGCTAGGCTTGCATCTTGGAGCTGTTGGCATTTCATAAAAATATAGAGATAAATATCACTGTAGGAATAAATGCACATTATCACAATAAAAATCTAAGTCTCATCTCTTCAGGCTGTGAAATTCCTATTTGAGATTTGTTAAGGTCTTTTTGACTTAAAAACACATCAGCCACAGAAAGCTCAGATCTGAAAGTTTACTGAGTATGACGTGATTTTTTTGTAATACCATTTCATTTTCTAATGTCATTGTTATATTGCAAAGTGCCTGAGAGCAGTTTTAAAACTCTGGGCAGAATTTTAAACCTGGTACTGAAGCTTTTTGAGAATGTATGAATGAGATATTATGCCCAGCTTGGGTTAAATCCTTTAAGGTCAGAATCTTTTTGAGAATTTGTAATGCGGAATCTGAGGAATATAGGAAGTTCAGAGACCTTCGGAGAGGATGTTGATTCTATAACGTTTAGGATGCAAAACTAGTAAATCTTGTTTTTCAAACTTTGCAATTATATACTTTATGAAAATGTCATCAGTGACTTTAGCCAACAGGATTTAGACAGTAAAGCAACTCTGAATTTGATCCCTTGTTTTTGTTGTTTTTTGTAGTAGTAGTTGTTGTTGCCAAAAATTTGGCATCTGACTTACTTTCTTGAGGGACATTATATAGATATATAGGTCCTCCAAAAGCACAGTGTTAAGTGTAGTGATTAACAGCTTGCCAAAGATATATTACTTTTCTGAGTGTATTGTTTACTAACTCTATGGCATTAATTTGCCAGTGTCCTTTAAATTCTCTGCTCTGAAGACTGGTTTTGGTGTTAATATGGAGACTGTATGGCTTCAGTGAGTTTTGCACAGTTTGCAGTTAACTCATCACCCATATGGTCCAAGTTTAACTACACGGAAATTAAGAAATGCATTGTATACCATATCATCTTCCTTAATTATCTTACCTGGTTCTTTAGCTGACTATATAACACAAAAAAGGAAAGATATTGACTGCCACTTCTTTCCACTAACCTCTTGCTCTTTGACTACTTATTCTTTGTAAAATTAAGTACTTTAAGTTAGTGAAAATGAACACAACAGCTTGAATGTCTTTTGTAGTATGCAGATCAGTAGCTGTTCTGTCAAGTTACAGGGACTTGGAAGGGTCCATAAAACACTTCTTTCTCCATCACCACTAAAATTATACTGAACTCTAGAATCACTCCACCAGCAATTAAGTTAGCTTCATGTCAGCTTTTTAAAAAATAAATGTATTTTACCAAAAGCAAAATCCATAATCAACCCATTAGACCTAAAGATCAGTTGCTAGTGTAATGGAATGCTGATATTAAAAGACAAAAATTATTTTTTGTCTGATTTGAGTGGAAATTTCTACTGTACTCTCCATGTACTTGTATTACATACTTCAGGTTCCAAAACACTTTTCAAACTGCAGCTGAGATTTACATGTCTAATTTAAGATCTCTCTGATATTGAAACAGAAAAAAATAGGTGCTGCAAGCTCTGTGGTAGGATCACTGTTAGCATCACTAATGCATCAAAGTAGCATACATGGCAGATAGTAACAAACTCAAGTAATAACTTAGAAATTTTAGAAGAACTTATTTCAGGAGGTTTAGTTTCCTTAGCTGGAGCTGAGCTGTGTTATCAACCATGGTGTTCCAGAAAAGTGGGGTAACAGTGGGGGCTATTTCTAAAAAATGCTGATTTTTTTCAGGAATATAATAAAGCCAAAAATTTTAGTGGAAAATATTAGACTTCTCATTTAACACCCCACAATATTCCAGTGTGGATTTTCTGTTGGACTGGGGAAATAAATCAGGACATTCTTGTGGGAAGCAATTTTTTCCTGTGAAAATGAGTAATCACAAAAATTTTAATTTTTCAAAGGCCTCCTCTTCCACCCAGGTTTAAATATTTTTAACCACCCTTAACCCACTTTTATTAATATTGGCATGGATTATTTAGAAATCACAGATAGACCACAATGACTAATGGACAATGTGGATGAAATACTTTTTTTTTTTTTTTTTTTTTTTCTAAATTAATCTCTTTTCTGGTAACTTAGTATCTTTTCTGATACTCTGTTATGAAAGCACACCGAATGTTTCTGCCCAGTCTGTGCATGTACGAGGCTGATTGATGTAGCTAGATTTCTCTCAGAAGCAGATTTGAGGAATGGGAACTATTGCTGATGAGAACTGTTGCCGGCAGGGATGGGATGTACATATTCTGGGGATAAAGGAGTGGCTAAGTTGCTTGCTTAAAAGGGAAACTGTACCCCAGAGTGATTTTTACAAGCTGTCATTCTGAAAGGAGTCATGCCTCATTTAGGAAATTGGTCTTTAATAAAAGCAAGAAACCTGGGGGAAAGACTACACCTTGGACTTCACTTTTTATCGAAGAAGCCAAAACAGAGCTGAGAGGCTGAATGCTGTTTTGAAGAGCTTGGGACTTTTTGCTATCAGGGGAACTTTTCTAGAGGCTGAAATAAATCTTTCTCTGAAGACCCTTTATAATTCTGTCAAATAGTTGAATCCAGAAGTCTGCTGAAGCCCTATGAAAATGTGGTTCTACAAATGTGGTCTTATTTAATCAGCAGGTCCTTGAGAATATGAAAGACATTTTCCAAGTTGCACATTGACATGGGATATGTTAGGGAGAAAGTAATTACAGTCATGTCTTGCTGGGGGTGTAACTTCACTGCTAAGTTGAATGGGAAAGGGTAGTCTCTATTTCTTTAAAAAACAGCAAGTACTAGAATACTTGGAGTTTAAAAAAAAAAAAGATGCTTGTTTTAACTGAGGCATCATATGTTGAAGTGCAGAAGTATGGTCATTGATTTGTCAGTATGTAGTCAGTCTTGTACAGCCATGTTAGCTGCTCCTACATGTGCAAGCATTTTAGGCATGCTGCCCTGTTTGCTTTTGCAGAGGGAGCAGGCGGTGGCATTCCCACGCATGAACTCCATCCCTATGAGTGTGATTGATTGTCTACAAAACCGCAGAAGTGACACGGGCATGCATGCTTACCTGGCTGCTTTGGTGTCTTTAATAATACCAGCAGAGGATTTAGCCAGTATGTTGAGAGTAGTCCTCCTCTGACTTCCCACAAGGTGCTTCCCAAAGTGTACATACTGATGTTCTCAGGTGTTCTTTGTGCTTATTTTTAGGGTTTCCCCTCGCCACCAACAATAGAAGGGTAAAGCTATCCTGCAGGACAAATTGCATACGTGTTGGGAGGGAGGAAATCAGTTCGAGGGCTCGTAAAAGTCAGAATATTATTGAAGTGAGTTTGAGTTACAAAATGTAAGAACTTGCTTTGCACCTTTCTGTGTATTTTATATATATTAGTAACCAACTAATTGATTTATATTTATGATAACATTTTATGCTGACTGGACTCAACTCTGTTTTTCTCTCTAGCATGGCAGCCCAGGCCATATCTTTCTTTTGTCATTTTTGAATTGCTACTCATTTTAAGCTACAAGCTTTCCAAAGCACATTGTAAGATAAGCCCTTTATATTAAAAACCAAGCAAGGATCCCACATGCATATATGTGCATATAAAATGCATTGAAAAAAGGAAAGTTATGAGCACATGATAGTGGCTGCTGAAACAACAGGCAAACCAGCCAGCTGTGAAGGAAACTAACATGATGTACTAAAGCAGAAACACAATATAATGGGGAAATGCGGTTCTTTGTTCAGATCCGTTTCCTATTAACACTTATAATGTTATGCTTGTGCATGCCATCCCCTGAGGACACTTGGTCAGCCTTAAATGAATAACAGTGGAATATGTAAAAACTGCTAGATGCATAAAACTTCTGTGCACCCATGGTCTGTTGTGTGTATGTGTTCCTTTAAAGGAAATTTGAGCTATTTATTGCATGGAAGCTTGAGTTAAAATACTGTTGTGTTGCCAGGGGCCAGCCACTAACAGTGATTTTAAAAGGTGAGAGCAGAGTGAGATGAGGGCAATTTGAGCATGATGCTTAAGGTCTCTCTAGCTATTAATGAAGGAGGAAACTTTTTAGTATCAAAGGAGGGGAAACAGAAGGCACTCAGCTGGGCTGGTGGCAGTGAGGCAGGCTTCTGCGAGAGGGGCTGCAAATGGGATGCCCTCTTGAAGTCATCTGTTTCTTTGCTCCATGGCATCCTGAAGCAGATGCTAGGCAGGTGCATGATGGAGGTTCATGGGGAAGGTTGCTGTGAAGCACTTTTTCCTGCTGATAAGAAGCTGAGGTGGAAGATTTAAAACAACAGTCCATATGTCAGTTCTTATATCCTTTGCCTATTTTGGGGATAGTTGTTGAAGCCAGAGGAGAAAACATGTCTGATTTAGGAAGATGCATGCAGTTGAGGGAGTGAGGGCATGCACACAAAGAGAAGATAATGTGGATAGGATGGTGGGACTTGATCTTGAAGGTCTTTTCCAACCCAGTTAATTCTACGATTCTAGTGAACGCTTTAGGTGCAGAACTTCCCCCTGTATAAAGAGATCATCGTTTCAGGCATTTAAGCATCTAGCATACATTACAAAAGTATTACTATATACAGTAAGACTGCAAACTAATTCTGAGTGAAGCTGTATGTAACAACCCAGACTGTCATTGACACAGGAGCTGGCATTTATATTCCTGAGAAGTAGCTGAGTTTGTTAATTGGCACATGGGTGCTGCACAGTGAGGACATCTCTCTGGCTGTGGACTACTTTCCAAGCTCATTCAGAGTTTTTTGGACTGGCCCACTCAGGGCATCACAAGCGCTCTTGATCCAGAGCTGTGGTCTTCCCTAAAGGCCTCACTGATCAGCACAAGAGGATATAACACCCATGGTCTGGATGCAAATTGGTATTAAAAGGAGAGGATTTTTCTTGTGTTCGACAGCTGTATGGCTTACTTAAAAGAATAATTGCTGGCCTTTCCACTTGGGATACAATGAATTCATAACATATTAAAATAATAAAATCTCATTGTTCTGTTCTGTCCTATCCTAGTGAGGGAGAGAACTGGGAAAGGAAGCAAGGCATTAAAAACAAAACAACGCACCCTTTTAAGTATAACTAAGTAGACATCTCAGAGTCTTTAAGGGTAAAAGAAATGCATTTTGTGTCTCAGCTTGTTAGCCACCTTGTTTATATTCCTCCCAAAAGCACAGCTTCGATGTGGCTGTAATTAAGCAGAACTACTCCCCTAAAACTCTCCACTAAAAGACGTTGTCTCAGTGTCTCCCTGTGTAATATTTCTGAACACTCATCATGTCCATTTCCCCACCCTGAGGTCTGACTGGTGGAGACTGATGAAGTCTGAGTGCAGACTTCGAAGGATTTCTACTGGGATGATCAGGAGGACGGTGTTGAGCTTCAGCACATAAGTCATTTCCAGGCTTCAGTTATTTTAAATCCTAAGGGGCACCTTAAGGATTCCTAAAAGATTAGTGAGCAGGGCTTCCCAAATCTGTGCTAATGCTCTTTTTTGACAAAATTGACAGCACCATCAAGAACCTGTCGGGCGAGAGAGATAAATACAATGGAAGAGCAAACACGGGGAGAAAAGAGAACTTTTGTGATAACATATTCCCCCTAGATGTCATAGACCATGTACAAATAATGAGCACATTGAAAGAAAGACAGAACCTGGTTAAGTATTGTGGCAGGAGAGCCTGTGATCTCAGGCTATTAAATACTACAGCGCTCTTTCAGAGCATCATAATTCAAAAGGAAGGTGACAGTGTGGTAGATGTGGGCTGCTGCCTAGCAAGAGGCTGGAAGGGAGGGGGGACATGCTCAGAGCATGCTTTGGGATGAAAGGAGGTTATCTCATTTTCATAAGGAAGATCGCTCAAATACCTGCTGTGACCTCTTGTGCTGGAGCATGAATTTCAATGAAGGGATAAATGGTGACATCTCACCCGTTCTCCAGTTCTAAGGGTTGGGTTGTGTTACATTAAATCGTGCTTGGAAATCTCTGGTTAATACATTTAGAGAAACAGCTCTCAGGAACATCTACCTCCCTTCCTTCCTCCTTAAAACAGTAATGAATCTAAATTGCTAATAAAACATAAGAGCTCAAAGATGTTGTACACAGACCATGTTTCTGGGCTGGTTATTTTTTTAATGTCAGTTTTCCCACAGCTGTTAGCGTGTTACAGTCATTAAGGTATCAAAACTGTCTAGCCAAGAGAGGAGAGACTTTTCTTTCTTTAGGCTCTTGAATTGTTTGAATATTTGTTTAGCAGGGCTCCATTCTTTGTTTCTTTCTGTGGAAAAAGTAAAGCTTGTAATCTGTCTGTACTGTAAATCTCAGTTAAGAGCCATTCATTGAAGAATAAACTGTGCCTTCTCCTGTGAGGCTATTTTTCTAGCAAATCTGATTATGTGCCTGCAAACTAACAAAGACAATTAGCAAATATGCGTAGTCCTAGCTACAATTTGAAACTCTTCCTAAATTGTAGAAAAGATGCATTTTAAAGTTCATAAGAAATTTAATTTACTAACATTCATAGCTTTTTCTGGTTTAACACAGGTTGCCAAGCAAAATGTAGGGGCTGTATTGTTGTTCTGAATTAGAAAGGGAATTGTGGAAGGGATCAGGAATATTTTGTACATATACTTACTGCAGGAAATGAGGTCCTTTTCTCTTGAGCATGGGGAGCAATCAAAGGACCAAGGATGGCTTCCCCTCTGCAGCCCCAGACCCCTGTGCTCAGCATCCTGACCCAAAAGCATGTTTTTTCTCAGGGCCACATGCCAGTACTGCTCAGGCTGTGTTAAACTTTCTTCTTATATATGCTGCTTCTTTATCTCTTGCCAATATGACAATGGTCAAATGCACACGGTCTTCCCAAAAAATAACTTGGCAAAAATTTTCCACCCAGATAATCCAAATTACTGAGTAGTTTCATACTTTTTTGCCCTTGTTCAAAAGAGAGAAAAAAAAAAAGAAGGGGGCTGGGGGGAAGGAAGGGAAGTTTCAAGGATGTTTAAGCTGGACTTAAGCAATATATTCTCTAGAGTTATGTTTATCCTTAGCTTTCTAAATGCAGGTTGCAAGAGGCCCTGTCAGCTAAAAGGGTTATGAACTAATACTACACTGCAACTTTTGCGTAGGGGGGAGCCTCAAACTGCCTAGAACTTGGCTGCTCAACAGGTATGCAACTGATGAGGAACCTCCAGGAAAGATGGTGTGCTTGTTGAGGTCATGCTTATGCTTCAGGGAAGGTCTCTCTTCTTCTCCCTTTTATTTCTAAAATAAAAAAATCTGACACTTCTCCAAGCTTCAGTAGATTCTCCATAGTTCGTGGCACTGCTTGTTAACTCAGATGTGAAACTCAGATTTTCTCTGTAACTTTTCAAGGAAAAAACTGTTCAAGCCTCTTGTTATGTCTATATGAAAAAAAGAGCATGATCACAAGATTCATTTTGCATAAAATTTTCTGAAGTGTGCAATTTTAGCTGTAATTCCCCTAAAATCACAGGCACAGTTTTCTAAGGATATCAAATGTGATATGTTTCTTTTTTTGTTTTTGTGGGGTGGAAATGTTATTATTTTAAACTTGATACAAATAGGAAGAAATCTGTAATGTCAGAGCTATAAATCTTTTGCTTTCATAAAAATTATGGAATCATTGAACTGTATGGCTGGAGGGGACTTCAAGTGTTCATCCAATGCTCTGCCCAAAGTAGGATTAAGTAACATCTACATCATTTCTGACAGAAATATCTCGAATGTGTTTTTGACAACCTCCAGAAATGCAGAGTACACATCTTAACTGTTCAATTGCAGTGCTTAGCTGTATTTACTTTGAGACAAGTTTTTCTTTAGGTCTAATGTGAACCCTCCTTGGTGCAAATTTAAGTTCCTTTTATTTTTGTTCTACTCAATACAGACAGAGAGAAATATATTATTTCTTCTTTCTGTCTTCATCAGCCTCTTGTAATGTTCATGCTCTTCCGGTCTTCTGGAGACTAACCAACATGCTCAGTCTGTCCTTACTCCTCTTTTATGGACTTTCAGGTGTTTCTCTAGCTGTCCAGAGGGTTATCTCTGGCTGCTTAAAAAGTGCTTCAGATGGGAGCTACTAGTGCTGAGGCGAAGCAAAGGATTCGTACACTGAAGGAACTCTTATAAGCACTATGTTTAACAATGTGGGTGGGAGGTAAAAAATTCACTCCTTATTGCTGAGGACCAAGAAGCACAGCGGCATTTACACATGGTTCCCATTTGAACTGAAACATTTTCAACTGAAAAAATAGAAATAAATTCTTTCAACTTCTCCAAACTAAAGAAGCTCTGCAGTGAAAGGACTGCTCAGCAGCAATGACTCCTTTTCTTTTTTTCCTTTTCTTTTTTTTTTTTTTTTGTTAATTGCAGAATCCATAGCATCACTAATAAATCATGACAGTGTGACAAATGACCAGTCTCTGCCTGAAATCCCATTTGGTTAATTGTGTTGCACCTACCAGCATTTCCCTTGCAGTTCTTGCTTTGGTGCTGACTCCAGGGGAAGTGTGCCACCTACTGAATCACCAGCTCTGCTTCCTGAAGCACCCTGGGATTTCCTTGGAGGGCTCCCAAATGCATTTGGCCAAGACCAACCCTGTTTAGCTTATGAGAGCAGACCAGATCACAGCCTGAGGCTGTTATGGCTGCTAGCCATATTACTCATTGGGGATGTTTAGTCATGTATCTCTACGAAGGGAGACCATATTGCATTAAATGTCTCGAGTTAGTTCTGCATATATTGTTTGTAAATTGCTTTGTGACCCTTTCTGAGTGGAAAGAGCTGCATATGTATAAAATATTAAGACTTAATGGAGTGTATATAACATGTATGGATACTTTCAGGTCATTTTTGTAATAACCTTTCGTGTTATAGCCATATGATTGAAAATGTAATAAAACAGGCTGAGAAGGCAGCCTCTTTTAAGTCTGGCTGTTCTAGTACTGAATTATTCTGATTTCATTGTCGTAAGTCTATTTTTGGTACTTAAATATTGGTAAATCGTCACCAACATGGTTGTTTAAATTTAACAGAAGTGAGCACTAGTATCAACACTATTCAGCCAATGTGAATTGAAAATCCATTCCATTTGCCTGCAATAAGTCCTAACGGATATTTTATTATTAATACATTTACAAATGGCAGATGGCTTTGCATAACACACCTCATTTTCTCATTTGAGGTCAGATCCCCCAATAGGTAGCTATACAGCCGTATTGTGTAAGTCTCCTAACGATGGGAAGGGTTATAATCCAAAGAGAGTGGTTGTAGCTAAATTGTATAAGGTATTTGCTCTAATTTTTGTAGGGGATAAGATCTAGGTAAAACAGACATTAGTAGCTGTGCATCCTGACTGTAGTCTGGGCTAGTATAATTGGTCTGGTTTCAAAAGTACAAACAAAACCCAAATGACCACAAACTGGCATGGTTCATACCTTTGCACTCAACTCAACTCAATATTTGACTCAACTCAATATTTGTCTTCTTTTTTCTTTTGAGGGTACTGTTATGTGCCTGGGATCTTGTTCTCTGTCAATAGACTCTGATCCTGGCATTATTACTCCTGTGAGTTTCCTCCCTGCAGTCTTTGCCACATTGTACCACTGCTTTGGATATATACAGCAGGAATTGAAAATAAAAAAAAGCATTAAAGAACTGCTGGCACCTTGTGGTAAATGTTTGAAAAACATTTGTAGCAACAGTTTATATTGTAAAACATATGAATTCTGAATTTTCTCAGTCATTGAGACTATTTTGGTGAAAAATGGATCTTTGTCATTTTATTCTATTTATATCCCTTTGACCTGCTAGTCTATTTTCAGCCTGCTGCCTGCAGTGCTATCTGGCACGTGCTAAATACATGTTTCCTAAAGCAGTTTGTAAAGATACATTGGACCTGGTTATTTCCAAATGGGATAATTTTGTTAGCAAGACTCCTGAGTAAGAGGCATGCCTCCTGAGCAGGAGTACATTTGTGCGCAGGTGAGAAAACTTATCTCAATATTTAGGCAGAGGAGATAACTCACATGGTCACTTGTGCTGGTTCTGCTGCTTATTAGATCAATGCAGGTAGGCAATATGAAGTACATGAGCTGGTGGGATTTGAAAAAAGATGAATAATGATTTGGTGAACTGTGTTGGTATCTTCTTCTCAGGGAGAAAAAAAAAAAAAAAAAAGGAGAGAGAAAGACTTAGAGACTTCAAGGACCTGGTATTTTTACTGGAAGGGAAGAGATGGGTTGGAGGGGAGCAGAAAGACCAGGGAGGTCACAGATGTAGCCTGGGGTAGGCTGAGTAAGTGAGAACAGGAAGAATAAAACTGGTATCGTAGATTGGGAGAGCCAGCAGATTAGATCAAATATATGTGTGAAGAAGACAAAACAGAAAGCTCTTGTATGAAAACATTTCTTGTGAATTAGCTGAGCTGAGCTTCAGACTGCATATCAGACTGTCTCTCTCATCTGTGCTTCTTTCTAAATTCACTAACACTGCAGTTTACAGCAGTTTACAGACCTTTTTCGTAGTCCCTATGAATATTTTATAGAAGCCAGGTTAGCTGAAATGAAAAATAGAGTTGTTTTTCTTAGGTGCATGATTTAAAAGCTTAGCAAGAAAACTTGTGGAAAACGTAATTGCCCTAAACAAAACAGAACTCTGAAGGATTTCACCAAATGAAAACTAATTTTTACCAATACCCTCTAAAGTCTTTTTTTTTTTTCTTTAGTGAACTGTTTTCATGGCAAAGTTCAACTTTCAGTTCCCAGGGTTTCTAACTGAAGAACTCTTTACACTTTTCACTGTCCTTATAAAAGACAGACAAAATGGTTTAAGGAAATATTTTTTAAAATATTCATTATCTGGCAAAGACCGGGCCTGCAGTATTTCAGCCTAAAAAGGGATAGTTTTGGAAGGTTTTAAAAGTATCTGAAAAAAAAAAGGGGGGGGGGGATAGAATGAAAATGAAGATGCAACTATAAACATAAGTTTTAATGTCATTCATCCTGCAATATTCTTTTAAGTCAGCTTTATCTTTTTGCATAGTTACATTTATAATAAATGTATAATGCCTTCTGTGTGATACTATCTGTTATCTCAGCGCGCATTTGTGAGATACATGCCCCTACATATGTGTATTATGAACATAGCAGTAAGGCAGGTGAAATCACACCAGACACATCCTGGAATTAACTCTGAGTTTGCGTTGTGTTTACCTGGTCAGCTACCATTCGATTAAATCCCTGAAGATGCTTTTGGGTATCTGCAGCTTCCTTTTCTTTTAACAGTAATTACAAATATTTAATACCTTTTGTTTGAACACTATGAAAATATTGACCAGCTAGGAAATCAGGTGAAACTAAATAGAGGTTTCATGAACTGGTCTCTAAAATATACAGGAACAAGAATATTACTAGCCAACGTGGGGAACAGTTAGATGACAATTGTGGTGGCTGCCCGTGGCCCATCCTTACCCTGCTTCAGGCTGGAGATACAGACTAGGCAACACTGACAACTAAAGCAGAATTAAGACACAACAAAGTGGAAACATATTAACCGAAACAATAAAAATAATAATATTAATAACAATCAAGCAACCCAACTGCAGATTGTGCTCTGAACTTTGCCAAATTTGGGGCTGCTGGCAGGCCACCAAGAATAGCAAATACAACAGACAAGGGCCCCTCATCTGAAAAAGCCATGCCACAGTCCACAGTGAGCTTTGCCCTATGAACCGACAGCAAGAGCATCCCAGCCAGTCTGAACAGCCACCGTGGAATTACAGCATGAGATTTCTGTGAAGTGAGATTAAGCTAAACTTGCATCTTGTGTGAATTCAGATTAAATGAAGGGACTGAGTTGTTATTTAGCAAAAACGTTTCCTTGGCTACGTTGGAGTCATTTTTACTGTGTTGGTGTGATGTAATCGGCTGGTTTAACATTTAGAGCTAGTAAAACATGTGCGTATAATTTTTTTTTTAAGTATGTGCCTAATCACTTTCATTTTGTACTCACTTAGCTCAATATTAATAGTTTGCATTGGCAGAGAATTTACAAACAGGCTTAGGAGCGAAACAGTCTAGATTTCTACATGTGATGGCCTGAAAGTTACAGGGAGTGAAGAATCTTGTCAGACTCCTAGATCTTTCCTCCCACACATGCTGGCCACCAGATAAATCTTGTGTGTGAGTTTATAGTGGAGTCAGTGTTGGATGTTAAGCAACACCCAGAAGTGAAGTTCTTGAAATAATTTCCTGTGAAAGCTACAGTAGACAGATTTGTAATCATAGATCATGGCATTAATCAAGTAAACAAACCATCCATTTTTGCTGTGGCATTCCTGAAATCTCTTTTAGGAACACCAAAAGTTCTGCATAATGATACTTCCCAGTAATGAGTGTGGTAAGCACAGGATGGCATGACACAGAGGGCTTCTCGGTTCTTTGGGACACGGATGCAAAATTTCTCTGATACAGCAGTGAGAGTCAGAAGACATCTGAAATGTGACTTAAACATTTCGGTAGTATTCATGCTACTTATTTACATTATAATTAAAACATTTCTCCTCTTAAAACCTTTCCAAAATGTTGCTTATACCATTCTGTCAGCTAAGAGAAATTTCAGGCATGGCTGCTCTTGAAGTAAAGAATGAATTGGTAAACAGGGGCAAACTCTTTGTCCTGCATTGTTACTCATGCTGACAAATGTGCACTCAGTAAAAGCTGTTGACAGCTGTGGGCTGCTCAAGAACCACAGCTAATGTGGGAGAATCTCCTCTAGGAAACAGGGCAGGTAGGCTTCATTTAGCATGTGTAAAAATGGGGTTTGCTGGAGGGGAAAGAACCAGGATGGTTTGAAGAGGAAGGCGTTGGGTTGGAGGAGGTTGTGTGTGGAACTACACAGTGTTCAGTACAGACCTGATTTTGTTTCGCGTTTTCATTAATGACTGTAATGCAAGTATAACAAGTACTGCTGGTGACGCAGGGTTTGGAGACATTGGCAATACAGAGAAGGACCTGGATATTGTACAAAAAAGGAGGGAAAAAAATCCAACAAGAAAAAACCTGGATGAGCTTTGAATACTGAACTAATGGCAATGGAATGAAATTCAATATTAAAAAATGCAAGGCTGTGCCTGGGGGGACTAATAACAATTTCTAGAAGAAGCAGCAGTTCATCAGCCCAATACGGTGATGTAGAAGGAAGGCTCAAGAACAGTGGTAGGTGGTCACAGGCTGACAGCAAGCTTCTGCAGTGGTCTGCTTGATTTCAAGGTACAAGCATTCTTAACTAATGATGCATCAGGAAGGTGGCTGGCTGTCCAGAGGCACTGAGAGGCATTAGGCTGGAGTGGTGGACTGATCTGGAGCTGACTTTTAAAGTTAGTGAAAACATGTTACGGAAGGTGTAGGGAGGATGGTTACCACAGGTCTTGAAAATGAAAGAAGGTAGCTTCTCAGGTTGAGAGATTGAGTTAATTAAGGGACTCTGAGACAGCTGTCATGTTCAAGGGAAAGGGTTAGAAAAAAGGTCTTTGCAGCAGCAGTCTGGACAAATATGAAAGAGGTAAAATTGTATTGGTAAAAGCCAGAAAAAATGATGTTGCAACTATTGACGTGCAGGGTGGTGAGACATATGTTCCAGTTATGAAGCAATTACAAGAATATATAAGCCCTGAAGTGGTTTCAAGCTGAATTCAGATTGGCATCTCTGTGCAGAATAATTAACACACAGAATCATGAACATGGGGGACAAAGACAGTAGAAAACTTCAAAACCCTAAGAAACTAAATTCACTTTGCATGGAAGGAAGAAATAAAGGGAAAGTTTTGGGGAGAAAGGTGAGAAATAGTAAAATCTCAAGGTTTGAAACATTAAGAATGCAAGTAACATCCCAGTTAAGTTGAGAAACTGATCTAGGTGCTGCTTCTTTTGCATTAAAGCTATTCAGCTGAATTCACAGATGTTTCCACTCAGTTTAGAGGGAATCTTGGTCTATAAAGTGAACTCTGTAGGTTCTCAGATGAGTTAGTCATCATTGTTTTAATTTGTTTATCCTGTTTCCATAATAAATCTTTTTTTTTTCCCTCTCATTTAAATAAATTAGAATCTATTTTGTTGGGATTTTTAAAAATTGACCCAACTGTGGTTCATTTTTCAAAAAAAATTTATCTTCTATCCTTACGCGAAAAGTCACCAAGGATACCAGCACGGCAGTGCTATTTTTTCAGTAGAGAATTCACAGAAGTGCCTCATTGACATGGGTTATGGTCGGTGAGGACAAACATGAACCCTTTGGTTTTGCACAGTGGCAGGAACAGGCTAACGTTAGAGGGTGTCCAAGAAGATGACTGCTGCCAAGTGTAAATCCAGTAGGCACAATTCATGTGGAGTATGTTCTTACCCACTATGTATTTCCAAGCACGTGCATGTTTTCTAGCTAGATTTGATTCTGCTTTTGATACCAGATTAGAAAAGCTATGCATTTTGATTCGTAGAAACTGGTCTTGAAAGTAATGCAGTATCCTGCACCACAGAATGTGGAAGTGAAGTTACAAATATTTTCTCTTTCGTTTATCATCACAGCAAAACTGATGGTGTAACTCTGGCTCTGATGTCAGTAAAAGGCAGATATTTTCCTCATAGAGTCCTGAAAGATCTGAATGAGTGTGTGAGAGGTCTGTTTGTGTTGAGTATGTTTAGAGATAATAGATAGTCATTCTTTTCCAGAAGAAAAGCATTGGAGGACTAAACATAGTATGTAAATCCTAAAAACATAAGTGAGTACAGATGGACCTCTCTTGGTTTCAGAAAGGATCTCTCAGATAATGTGTTTGTGGCTGGAGAAGTTACTATGAAGGAAATCAAAATAGGATTTCCTGTTGAACTCCCATCACAAAACAAACAAGAAAAAAAAAAGACAATAGTTTTTTTTTTTCCATTTTAAAATAATATATCAAATAAAGTAATAGTTTTATGTCATTAACAACAGAGTTTTAATTCTTATGGCTGACTTGTTACACTGTAAACATTATGTTATATTTCAATGGAAGTCTGCAAATCAGGGAATCACAGGCTTGCTGTGAATTGTGGCTGCATCTCAGTCTCCTTGATGCAGCCTCCCTTGTTTTGTAAGAAACAGAAAAAATCTAATCTATAATAAAAGAGGCTGTAGTTTCAGTATCGAGATGTTGGATGTCGATTAAATTCAGACCTTTGGATAGAGCCAAGTTAAAAATGGTACCACTTGGATAACGATTTCTCATCGTCCTGCTAGCGATTTAATGGTGTAAATGGTGTGCCTGAGGATGAGCTGGGACCTGTAGAATTGCTTGGCTACCTGTGCTCCTTCATGGAGCTTCAAAGCTAAAGCCAATTTATCCAGCAAATGTTTCATTTCATTTCATTTCATTTCATTTCATTTCATGGAGGAAATATTACTAGCCGGATTACTGACACGGACACATCTTTAAAAGCAAGTGACCTCGTGTGTGTATTTATCAAATAGCACTGTAAATTGATGCTGCTGTATTGAGTGTGATCTGAGTCCCAGAAATCTTCTCTTCCGCATGGAGCTGAGTCCCAGAGCTTTGCCTATATTTTAAAAGTTTCATTTGACTATTAATTATTCTTATTGTGCTGGAAAATTAAAGATGAGGGCTAACAAAACTGCATGATGATGACAATTTAAGAGAAGACTAAAATTTGTTTTAGAGTTTGTGTACTATTATTCAGTGCTTACCATACTGTGCTCCACAGCACATATTTCATTTCAGCATATGAATTTGTTCTTTTAATGCAGATTTTGCAACTTCAGCCTACTTTTCTGTCTGTTAGAAACACAATGGAGAAAGAACATCAAAACCAGACCCTCTGTCCTGTTATAAGAGTCGAGATGCAACTATATGTGATACAAGTTTTAAACTGGGTCCAAGATAAAGCTTGTGGAGCTTCACTTTGAAGTGTAAGATATCTGAAATGTGGGATCAAAATATTTAGGGTATACAACTGAATGGCAAAGCTTCATGCAACACTAAAAATAGAGGTGGCTCCAGTCTTAAACAAGCCTGTGCTAATTATCCATTAGAGTAATCAGAGTCACACTGGGGGGAAAGGAATCTCCTGTTCATTATGGATGAACATTAAAGATTACACAGCATTTTTAAAATAATTGCAGCTGTTTACTTTTGTCCTTAGTCAACGTCTCCCCTCTGCACTCCTGTGTGGTTGGCTGGCAGGCTGCCATCGCCTATGTCAAGGGTGATTGCATTGTGTTGCTTTTTATGGCTAGCCCTAGAGGTGCTTTGGGATCTTTCAGGGCAAAAGGTTCTGTAGAAATGTAAAGCATTATTTATTATTTTGCATAAATTGCTGCATTATTTGTCTTCGGTATTTGTGGTTTACAGCTGTAATAAAATAGCTGGCTCCTCAGACTGGATGACTCAGTGATATGTAATTGGGTACAGAGCTCTTCACTTCCAGGTCAGCCGCTCACTGCTGGCCCACAGCTATTTGGCAAGGGTATAGTAAGTAGGCAATGCTTCATCCCATTTGCTAGTGTTTTAGTGTCCCCAGCACAAAAAACATGATCCCAAGGGGCATTAACCTGCTTTGGAGCATCAGCTGAGAAGGTGTCGTACCTTGAGATCATTCTTGAAGATCTGTGGTGTTTTTTTTTTTCAAGATTCTTTGCAACAATGTGAGGAAGTCTCACTGCCATCATGCCCATTGCACACCTGTGTGGTTTCTCGCAGAGCAGCCGTCTCCAGAGCTTTTGGACCCAAACTCTTGCGAGTTCTTTTTCCTTTAATATTTTTGATAGTGCCATTCTAACTTAGCAGCACATTTTGGGTATATGACTGAGAGGAGATCTTTGTTCCAGGATTCATTTATACTTAGTCCAATGCAGTTTCATACAGTGCTCGTGTACAAGAAATCTGGGGCAGTTCTCAGAAAGGACATTTCTAGATGTTCTATTTCATAACAATTTGGAGAGCTCATGGAAAAACCTGCTCTACCTCTGCTAGAGCTCAATGCTGAGCACTTGGGTCTGAGTCTCCTTAATGGAGAGCAGCTTTTTCTGAAGCACCCAAATGACTTGGGAACTTGTGTCCCACTCTCTCATTAATAATTTGAAAAATGCACTCTTAGTGCTGGCATACTTTAAATCTGATGAACTTGGTGGATCTACATGTTCTTATGTCCTTGCTTGTGACAGATAGCATGCTCAGGCCCCACAGCCTTCCCATGCAGGCACTTGTACAGATGGTCCCTCTGTCCACTGCAGAAACACGGGACACCCAAGTTGAACTGAACACTGAATAACACCACATGGGTTTGCAGTGGTCTGTAACTGAAAAGGTTCACTGGAAGCAATTTGCAAAGAAATCCTTAGGAAACCACCTGGATGGTTATTTTAAATTAAAAAAGGAAGAGATGCCACTTAAAAAAAATAATTTTTAATACGAGGTTTAAGGTTCCATACATGTGATAGTCATTAAAGCTTATTTAACCCTGAAATTATCTGGCCTCTTTAATTCCACAGGGACTGTAAGGCTCTTGGGTTAGAAATGAAAAATAATGTCTGAATGAAAATGAGACTTTCCTGAGTGTAGGACCATTATTGAAGAATATTTTCTTAATCAAGCCTCTTTAAGAGCCAAGTAGTGGAGAAAAAACTAATCAGGCAACAGTGCTTTCATCCACAGGCAGCATCTTATCCGGTGCTTTGGGCCACTGATCGAAATAGGTGCAGGTCAGCCCCAAAGGCTGTGTGTGACACACTCACCTAACATGCAGGCAGAACTGATGATTTGTCCACCAGCAATCTCAGCTGCAGTACACCCAGTTCCTTGCTGCAATGCGCTTGTGAGATAATCCCAGCATGCTCTGACATTTGGGCTCTCGAACTTCAGAGCTTTCTGGTTGATCGGACTGGAAACTTTCAGCAGGAGCAGTGATTTTGTGGAGTTTCTGTTACACCAAACATCTGTGGTGTGCCCCACCACCCTTTCCCTAAGGATGAAACATGCTGCAGGGAGGGTGTTGCAAGCATTCCTGAATGAGACAGCTAAGCTGGAGTCATAACTGTGCTGGCCAGGGCGCTACTTTGAAGAAGGCTCCCATTAGAATTAAAACATCCCACAACTCCCATCACAACAGCTCTATTCTTGAGTGTGGCTGAGCATGGAAATTTAAGGATGGGGGCGGAGAGGGGGGGAGAAAGAAAGGACAGACAAGTAAACAGATAAAGAGGGAGCTCTTGCATGCAAGTGGAATTTCCTCTGAGCACAGGACATTCTTTATCATTAACTAGTCTGTCACAGGAAGGAAAATGGGAAAACAGTGCTTCCTGTTAGGGGGAAGAAAAAATCAATAGGCCTTGGAAATACCTGCCTGGAAAGAACCTTTTGTATTCCCACCAGCAAGCACAAACAAATTTTTAACTCCTTTGGAGCATGGGCTCTGCTTTAAAGCAGTTTGCTTCTTGAAATGGGACTTTGGTGTAAATACGTCATTTAGAAATGATGGGCATTTCAGGCTGCTTTGATCTTTCTCCTTCATTTCAGAATATCCTCCAATTCCCAAAAATATGTTCTATAACACAAAGGCTGTTTTCAAGGCACTTAAATTCTTTTGTGGTTGTGTCTATGTAACTAATAATAACTAAATTCATTACAAATACATTCACTCCTCTAATATTTTGATTAAGATGCTCACAGAAGGACAATGGGTCTACTCTTCATAATGGTAAACAAAGTTTTCTTTTGGGAAGAGAACACTTGCCAGGCAAGTGCTTGAAGCCTCAGAAGGCCAGTGAACTACCATACAGCTCCTGAACCATCTTTTGGGTTGCATTTTGCTCTCAGTACAGCAGGGTGCTGAATGTGTGGGTCTTTCAGAGGAGTGAAAGAGGCCAGTTCATTAACAAGGGCTGCAGGATTGGATGTGTATGGACAAGCAGCCCCAGGATAACCTCCATTTTTCAAGGCAATAGTTTTTCTCTGTGGTGGCAGCTTCCTTCCTTCCAGAGGTGTGTGATGTGATCTATGTTTGTGCGTAGGCTGTAGCCACATTTCCCATCGGTTTGAAGCTGTTCTGAGCCAGGGATCTGTCCTGGGCTGATGAAAAACTTTATAGCAATGCTTGTGGCATAAATAGAGGGTGAACAGTGAGCTGAAACTATCTACTCCAGCAGTGTAAATGTAGGAAGACAAAATAAAAAGAAGATGAGATGGAAGTTGACCTCTTAGACATGCCCAGAAAAAGGGTAGGAAGTCACTTTTTTTTTTTTTTTTTTTTAAATGGAGAGGGAGAAGTGGGCTGAGCTTAAAAGGGAACTATCAGCAAAGCTAGAATTAAAAGAAAGCTTTACGAATGATCTAACTTTTATTTTATTACATTACAGAAGACAAAAAATCAATAGCTGGTAATTCAGACATAAATGAGTTATACGGGCCATTGACACAATGGACCAAACTTTATAACAACCACATCTGATGCTGTCAAGCCACAGGCTTCAGTGGCGCCAGTAATAATTATGGCCGATCACCTCTAATTCAGAGCTGCCTTGCTTGATAAAGGTGTCACTCTGAGTGGCTGCAGCATCAATATCAATTGAGGATGTCATCCAGCAGGTCAGTCTGCTGTGGAGATCTGCTCTTTTTTAATCAAATAGGATAAACCCTTTGTTTTTCTCCTCCTCGATCTCTCTTTGAAAATCATGCATACCTTAAAGACAAATTGTTTGAATGCAGTACTAAGCCTACGTGAATTCAAGACTGAAACATGACTGAAGCTAACTGTGTTGATCCACATAAATACATTCTAAAGATAATTTATAATTGTCAGAGCATCCCGGGAAGAAAACTTTGCTACTTTACAATAATCTCTGTTGCTTTGTTGTGTAAAGAGTATTAAATCACTGCTGTGATCAATTAATGGATCCTCCCCCAAAAAATTTGTTGGTAAAATGCTGATAGGCAATAGAAATTACTTTTCTGTAAACTCACATCCTTATATGGAAGAAAAGAATAGAAAATGCATTGTTTTATATGTTTTCCTGTTGTTTTCTGAATTAGGAGATTAGAAGTATTCATTGACTGTCCTAAAACTGAATTTCACTGTGTGAAATTTCACTGTGTGAGGTGACTTTGTAAAAGCTGCTGAAATTCTTGATCTCTAAAGAAAGGAGTCACTTTTAAATACCTCTCCAGTGTTTCAGGTGCCATTAATGTTTACACCTCTGCAGTTTGGTAGTGCAAACTGATATGCATATGAGTATGCATATGTGTATTGAGGTATTTTCATGAATTATTGTTATTGCTTAGGCTTTGCATTCTTTTGTGGAGTGACTATTTTCTACTGTGTTGACTACAGTTAATTGTAAGTAATGAACAATGAAAAAAAAGCTTCTGTGGGGGAGGACACGTGAGGTATTTCAGCCACAGTTACAGCAGCTTTTAACGTTAGCAGGACTTACGATCTGCGATATCATGCTGCAGAGCGGTCCGCACCATGATAGCTGATGTTTGTGCACTTGAAAAGCTTCTGTTTTGAAAAATTTTCACTGGTTCCACTTAGAAATATTCTCTACCCCTAAAAAAAAATCATGATTATCAGACTTGTGAAATAAACACCAGAGAGGAATTGTTTTAAAAGCAGGGTAAACAATAGCAGCACCGCAGCATGTTGGTTCATAAGCTTACAGCGCTGTATGGCTTGGGGCTTTTCTGCTACTTCTGAAACAGCAGAGAAAGAAAGCGCCTTGCACCTGTAAGTTTGCAGACGCACCAAGAAAGAACCCCGCAGTTCTCATTTAAAAACACAGGGCTTGATTCCAGCCGTGCGTATGCCAGTTCTGTGTGGTTAAGGGGGAGAAAGCTCAGTGCAGTGGCATAACCTGTGAAATCAGTGCTGTTCGTTCTCCCCAGACCCAAACAAACACTCTGCGTACCCCTCGGAGCTTCTCTGCTGCCCTCCGGCTCCATCTCCACCTTTTCCCATCGCTGGATCTCCTCGAAGCCCGGAACATGTGGGCATTCGAGTGCGGGTGCGTTTGTGTGTAGTATCTTCTGATCAGCCCCCGTCAATCATGTCAGCCCTGTCCCTGGGCTTTCCTGTGATCCTGCAGGCAGCTGCGCAGGCCGTTCAGAGGCGGCACTGTTTCTTTCTCTGTTTACTCGTTTCCAATGGCAATTGCACCACCAAGTCTCAGTACGTCTGGAACTTGGCCTGGGGCTGTTTTGGTTACATTGAAGTTTTTGCTTCAGCTCTGCCAGATTTAAATGGTGACTTCACCAGCACTGAGCTAAAAAGGAGAAAAGGGGAGGAGGGAGGTAGTGCAGCGAGCGGGAGCGAGCAAGGGAGAGGGCCAGCGCATTACATCATCATTTGGACAGGAATCAAATGGGAAGGATATGACTCACTCGGGCTAGTTAAGCTTTGGCTCAAGTTCTACATACACTCATTCCAGGGCTCTCATGTTCTGCACCTCAGCAGGGAATTCAGGCTCAGTGATGTCCATGAGGTTTGTTTTTAATTTTCTTTTCCTTTTCTGATTCCTATATACTTTTTTCCCTCCGTCGCCTTCCTCCATCTCTTCTCCTCCCCTCCCTCGTCCCCCTTTCCCACTCTCTTCCACTTCGACAGAGTTTGTTTTCTGGTGCGTGTAAACTCGACCATTAGCAGCAGAAGCTGATTCTTAAACCAAACCAAACCCAAACAAGGAGCACAGCAAACTTGAGAGAAGTTTTTTTTTTTTTTCCTCCTTTTTTTTTCCCCCCCATCATTGTGTCGCTCCTAATCGGAGGAGACAGGGAGAGAGTTAAAATGCAGGAACCAATCGCTTCGATGGTGATGTAATGCTGGAACTGCAGGGTTGTTAAGTAATGTGAGAGGAAGGGGGTCAGGGTTGCAAAGCATTTACCTGCTGTCAAGGGGGTTTAAGTTTATTATCAATTGCAGTGACTGTAACTGGCTTCAGACTGCACTCTCTAATTATTCACAGACTCCCCTTTTTTATCTTTTATTATTAAAAGTAAAACTATATTATGGTATTTTTTAAAATGTGATATTATCACAGCTGCAAATTATTTTCCACCAGGGTTTTTTGATATTTTTTAAATGGTTTGAAACTGGGTGTCTCTTTCACAAAAATCCCAGAGAGAGCAGAAAGAAAAGAGAAGGGCAAAGAGAAAAGGGGTGGTTCTCCGAGTGTAGCTGGTGAATTTGAAACTGCATGAAGAGAGCAGTTCAGTCTCTGCCTAACGGTGTGAGTAAAAGGTCCGGAGGTTCACTGCCGGAGGTTCACTGTAGAAAATACGACATGAAAGGAGGCGATTTGTAAAGCTCATCCTGAGGAGCCCCAGCAGTTCATCTCTAACACTTGTCAGCAGCCTTCTGCTTGTTAGCTCACCCCGGGCTCGCAGCTTGTTTGACGGGCTGCTTTCTTGCTATGTCCGGGACCGCTGAGGTCCCGATCCCATATGGCAGATCAGGATGTAATGAGGCTGCCCTCCAGAAGTACCTGGGAGCTGGAACGTCTGCACACACGCGTTTCCTTTGCAGGACAGAGCACGGTGCTTGTCTTATTGAATCCTTCTGTCTCCCTACAGACTTTTAAGCCTCCTTTTCCACATTTCTAACAGCCTCTGGGTTTGGGGGGAGGGAAAAAGATACCTCCTCCCCAAGCTCACCGTGAGTACGTTAGCATTAGGGTGGGCAATGTGGAGCATAACACTGAGACCCCTCTCGGATGGTGCTTGTGTTTAGATGTGGGATGAATGGAAGATGCCAGGTGGCTGTTGGTGTCCTCAGGACACCCGTTCTGTCTGAATCAGGTTTCTGTGTCAAGAGCTGTCTGCTTATAAGATTCTGGTCTCGGAAGTGCCCCCTTCAGGGAATTTCTATCACAGAGCAAAGCAATGTATTGGTGTCCACTGGATCAGCAGAGGACCAAAGACTTGCTTGGGATTACTAAAGATAGCCTTAATCACGCTCCTGAGGGTTTGGTGATTTTTTTTATTTTTATTTTTTAAAAACTGTGTTGGTCCTGGAGTGAGCAAAGTATCCTAAAGTGTTGTTCTGCTGGCATCGCTAAACCTCACCATCTCAGTCTGAACAGGACAAGAGCCCCTGCCCAGCCCCTGTCCTCCCTTCCCTCTGCAAAGCCACCTTGTGTCTAGCTGTTAGGTCCCTGCACATTACTCACAGGTTTTCCTAAATGCCCTGATTTCTCAGTCAACTGCTCAAGCACAAACAATTGCTCATCTGCCAAACTTTTATCATTCGAGAGCCGAACGTAAGGCCGCACTCGGCTCTGGCCCACGTTTCAGAGCAGATATACCATATGGGTTAGATTGCGCAGTGCTCTGCTGAGGATGTGTGGGTTGTGGAGGGAGCTGCGTTGCTGCAGGAGTTCCCGTAGGATTTCTGACTCATACTTTCTCCTAGAAATGTTAGGAAGTGCAGCTCCATGAACCATCAGAGTAAAGCAGTGTAGATTCTTCCCTTTGCCTGCTTTCCGATGGTAAGGTGGACTTGTCTTCACTCTTTCCCTTCCTGCCTTTTCTGGTGGGAGACTTTGTGCAGGAAAAGCCTGTCAGTGTTTTCCTAGGATGGGCTGGGCAGAAGATGACAGGCCTTGTCACGCTCCATCTTTGGATGCACAGAAATATGTCTTTTCTACTTCTCTTATCAACATGCATACAAAATATGCTGTGCAGCATGGCCTGTGGGCATCAGGTTGTGTTTCACAGGGGATCTGAGACTACCTTGTCTGGTTCTCATGGTATTCATGTTTCACCTGGCTGGGAGGGCAGCAGAGGAGAACATCTTGGTTCTTCAGACAGTTTGGACTGACTGATGACCCTGCCTCATGCTCATGACCTTCACAAAGCAGCTACATCTTCTCCACCTTGCTGATTCGCGCTTTGTGAAGTTAGGTAGAGGGTGTAAAGAGTTAAGTCCTTCTTCCCTTCCAAAAGCGCATTGCATCTCTAACTTACAATTCACTTCTGCTACTTAACTGATTTCAACACAGTACCACAGAAAGAACAGATTTAAAGGCTTCTTTCAAAAAGTTGCAGTTGTAAATGCTGTATGCATACATATGCATGTGTATATATATATAAAATTCTCCTGTGTCTATTAAAGCAACAAAGCGTAGAATTAATGAGGTATAACTGTCCTGAAGAGAGCCAGGCAGCTCTGACAGGTGCTTTTGAAATGCACATTCATCCTGGAGAAAAAAAAATTACATATACAGTTGTTGCCCATTTCATATTCTTCTGTATATGCTTTCATATATGCTAGCTGCCTGTCTTGCACCACCTTGGAGCCAAGGTGCAGGTGTGCCTGTGGACTTACAGTGCTGTGTTCAGAGGTCAACAGCTCCGACTGTCAGCCTCGACGTGTTTGAAGCTGGGCCTTCTGGCAAGAGGATTTTCTTATTGAAGGATGATATCTTCAGGGACCTAATTTTTAAACAGTAGCCAAGAGAAATGTTAACAGCACTCAGTAAATGAGCATCAGAAGATATATTCAGAAGCACATGTAACCTGTCAAACAAACCAGAGGCCAAACGCACCAACGTCTGTAAGCGATGTTTGCACTAGAGGCTGACCGCGCGTGGTCAGCCTCTGAAGAAAGGCAGTTTGCTCAAAGCAGGGCCTGGCTGGAAAAGTCCCAGTAAATTTTCCCCACCATGATCCCAAGTAACATTTCCGCCTGCATCGTTTAATGTGTGCATTGGCAGACTATCCTCTCTATAAGCTGTGTGATTTTAAGCGGTAATTTGGTGCTCCTTAGCTGGTCTCTGCATGCACAAAGGAATTGACTCTGTAGTTGCTGTACAAAAGCATGAGGTAAAAGTGAGAGGACATGTTTAGTTCACTGACTGTGATCCCTCTGTCCCTGTGCTCTTCAATTTTCCTGGCTGTGCAGTGAGGCTATTTCCCTTATATAGTTTAGGAAGACTTAGCTGATATTTGTGAAGCCCGATGAAATTTTCAAACACAGGGTACCGAGGAAAACATATGTCACCATCAAAGGTATTGTAGGGCGTTTTCACTGTATGTCATACGTGTTGAACAGGAATCATAAGGAGTGGTAAACTGCCTTCCACCGGTGCAGTCCAGTCATAAGGTCTGTGTGCTTTATATGCTGCCTCGCTCGGAGTTGAGTTAGGTGTGCCACCCCCTTGGCCCACAGCGGGCCTTCTTCCAAGCTTTGTGCCTCCAAAGGGAACTTCATGCAGCTGCCAGCTCTGCTTTAAAAACGTACACTGGGACTTGCTCTTGGCCAGGCGTGGTGGTGAGGTGAGTGTTTGGGTCAGAGCAGGACATTTTTTGGGAAGAGGTAGCGACCCTGGCAGTGGTGGCTTCACGGCATGAAGACCGAGCTGTCCTGTGCTCTGCTGAGGGTGCTGGGGCAGGAACAGGCCTGGCCTGCCCTTCCCTGTCTCTCTCTGTTCTCCTTCCCACCCGTCCTTTGTTCGTCCTGCACATGCCTGGGCCACGTTCAGCCCAAACTGTTGAGATCAGCTTTGCTGAAAATTACACTTCAGATCAAAATGTGAGTTAGGTTCCTCCAGTATGAAGTGAATGCTGGGTCTTTCTCTGCAGCTATAGATAAAGCAGATATGAAGGTAATTACATCTCATTCCTATCTGACTCTCTTATTTGCCATAATCTCTTTTAATCCCTTTGATACTCATCATAATAATGTTAATCTTAATGAACTCATTTGGTATTAATGCGGATGTGATTTGTAAGTTCAGAGCAGGCTTGCCATCCTTGTTTAGTGTTCATTAATATCCACTTAACTGTGTTTATGCTCTCTTTCTCCTGCAAATGGACTTGCATATCTTTGTCTTCCACCTAGCTGATGTGGCAATTCCCTTAGTGGAACTCTGTTTCCACACTCACGTTTTTGTTTCCTTTCTATTTCTCTTCCTATTTGTACGATCCCAAAGAAAGGAGCTGTTGGAAACACTGCAGCCATCTGCTAATGACTTTCTGTACCCTTTTGCTTACTCAGTTCTTCCACTTGCAACATCAAAATTGAAGGAATCCTTATCCTCTTGGTTCTTATTCATGTGGCATTCCTTCTCAGATTGCCTCAGAGATATTACCTTACTATAGCCTTCATTTTATTGTCTCAGAGGGTGAACGAGGAGGAGATGCAACCCCTACTCTTGGCAAAGAGACAAATTATTTGTTGCTTACTACCATTTTCTCCCCAAGTGCTCTGTTTATGGGTGGGGTGCCTTGCCCAAACAGTTTCCGATGTGACCAGCCAATTCTAGTGAGGGAGGACTATGTTCGGATTTTGAGCCTGATCCAAAGCTTATTGCAGTGAATGGGAGTGCTGCTTTGACAGGCTCTGGATAAAGTCTTTAAAACTATACTCTTTTCACTCCTTCGAGCACCCACCTACTTTTCAACATCTCTAGCTTTACCCTGCTGAAAAACTGCCTTTTCTGCCACAGTGATCCCAGAGACTGATGAATATTGGATCCTTTTTAAGGGGTGACTTCTTCCTTATGTGGGTGTTCAAGTGTTTTTTAAATGTGGCATGGAATTTCTGTGTTATGGTACTTGCTGTCTTGTACATCCACTTCCTTCATACACATTTTTATGGCCTCAATAGTCAAATAGCATGAATTACTTTTCAGCCCCAGTGACACACATTTTGCTCTTTAGGGCTTTTGGATTCTGAAACAGCCAGGAAAGTATCATTTACTTAACAGAACATTTTGTATTCCATGCCTGCCTCCATTCTTTATTTAATGTCCTGATATTTCCTTGTAGCATGAGGTTTCTATGTTAAAATGATTAACTGTACTGGAAACATCTACATTCCATTTTATCAAAAGATTTCTGCATGATATAATAAAACCAGCCATTGACTTGGTAAACTTACTAGTCAAGCGTGAGAACTGTAGTCTTTCAGATCAGCACAAGCTGTATGTGTGTGGTGGTCTTTATTTTAGCATATTATCCTTCATTCAAGGGCATCACAGGATGGTTTGCAAATTGCAGCCATTACTCAAACATTAAGTCAAATATATTAAAGCTCTTTATTAGTATGAATACAAGATGTGCTCATATAAATAACAAGGTGGAGGGTTTTATTACAGGTATCTACAGCTCTTGTGCTGCTACATGACCATAAAGAATACAGACCAATTTGGTTCACAGGGGCACTGCTTTCTACAGATCAATAAATCTTTGCCCACTAGCAGTAGGAAAATAATAATAATAAAAGTTCATTGCATTTTCTCTAAATGTCAACTAATTATCATAAGGCCTGTCAAAAATAATACTGGTAGAACGTTTTACCACACTGGAAAAGCCTATCAGCACCAGTAATTTTATATGTCAGTTTTAACATGAGGTAGCTTTTTCCAAACTGAGCCTTAAAAACCAGAACAGAAAAAACTTACTGGACCAGATCCTCTCTTGACCTCAGTTTGAGCACACTCAGTATCATATTAAAAAAAAAAAAAAAAAAAAAAAAAAGTTCCAGTACTCTTTTCTTTGTTGTCATTCAGTTTCCAGATCTAAGTGAACTTTTCTTTCACTGCAGCTAAGGATGTGATCCATATTTCTCTTACACTGTCACTGCAGGATTTCTCATTTCTCTGAAAGCCATTTAGTTTTCTGGCATACTTTTTATAGGCGAGTTTCTTTTTAAATTCACATCAAAATAAGATTGACTGAAAAGTCAAAATAGAGGACTAAATTAAGGTTCAGTTTACAGATTGACTGAACAAACAGATTCCTTGCCACTGGAATCCTGTGTTGACAGATATCTCCTGTGGCCATTTGTATGAAACAGTCATGTGTTGCACAAAGCACAGGTTAGTACAGAAATCTCTGTGTATGTGGATCTGTGTATATGCATATATAAACACACACTCATACAACTGTATTTGAGGATGGATAGTAAAATTGATTTCTGTTATTCCTAAGCAATCCTATCAGAAACAATTTATCACATGAATAAGATTCCGAGTTGTGTGCCTTGATGCAGTGATGTAAATATATTCTTTTTGAAACTGAAACTGTATTAACACCCTTTAGCTCTACCTTCCACTTTAAGTTTATGCAGAATGAGAAATCAGATCTTGGGCAAAAATTTAAGCAGCTAAACGGGGGACTTTTTTTTTTTTTCATCAGTAAGTGTTTTGTTTGGGTTTTACTTGCTAATTTTCTGTAGAATGGAACTTCCTCAATTTGGAGCAAAACCTGATACATCTACTGCAAATTAGTAGATGTAATATATTGAATGAACAAACAGATTATGCACCAAATTCCTTTTCAGTAATTAATTTTGTCATTTTCTAGTTCAGTTTACTATCTTGACAAGACTTTGTAGTGCCCTATGAAAGTACTGCAGAATACTTAAAGAAATGTTCAGAACCTTACCAGCACCAGTTATAAAATTATAATGAGAAAATAAATTAATATTAGAGGGGGAGAAAAAAAAAAAAGGAGTTGGAAAAGCATGGATTAATAAAGATCTATTTAGAAAAGTGAAATGTGGTCGATTGAAATGTTTCCATTTAAGTTCAACATTGCTTAAATTTGGGCTTTTGACAAATAACAATTGTTTCAATGGAGAATTGGGAAAATTTTCTCTCTTTGCAAATTGGGAATTGTTATTGCTGAAAAAAATATATATCTCGCTTTAAAAAGATCTTGAAAAAAGTACAGTTCAGATTCTCACTTGCTGTACACTGAAAAATGATTAAGCTTTGTATGTTTTATTTTCTGCTTGATTGCCAGGGTCTCTTCTAAATATTTCTATTACTTCTGATTATTATTTTTTTAATTATAATTATGTTTTCATGTCTCTGTGGGTAAATGCCCAGAAAGTGTGAAGAGTAACAATGATAAAATAGGCAATAGTATTCTGTCAGTTGCATGTGTTACATTCTAGAGTTTTAAACTTCAGTCTCAAAATGTTCGCCTTGTGCCGGAGACAAGCTCCTGACTGATAGCACAGCCAGCAACAGCACTATCTAGTGTCTCCTTTTCCTACCTTAAACGACAGTTCTTTATCTCAGGGAGACTTGACTTAAGGAAGCAATGCTCTAATAAGGGGACTTTTTGAGTGCAGATCTGATTGATTTGAGTGGAGGGGAGGGTGTTAGTTTGCTGCTTCCCCACGCAGCTCCAAGTGCATGGGTGCTGGATTTCAATGGCACATCTGCTTTGGCATGTGTCTCTCGTGCACAGTAATTTTCAAATAGGACAAACTTTAGATGTAATAATTAACTGATTGGCTCAGGGTCAGATATTTAAGTTGGCCCAAACAATCCCCAGAGGACTTAGGAAGATCTTCTCAGTTGTGGGGAGAATAAATACACTGCACTCAGCCAAAATCTTGGGCAGTTTGGGATGAAGTCTGCTTTGACAGTTGAATAGCTCCAAGCAGGTGAGTACCCCCAAATGGTGCACATGTTCCTGTGTGAGCCTGCAAAGTCTCATGGCACTGCAATAGAGGTAGGCTGGAGAGTTGTGTGGAGGACAGATGTTATTACTGACATCTTCCCTATGCTGAAGGGAGAGAGCATCAGGAGACCACTGCTTAGCATGGGGAAGAGACAGCTAAAGGGTGATCTAATTGCAACCTTCAGCTGCTTATAGAGTAGTTACAGAAAAGACAGGGTCTTCCTGACTTTGCAGCATGAATACAAAAGGTAATAGTCACAAGTCTTAGCAAAAGTAGTTCCGGTAAGACCTAGGAAAGGAAAGGCACCCACATGAGGAGTGTGGCGAAGCACAGCAGCAGGCTGCAGAGAGGTGGTGCAGTCTCCATGGCTGGAGGTTTTCAAAATTGGTCTAGAGAAGGCTCCAAGCAGCCTTCTGCGATATCACAGTTAGCTCTGCTTTGAGCAGAAGATTGGACGAGGAGACCTTCGGAGATCCCTTTTGACTGCAACTGTTCTCTGATCCTGCACTAGGCAGAGATGACAGAACCGGCTGTCTGTACAGGGTGGGGAAATGGGAAGGATTTTGGTGTGAAATTAAGCAATAAGAAAAGCAAATGGTGAGACAGGAAAACAGTCCTGCTTGTGCCTGCTAGTGTCCACCTTCTTTTGAGAATTTCAGAGTATACGCACCCAACAGGAGTGGTGTAACTGTGGACTTAGAATATCTTTCCAGTTTACAAATGGCTGAATGAATTCTTGTTCTTTATTTTACTAGGCATCTGTATTTTCTGCTTATAGTCAAGATTTGCAAAAACAAAATTAAAATACTATGAGAAAAAAATCTTTAAGGTACTTTCAAACCAATCAGCTGTTTAAAGTACCTTTATTATATATATATATATTTTTTTTTTTTCTCAGAAAAACAGGGCACCTAAAGCATAACAAACAAAACTCCAGGCCTTTGTGGTATTTTTCAGCATGTTTTGCAAAATGAAGAGACATGGATAATTTTTCAAACTTTTGAGCTCTGTCCATGTCTATGTGGGGGATGCATTTGCTAATATCACTGTAAGCTCAAAGGTATGTTTTACAGGAACTTAGCTCGCAAAAGCTGTTCCCACTTTAAAAATAATGGCACATTAGTGCCTTTTTGCAGTGAACTCCCTGTATACCTTATCCTCTGTTCGTATTTATCCATTAACTAATGACTATCCAACATGCTGTCACTAATACCACAGTAAAATCATGTCTTGCCCTCCTGAATGCTCCGTTACTTTATTATTGCAAAATTAATTATTTATTATGGAATATAATGTAAAGACTGAAGAACAGTCACTGGACATGAGTGTTCGCTGACAAGCCTGTGCAGTCATGCTGCCTCAATCTCATATTCATCTTGAGCTACAAGGCTTAGAGAAGGATATTTTTCATATTTATGAAAATCCAAAATGTGCAGCCCTACAGTGTGCAGCCCTACATTATGCAGCCTGGCTCCCAGTACACCTCAGTCAAATGTTTTACTGCCGGGCATTCACCTTGTTTGTATCCTCTTTTCTTGTGATTGGGGCAAGCTTTGCTCTTTTAAAGTAAATGTCAAAGATGGTTTTGTACCGCTGTTGGAGTGAGGCTGTCGGACCGAGAGCAAATTGGTCAGTCTGGATGAGTGGTTAAAAACTTCCTGGCTGGAGGACCTAATCCCTGTGGAAAACAAAACAGAAAGTCCCATACTTTCCTGTAGAATATACTATTTTCCCTTTTCACTGAAAATGGTATTCCTGCTCAGTTAATTTATTAAGGAACCTAGTCAGTCTCTAAGTAAAATAGTTTTGAAAATATCAACGTTAGATATGTTTTGATTAATACATAAGTATCGATGTCCAAGTTTCTCACTAGCTGTTAAAATCATTTATAAAAATCTGGGGGAGAAGACAAAAAAAAAAGAATATTAGCTTGTTTTTTGTAGAACAGGAAATGGAAGAGAATTGACAGGTTTAAGTTTTCTTTTGTGTCTTGGGTGTGCTTGTGGCAGGTGAGCTGTTATGGTAGCTAGCTCTCTGTGAATAATGAAGTTAACTTAGTGACTGAAATTAAAAATTATAATTTAGGTTAAGTCAAAATGACTTAATTTTGTATTTATTTACTTTTTTTTTCAATTAAAATAGAGGAAAAATAATTCAGCTTACCAAAAATATTATTTATTTGAAGTGATTTAGAGGAATTTCTAGATTAATACATCACATCAAACTGGAATATTTAGAAATGTTCTAAACCCCTGCTTTTCCGAATATAAATTCCTCTCCACATATAAGATTTACTAAGTAGTTTTTTTTTGTAGTGAATTTAATAATTTTGGTTATTCTGAAAGTGCTATATTTGGCATATTTTGTATTTGACAGAGAAAAAAGAAAAGTCCTACTGTATCTTTTGAGCTTTGCTTTGTAAATCACATCTGTTACAATGCAAGTGAATTCACTATGCTAGAGTATGTTTGATTTGCACATACTGTATAGATAACTGATGTCTCTGTCCTAGTATAACTTTCAGCTGACACCAGCAGCCTGTAGAAAAGCTTTTCGTTATTTCTAGCACAAGCACGGCACCACTCATGCTAGCAAAAGTAAGGAGGTTGGTGCAGAAAAGACTTTGCAACTTAATTTTTTCCATCGGATCTTTGTCCTCACCCAGTGTGGGGCTGTAGAGCCAGCAATGCTATGCTGTGCTATAATTTGTCATCTCTTCCATCAGTAGGACTAACTGAGCTACGATGGTTGAAAAAATGTTGCAAGATTTGTAAGATTCAAGAATATTAAAGGAGGGCATGTAAATTCATGTAGCTAACTGCTTGCAGGATTGGAGACTAGATGTCCACAGAAGATGACTGAAAAATCTTGTTTTCTTGCCAGTGACAGGTTAAAAATAACTCTCTGCTTTAAGCTGCCGGTAATCATGCTGGACCTCTGGGAAAGAACTTCTTTTTTGCTGCAGCAGAAACCTTGTGCGCAGTGAACTAAAGAGTTAAATCTTCTGTTTGGTGCCAGTATTCCCTGGAGTTTTGGTGACTTATGATTTTGTCTGTCTGAGTTTTTGATGATTTGAAATACCAAAGGGAGTTGGAAGCGGTTTCATTGACACATAGTCCAGAGGACTGGTGGTCAGTAGGGCAGGTACGACTAGATGCCCAGAATGTTCATCACATTTGAAAATCATGTTTCTGTTCTGGTGGGAAAATTCTCAATTATTTTTTCTTCTGTTTTTCTTCAGGGAAGAGTCAGAAGTTAAAGAAAAAGCCCATAAAACCCAATTTTAAGGTTGCATTCTTTACGTCATAAAATGAAGGTCCTTATGGGTGAGAGAGATGAAATGTATTAAATATCAAGCACAGCATTCAGGATGGATTTTTTTTAATGGACATTTTCCTTGGAAAAGAACACAACTGAAAAATATGTAACCCTAAGTCTAAGAGGAAATCTGTCAAAACTTGTCAAATTTGTAGTGGTTTTCGTGTTTCATGAGTAGCATGGTTCTGGCTGTGATACACTTTGAATTGCTATCATTTTTTTCCAGTAATGTGGTGTTCTCATGTGGTTATTTCTCCTTGCACTGATCCTTGATATGTTGCTTAAAAAAAAGAAGTCTGAGTAGTTGAACCATATGTTTATATCATAGCTCCTAATGTCAAAATTTTAATTGATTTTCCCATATTCAGGGTTAGGAGGGGGCTGTATCATGTTCCACGACGTCATAAAAACAAAAATATCTAAAATATGTTTCAAATAAAATGAGGGGGGAGAAGAAAAAATGCTTAACTTAGAAAAGATGTGGGATTCATTAACAAAGGAAAATACTGGCCACGGACCAACGGCAAGCCAAATGTTTTGCCAGCAGTTTGCAGTTCACAGTCATCATTGCATGTCACTGCCTCCTGCACCAGCCCCTCCAACCATATATGCCTTCCTTTTAAAGAGAAACCTGTCTGGTTTGAGTTGAATAAATTAATTTGGGTTTACTTAGTTTAAAAACAAAAATATAGAGGGTCCAATTTTATTTCATTATGCCCGTGGGTAAAGCAGTCCAAGGTAATTACAACCGCAGTGCTGGTTGCTCTATCTTAATTAAAGAGGTTTTTTTTTGCACATAGGTTTTTGCACAACATAATAAAATAGTTTGTGGTCTGGCTAGCCTCAGTGTCACAAGAGCGTGCTCACTTGAGAAATTGTCCAGCTTTTCTAAAAGCTGAGGCCCTTCCATGCAAGAGGAAGCGTGGAGCTGCTCAGCAGAGCACAGGTAGTTTTCAGTCCTTCCTATTTAATGTAAGGGCACAATCATAAATCATGCAGCGAACAACGTTTCATACACTCTCTTGCACTAAGTAGCCTGCTTGTCAGCAGCAATGAATGTGGGCTTCAGTGGGTCTTTAAGCAATTGTGTACTCTAGGAATGTGCAACATTGGTTACACACCTGTGACCAAACCTCTAATTTCTGTAAACGTTTCTAGTAATGTTTTGGGTTGCTTGGGATTTTTTTTCTGTCTCTTTTGCAAATAAATATGATTTATTGCTTAGTGAATCCATTTACAGAAAAGGCATCAAAGACTTTTAAATAATGCACTTGGGATGATGATTTAAAAAAAATAAAACACAACTCAAATCCCAACAAGCATGTCTAAGGTGCCCTGTTATTAGAAAAGTCAAAGGAGGCATATTTGCTAGTTGAATAAATCAAATAGTGTTGTAAAAACACTGTCTCAGGGATGATTAAGGGTAAGTGATTTTCATTACTACATTAAGTTCTCCTTTCTGTTGTGGTGCTTTTTATACCACATCAAGCTTTGCTATTTACTTACGCTGCTTTAAAAAACTCCAACATCTCAATTACTTAAATTGTGACCCAGTGCATTGATTTTGGAAGATGGCAACATAAGCTAGCTTTATTTAATGGTCATGAATCTGATTGACGCTTGTCCTTTCTTTGGATGCTCTAGCTTACGCAGTTGGTAAAACTGATTTAGTTCAATTTTGCAAATAGCAGTGGACCATATTCTTAGGTTGCTCAAATCAGTAGAATTCCACTGCCTCCAACAAGTTCCCTCTCCTCACCTGGTGCTGGTGCCTTCATACAAGTTGCATGACTTTCCCTTTTCCTAATTGCACATACTTATCGTTTACTTGACAGCCCTGTCTGACTTGACTGAGTGTAACTCCAGCTAGATAGTTAGAGCCACTGATTGTCCTTGACCCAGGTCATGATTGCACTACCTTGCTCATTTGCAAGGGCAAGGTTAACAAATATTTCTGAACTTTGCAGGAAGGGTCTTGAGGTTGTAATAACGAACATCCAAAGGGCCCTAGATCTTTTGCTCAGTGACCAGCAGTGGATTTTGTTTCTTTCTGTTGGGGATCTGAATTCTCCCGTGGAGGGGCAGACAAGTTTAGCTTCAGCTGCTTAGACTGACATAGTATCACCTGAGCTTGCATTTATGGAGGAGAAAGTGCCAGCAGGCTGTGCGTTGTACCCTGTGCCAGGACACCAGCCAAGGAGAGCGCAGTCCTTGGCCACGTCTGGGCTGCTGAGAAGCACTGCTAGCAGTGGCTGCCCACGGGACAAAGGGAGCTGGAACACAAGATGCCTGACAAAGCTGAAGTCTCTTCCAGCCTCCCAAGGCATGGCCCAGGTCCTTGGCATCACAGGCTGCATAGGGCTAGGAGTGTGATCATAAATGTCTGGGCTTTCTAGAGGTCTTCAAACCTAGAATTAAGCATGTGTAAATGGAGAGAATTAGCCTAGAGGTGGACCAGAGGGACTTCCACCCCCCACACATAAGTTGCGAACATGAAAAAACTGATTAACTTCCCACTCTGTGAGGTGTTACCGAAGCAACAATATTCAAGTATCCTTCTAGGGCGCTGCTGCCAAAGAAGCGTTTCACAATGAACACAGAGGGGCATCCCTGTGGCAGCCTCAGCTGAGGTGCTAATGATTTCATAACCTGCTCTTTTATTATGCAAGCTATAAAACCTGCTGAGACTGTTCAGCATGGTGGTTCCTGCTGCCAGGGCAGTAGTCAGGGCTCAATGGTGGATCGATAACGGGTTTCCATGTGGAACAGATCTGTACTGGATGTTTTACATACATGGCTTTGAAAATACAAGAAAACAGCCACTTTCTATTTCCATTTGCATTAGAGACTTCTCATGAATATCTGAAATAGACATTTATTGTGACCATAACCCTACCACAAATTAAAATCAGATCTTGAGTCCCCGGTGAAAAAGAAGCTCATTATAATGTATAGAGATGTCAGAAATGATACTAAATGACACTTAACTCTAAACCCCAAACACTATGCTTATCCATGGCTTAGGGTTAAATTTACAGTGGAAATAAGACTGGGAGCTAAGCAAAGTTACAGGGGTGTTGGGGGGCGGGGGGTGTCCTAATAGATGTACAGCCACAAGCTAAAGAACAAACAGCTGGTTGTATGTGTCTGCCAAATGCAAAGTGTCTTGCATATATATACTGCTGCATTTTCTTCTCTTAAGCCATAGATTACCTTTGTTGCATATCCCACACAGTCTGGGCCAGATTTATACGATGTGTGATGTTGTTGATTCAGACGGTTGATTTGTTGCTATAGAGAGAGAGATAAAGACAGATTTCTGTGTTGGTCTAAAAGATACACATCTGAATCATTATGCTTAAGCTCTACATTTCTCATCAAATTTTATGTGGGAGACATTCTAAGGACTTGTTATCTGGTAGGCTGATATCAGGGCTAAATCGGGTGTTCACAAAATAGGGAGAGACCAGGGGAAAAAAATACAAACCAAACCAAAACATGCAGACTTGAAATCTGACTTTGCCACTATTCTTTGCACTCATCATATTTGCCTTTCCTATTAAAAAAAAAAAAGAGAGAGAGAGAGAACAACAACAAAAAACGCACAGTGGAGCAAGTAAGCCATGGCGTCCCACACCTGGACGTCAGCCATGCTCACTGCTGCGCAAATTCCTGCTGCTCTCTGAGCTGAGATCATATTGTTGGAGATGGCAAGTGTATAGAGCACAGATCTGTATCTTTCTTCCATTGCTAAATATTAACAGTAAAAAATAAATGCAAGTGATGCAACAGGCTTTGACCAGACCTATTTATGTGACTGCTGAGATATTTTAACCAGATCAGTCAAAAGTCTGGCTCCCTGAGGGCCAAACCAAATAGATTTGATGTTACTGTAAACTGACTGGAGCTGCCACTTTGTTGTTTAGGTAAAGTTGATATTTTTCACACATTTACCTGCATTGTATCAGCATGTCTTGGGCAGTGTGTGTGACCAACACTTTGCTTATTTTTAGGAGACCTATAGAAAATGGCATGACTTCTCCTTCCTGTTCTACCCCTGCTGGTTCTCTCTCTTCCTAAGCTAACGAATAATCCTTTTCCCCTGCCCTTCCAACAGCTCCGAGCAAACATTTTGTTTTGTTTTGATTTATTTTAAAAAAAGAAAAAAAAATTAACCTGCTAAAGTTTCTTGAATGTCAACATGTTCTGACTTTGTCAGGCCATCAGGAGAAACAAATTACATTGTCAGAAGACTTCCAGTGACAACTCCAGGGTACCAGTTCCCACAGTTTAACTCTGGAAATTCTTAATGCAAATGCTGCAGTTGATCTCAGTGGTTATGGTGGCACTTCACTGGAAAGCAGCACTTGAGTTTGGTTTCACGGCATCGGCCAGCCAACTACACTTGTTTTCCTGGAAGGGTTTGGTCTTTTTAAAGCATTGTGTACAAAGGTAGTTCCTCTTTGCCTTGCAATGCTGAATTATGATGCTGAAAACTGTGAGGTGAACTAGAGAAATGTGCAAAATCTTAAGGTTATCCAGTATACTCAGAGTTTCACATTCACCTAATTCAGTTTTTGACTTTGCTGTTCACACCATTGATGTATTTACATCCCTGGTATAGCAGTGTTTTAGCTAAAGCACTGTTTCAACAGTAGTCCTCAACAGGGAAAGCGAGGGAAAAAAAAAAACAGTGTAAACCCAAACTCTTCATGGACTTAGTGAATACTTACTCTTCATGTTAAAAACACATGAAATAAAAAATCAGGAAGGACACTTCTCCCCAACAAAACAGTGTGTTCATACTTCAAGCCCTTGGAGGTTGACAGGATGACCTAAGCTTGTTGCATGATTGACTATTGACCATTAAGCCCTTTACTTTAAACTGGTACAGTATATGTTATCTTAGTCTTCCACACAATGTTCTCTTTTGGGAGAATGTTTCCTCTTTAGCATAAAGTTTTCCTCAAGACAAAAAAAAAAAAGGAAAAAAATGGAAAAAAAAAACAACAGAAACACAGGAAAACAGCTGCAAAACACCAAACCAGAAACATCAATACAAATTGGAAAGTGAAGATATAAAATAAACTTCCATTTACTCGTTTGTTTTTCTTAGTACGATACGATGTAGTGTAGCAGTTAACATGTGTAAGTCAACACTTTAGGGTATAATTTAGGAAGATATCTTCATAGGTGTCATACATTTCTATGGTTCTGACTATTCTAAATGACTGCAACAGCAGCACTTCAACAAATGAACTTCAACAGCAAGAGCATCATGCCCAAAGGAATATCTGCCACAATAGGATCAACTTCTTCTTGTCTTTTTCTACTGTATGGGCTGTACAAGTCAAAGAGGAAGAAAGCAAAGAATACTGGAAAGCTGGACTGCAGGCCAGCGTGTTTGCTTCAGTGACAGTATCAATAAGAGCAGAGAGGGTAGAATTTGGCCAGTGCATTCAGGAGAAACACCATGAGTATTGTGGTGATCCTCCTGCTTCACTTCATAAACTAGTCGCCACCAGAGGTCAGGAGAAATTACTCAGTAGTAGTCCACAGATGTAAGTCAAGGTGTAAGGTGGGGATTTCTGTTTTCTTCCGAAGCATAAAGCATTGATCACTGTCAAAGCTTGTTTCACAACTAGATGTAATGCATGTTATATGCTGTGTGTTTATGGAGTGTGCGTGCATGTGTATATATGAGTGAGATTCCCAGTTGGTTTAAATCCATTGTCTTTGGCAAAGCTACATTTTACACCATTGAGAATTGGCTCTATTGCTGTTGATGGATTCATGCTTTTCCTATTGTTTTGTCAAATTATTTTGTTAACTGGGTTACAGCTTGTGAGCTGTCTTTATTTTCAGGTTTTTATTTCCTCAGTGATATTTTGCTCATAAACAAGCATATTTTGAAGGTCAACAGGTAGGCTAAAACACAAAGCTCTTTAGGAGAAACATTTTGAACATTCTAACTGAAAAGAAAAAATGTTGAAATGATTCTGATTCTCTTATTTTCATTCTAAAAAACTATTCAAGAGAAACAGTAAATTCCATATATATGTATATAAAAGAGGCATTATATGTTTGTCTTTTCTTATTTATCCCATTTTCACTCACTTTTATTTAAAACAATTCATAATAGTAACTATCCTGTCTGCTTTAAGCTGGAGATTAGAAAAAAATGTGCTCGCTATCTGACATTATGGACCATTTAGAATTGGTGCTTTTTATTACAAGTATTGGCTGGTTTGTACGCATATTTTTAAAACTAAGATTTAAGATTTGCATGTTATCTGGAACTTGATCTATAGCTTGAAAGGCTACTGTAGCCTCAATAAGAATGAAAATAACCCTGAACTGTTGAAAATTCAACTCTGAGCACCCAAAGTGGTAATGACTGCAATAGTAGTTTTGTCGATATTTATAAATCAATGCAAACCAGAAACTGGATGTTTTAATTTACTACAGTTTCAGTGTAACTGATACCCTCAAGTTTGGAGCTTTAAGCTTTGTGAAGTGCAATGTTTTTGCAGGGCATGCATCCAATTTTTAAAACATTATATAGATTGGAGACAGATGAGCTTTTCAGAATTATTTTAGGCCTATTTTGATTGAATGCCTGAGATGCAGTTTCCAGTGGAAATTAATTGCATTGATGTGAAAACAAATGCACTCCAACCTCAAAATTAGCTGCAGGTTCATGCTCAAACCAGTGCTTAAAAGGGAAGGAGAGGGCGCAGATAGTGACTGGAAATCACAGTGGCAATGTACATTTTGTTACAAGAATAAAATAACTTTCTTCTATGCCTGCTCTCTTTTGCTGTCTCAGTGTGCATACATGCTGAAGGAGAGAAATTTCGCCATGAATTTGTGGTTGCACGTGTGGACAACAGGTTCAGCGTGCTAGCACTTCTCCCCTTTGCACACACTGGAAACCAGGGCCCATCTTTGCTGGCCTCTGGCATCATCTGAGCGTGGGTGAAATCCACAGCAGCTTCTACCTGGAGAGCTTCTGTCATTGTCATCGGGCATTTCTGGAGCACACAGTTCAGTAATATATGCTGTTCTGGGGGACTATTACCACACAGCAGCTAATGGGATTTCTAGCCTTTAGTGAAGTTTCCCTGAGCTATGTAAAAAATGCAGTAGATGAGTTTTGGAGTCCTGCTTGCTCGAATGATGCTCTCAGTCTGTGCCAACACTGATTGGCATGCAGGCTGAGAAGGCAATGTGTCCTCTTTGGATAATGAGAACAATCAGCTATGGCTTGGAGCTGATCTCCACTGAAGTACAGCTGAAGCAGCTCTCAACAGCTTTGTTCCTTCTGCCTTCAGGTTCACCTCTGTCCTGTGCTTCTCATCATTTGTACTAATACAACTGGAGGTTGGGAATTTTAGCATGTTTAATAGATGAAGCTTGTGCAAAGGTTCCTACTAGGACGTGGCATATATTCATTTTGATTTTTATGAAAGTTTGAAAGGACTCAGTGGAGCGGGTTGGGGTGGGAAGAGGGTCACTGAAGGTATAGAACGACTTAGCAGCGGTACGATATTTTTACACCTAGAAGTGACTTGTTAAACAGATAATTGAGAGTCCCCCCTCACATACATACTTCCCTCCCTTCTCGCTGACTGCCACTCCCTGAACAACTGACAGCTTTGAGACTCTGAATGAGTATGGGGCTGTAATTGCGGTGGGCTACTCACAAGTGCTTTCACCACAATTCTGTGCTGTAGAGAGATCTTGGCAATCCAGGAACATGAGCTAGTGGCCGAAGTGTTGGGGAAGCCATGAGTGTTAGAAAGGGCAGAGTGAGCTATTTCTGTGATATTCTTGTTAAAGCATGGGGTTAATGACTGGATTTTGGTCATTCATCTTCAGCTTTTCAAAGCTCCTCATTTTCTATTTTGCTTGTTTGATATTTTGTTTAAGAACTCAAGAATGTGTTTTCTTAAATCATGTCTTCTTAAAAATGTCTAACAGATATGTTAATTTTGTAGTATTTTTAGCGCTAAGGGTAGAATTTAAATCTCATTTCATGTGTATGTACCTTCTTGTTTTTCCTCACTAGTTACTGTGGGCAAACCATGGTTCCATATTGCATACAGCACAGTTGTGTCTTGTCAGCTTAAAAACAGACTGAATCTGCCGGTGGCAGATTGCTGGCACATTTTCCTCTCACAGACACTGTTTTCATTAGTTAGGCTTTTTCTGGCAACATTGTGGCCAAAAAGATGCTACAGCTCCTTCAATAGCATTATGACTATGTGTGCTACTAGTTCTATTGTCACATGGTCTTCAGACCTAGCAAAGTTTGGAGCTGCTACCTTTGGCCTTCTACAAGTTCTAGACTGACAAAAATGAATGAGAATCTGATGGACAAAGTTTTATTCAGTTTCATGGATATGTAGCTAAAAAAGTAAAGATTCACAGAATCGCAGAATGTTTGAGGTTGGAAGGGACTGGAGGTCCTCTGGCCCAACCTCTCTGCTCAAGCAGGGTCACCTAGAGCAGCTTGCCTAGGACTATGTCCAGGCAGCTTTTGATTACCTTCAAGATTTGTCCTATTTAAAAATAAATAAATAAATAAAATACTGGATGCTCCTTTTGGCATGCACTATGTCTTTTCTGTTCACTATTACCAGGGCAACTCTGTTTCTGTGGGGACCTCATTTAGGTGCCTGAATTGCCCAGGATCAGAAACCAGCCTGAGACTTCAGGCTTATCACTTGAGCAACAATCCGGTGTTTTAATTCAGGACTTTCTCCAGCCTCCTTGGGCACAATGAACTTTCTACTCTAACTTTTACAACACTGGTTGTGGGGGCACATGAGGGGACTTTGAGGAAGAGAAAGCCATGAGATATTAAGCCGTCCGAAGCATAAAGTTTTTATAGCAGTCCTTTCTGCCTGCAGGCATATGAGAAGATCAGCAAGTACATCTTTCTTAGACACCCGGGCAGGCAAACATCTCTGAAACACAGGGGCATGAAACTGCTGCTGCGGCATCCATCATTCTGTTGAGGACAGTGAAAACATGTGCTGTCATCTTTGACATTTTAATTGAAAAGAAAGCTTACACAGATTTCGATCTTAAGCAGTGTGTTTATACAAGTGTATACAGAGAAATAATCTGTCAGTTCAGAGCAGGCTCATTGCTATAGGAGTTGGTTTAGTAACCGAACAATCCAACATTAGCTCACACACCTTGCCTTGTTCCATGCCTCAATAATTTTTAGTAGAAATACTTTGCCTTGAGGCATGCAGTTATTAAAAAAAGAGGCTCAGCTTGCTTAAAGTCTGGAATTATTAGCTCATGGTAACAAGCCTGCACTGGAGAAACTGTTGGTTCTTTGTTTTCATGACTTTGCTGTAATTCACTGTCTTATTTTCAGAGACAAACTTCTGCTTTGTTTGGGAAGTTAAAAAAAAAATTGAACAAAAAAAAGGGAAAAATAAATCACTTCAAAAAGATTCTTTTTATTTCATTTTTATTATAAAGCAGGGTTTACAAAGCTCTTTTATCTCAGCATTTCTATTAAATTTCACTAGTCCAAATAATAAGGGTGAATAGAAACAGAATTTTAATTGAGAAATTTGTTTTGCTGTATTTCCACTACACGGATTTGTTGGTACTGGGTACTCACTGAGAGCTCTCCAAATACTCTCTCAGCCCTTTAGGAGTAAAGAGGACTTTTTCTCCATCTTTTTGTGACCTATTATTCTTTTCATACACAGGTTTATGAAAGTCAAATAAATGCCATTTGCCCTGCTACAAAGCGTTTGCAAATGTCCGGCTGCTGGAGTCACTTTGAGCAAATGAAGGCTCCAACACCTTTACGTAGTACAAACCTGGCAGAACAGTTGCTTGGTGTTCAGTTGTCACTTTTGTCTGGATGCTGGTGATAGGATTATTTCCAGTTGTTTAACCTGTTGATATTTTTCCTCAATGAGCCTTAAATTCTCAAGTTTTCATGAATTTGCCAGGCTGGAACCTTAAGCCTGACCCTTAAAAAGAATGGGCATTTTAGAAAGCATCTGTGTAAGTTTTATTGCTGTTATGATTCCTGGTTTTGAGTCAGCTGCCGTTAGGTGCGCTTGATTATTGTTGTCACCTTTTTTCTTCAGTGGAAACTGGTTTGCTTTTATTTGCGGTGATGCCAGATCGTGTGTTTTCCTGCAGAACTAGGCTTTTGGTCCTGTTTGAGCTGGGAGAACATGACAATGGGATCAGTTTGACATTGTTGCTTGCTTTAATGATGAAGTGTTCTGTCATGTTTATGCTGCAGATTTTTTGTTTTTAACCGACTTTTTTTTTTTTTAAATTACAAGAATGTGTTTTTATATGAGCTTGTTCTTTATAATCCCTTGAACCTGCCTTTCGCTGTGTTTCCTTGTTTTGCTTTAACTATGCCATTATCCTCCATGTATCATTTGTGAGTTCCAGCTGTGTGCATAACACTGTGCAGAACATAAACTTCTCTGAGGAGGCTGTAGTCTGAGAAACCATTCTAGCTTTTCTTATTTTTCTTGTAATGGGTCAGGCAATAAGACCCAGTGAAATATTTAGAGGGAAGGGAAGATTGAAACCAGCAGTTTCTAAGACCTGTGAGAGCCAAAAGGCAAATGTTAATGGGTTCTCTGAGGCTTCCAAGGACCTGCTGGTCCTTGTACTTATGCTTAATTTGCAGAGGTTCCTTGAACATGTGTTCAGGAAATATAGGTGGCATTAACACAATTGGAATTTCTAAAGGCAAAATTTATCATTGACTAAATCTTTAAATAGAATTTGGCCCACTGAATACATTACAGCAGTGGGGCTGCTGACTTGTGGGGCTTTTCTCCTACGAGCTCAGCATTCTTAACATATTTTAGAGTAATTTTTATATGCATTCCTAGTATTTTCCTGCATGTGCACCCATTCCCTGTCCATCTTCTGTTTTCCTTACTCTTTCCCTTCAGTTAGGTGTTCTGTCCCTGTGAATTAAAACAAGTGAGCAAGAATGCATTTCTGGTGGAGATGCTTGGTTCCCACTGAACACCTTCTCACATGACATCAAAGGATACATGAATTGAGAAGTAACATCTTGTTGCTTGCTTTTGACTATGTCCATATCATTTCGTGTCTGCTCTATCTTGCTCCTTATGTGATGCCCGTTACTGAATTCCTTCTACCTCTGTGCCAATGTATAGCTTGTTATCTTAATTGTGCCAGCTCTCCTCACTTAAACTGGCTTTCTCTTCACTTCTGAATCAAGCTTCTTGTCTTTAAGAATTTTCGCAGCTTAGTCTTATCTTATCTCACTCTTCTAGTTTCTCATTACAGTGTCAAGCATCACTTTTCCTTTGCCAGTGTCTGTACCATCAGCTAGTTTCTCTTTCCCAGGCTGAAGTCCCCTCTTGTACAACAAAAAATCCTTAAGTTAACACATGTATAAAACATATGCACGCTCTGTTTAAAAATCTCTGCAGAAAGCATAGCAAAGTCATCTAAATTATGAGCCACAATTTTTCCTCTCTAAAGTATTGCCCTTCCTGTGTCTCAATCTTAGTTACTCCCTTCCTCTTGCAAACTTCCTCAGCCCTGTCATTTCTGAGCTAGTATGAGTTCAATAAAAATATACAAAGAAACAAAAAAGCAACCAGAGGAGTGCCACTAAACTGCCTCCAACTCTCTAGCATATTTATTTGCTTGTATGTTCTGTCTCCATCTTCTACTTTTCATCTGTTTTGTGTCTCTACATTGTAAACACACTGTGTAAGAATTGTCTCTTATCTGTGTTTGTACAGTGCCAGGCTCAATGGGGTCCCGGTCCAGACTGGGACCTTTGGGCACCACTACAGTACAAATGTCTGCTACTGATAATAACAATCTACCCACATCGTGCAGATGTCTGAATTGTCTGAGAAATACAAACAAGGATCTTTACTAGGTTGGCAAAGATCCATTAATTTTAGGTGCCAGTTTTCTTTTCCTCTGAATATGGTTTGGCTCTCTGAAAAAAACTGGCGACATAATGCTCCCATTTCTTGGAAAGCTTGGCTCTCTGATGATGCTGTGATTAAAAAGTTGTTACATGTGGGGTATGGCAGGCCAGGTGAGGTCCCAGGAATTATGCGAGGTATTCCAAGTACTTGTCTGATGCCTTGTTGCTTTCTGTTGCATTTGTTTTTGCTTTCCTCCTCTGAATGAGAAATGAATAAATTGAGACTAGGCAGAACCGTCCTATTTTTCTGGTGGAGGGTGCATCTCAAGTCATGGTCCACAAAGGAGGAAAGCCATATCTGGCTTATTAGGCTAAAGTAATGGCACTGTGGATCAAGCAACAGCAGGCCCTGCAAGTGAGACAACTCCTCCAGTCAGTACACTTTTCTCAGGTTAAAACATCCTCTCCAATTCTTAGCCCTCTGACTGAATATTTCAAATATGGAAGGCCAAGGACAGCACTCAGCTCAGGTACTCTGGCCTCAGTAGCTGCTGTGCAAGTGCTTTGTAGCTGATCTGTAGAACCACATGCTCCAGTGAACTATATCAAAACCATTTATCAATGAAAAGTTTTATTATGATGGTACTTAGTGGCCCATGAGACATTCAGGGGCTTGACAGTTGCCAGCTGTTTTCCTCATTAGCATGATAGCCATCCTGGGTGCTTCAGCCTGAAAGCAGCCCAAAGCACATCACGTACTGACATACCTTGAAAGGGTCTAGGACGTTGATATGTAGTGATTGTTCATCATTGCATTGATCGTAGGGGTGCCATCGCTGCCTTAATCACCTGTGTTTCCCTGTTGCTTCTATTTTCTCTCCCTCATTTTATCTTTGGTCTATAAACTTTCTGGGGCAGGACCTCACCCACAGTTTTTAAACCAAGGCTTGTAGGCGCTGAGGTAATAAGTATACATGTGTATATATACATGTATATATATACATATGTGTATATATAAAGACATGAAAGTCTGGGCAAGTCTATGTTGCATAACTGGAGTGTGGTGCAGAAATCCCTGAGCCAGTGCTGACCCAACATGGCGAATTGCCACAGCACAGCCAGCCACCTGTGGGCTCTTCTGTGTGAGCTGGCTGGCCATAGAAAATCACGAGACGAATGAGATCCTTTGCTCAAATGCAACTCCATAGACATGTGGCTTTATGTTTTCCAGAACAAAGCTAGCTAAGGTAGAACAAACTGGGTTGTGGTGTAGCTATTCTTGCTGACCTTTCATGAATCCTACATGCAGGAAAGTAAGGATCATGACAGGGGTTGTGGTAAGACCCGCTGACCTGGAGTGCTTTGCCATTAGAAGCATGCTACAGTAATGCTTTAAACAGCGTTAGGCCTTCTGCACACAAGCCTGAATGATCTGGGTTAATATTCACCTAATCTCATGAGACCTCAGCAAGAAATTGTCATCTGCAGAAACTATCCTTGAAGAGTACAAGTTAAGGGAAGCCTGGTCTTTTAATAGACAAATGTAGCATTTAGTCATCAGACAGTCTAGAAAACTGGGTCAGATCGGAGTTGCATCATAGCAGACAGAATATTTAGTATTAATCAAGAAGGCACATAGCAAAGTATATATCATAGATATTTGATTACATTAGTGGATTTATCTTTAATCGTTGGGTAGAGTCATATGATGGAAAATGATCGAGTCACCGTGGCTTAGCAGGGTACCGCCCATCTGCTTAAATGTTAGTAATGATGACTCACAGTGTTAGCACAACCCTACAGAGGGAGGAGAGCCAATGCTGTCAGTTGGAGCAGTCCAGCTAACACGTGGTATTTTACTAAGCCACCGTAAAGGCTATCCATCCAGGCTCCATACACCCAACGAGGTGGTGTGCAAATCCTGACTGAGATTCCATAGTGTCCAACAGTATTCTTCTGTGGGAACAAGAGGAAAATTCTTAAAGTTGGGAAAAACCCTACAGATAGCCAGATTTGCAGTGAGGTTGAGCACTTGCCCGTTCTCTATCTTATCCATCCTTTATTTGTGGGCTGTTTGCCCAACAACCCTGTTTATTTAGCAGCACAGGTGCCAAGGAATTAAAATCCTTCGGTCAGCAATATTGACTGACTGGCTACAGGCTGTACCTCCTCAGCATTTGTAAAGCAAGGAGCAGAGTCAACGTGTCCAACATCAAAAACAACAATTATAAACTCTTACTGGCTTTCTTTGCTGCAGGTTAAAAAGCAACAACAAAACAGTTTATGTTGTCCTTGGAAGAAGAAATGCCTTAGGAGTAGACAAGCTGAGCATCTCAGCCTATGTATACGTAGGTTCTCCGCCATAAACATCCCCTGAGCTGGCTGTGCACATGCACGTGAGTGCATGTTAATCAATGACCTGCCTTCAATGTGGAAGCAATACAAGTATCCACGAATACTGGCCAATGTCAGGCTGTCCCGATGGTGAGCTGAGTCTGGTGTGCGTTATGTAGCACTTTTATTGGTGGCAGGAGCAGTGCAGACTTTTCAACAAAGAGGGTCAACCTGGAAGCACAAAGTTTCTCTGCCTGTTCTGCAGCTCTTCGCAGAAATGCACTTGGGAGTAGACTTGCAGGAGTTTAGCAAGAAGAAATACCTGAAGTACTGAGGATTTTTTTTCTCTAGCTAAGTGTAAAGCATATGCAGACCTCCAAAGCGAAGCAGCTTTAAAGGTGAAACTGGGGACAGCGAGGAAGCTTCTTTGCCATTTTAATAAATACCAATAATTCCCTTTTGCCCAAGTCCCATATTCCCAAACTCATTAAAGCAATTTTGGAAATGTTTTTGGCTCTGGAACATATAAGCAAAACTCAAACCTTGCAGTCCCTTGAGAATCACGTGCACAAATTGCCTAGGTCAGGCCAAAATAAGTTTCTGTCAAACAGCCTAACACCTAAGGTTATTATGAAACTGGTGAATTGTACAAAGGGTCTATATATGGGACAGTCTCCAAATAACTAAATGGGGAGGGGGCTGTTGTCATGGCATTTGTTTTACTTTGGTCACACTGAGAAACTCAAGTGATATTTTTATTGAACACATTCCTCCTGTTAGCCAGAACAGTTCCTGTAGACTGTGTCTCAGCTGGTGGACACCCATGAGAGTGCACCAACGCTTTCCCCTCTCCCTACCTGCTGTCCCTTCCCTTCCCTTCCCTTCCCTTCCCTTCCCTTCCCTTCCCTTCCCTTCCCTTCCCTTCCCTTCCCTTCCCTTCCCTTCCCTTCCCTTCCCTTCCCTTCCCTTCCCTTCCCTTCCCTTCCCTTCCCTTCCCTTCCCTTCCCTTCCCTTCCCTTCCCTTCCCTTCCCTTCCCTTCCCTTCCCTTCCCTTCCCTTCCCCAGAATCTACATTTCTTGTTTTTTTTTTTGGTCCTGTCCTAATGACTTCTGAGCCCTTTTGCTTGAGTAAGTGCTGGTACAAGGAGCAGCTGCATTTTAGTTGGAAATAGGATGGTCAGGGCTGTGTACTTTATTTTCTGAGATCTTTTTTTCTGCAGAACTTCCATGCCACTTATGCCATCTCCACAACTTCCCAGGCTCACCATAGTGCTGAGTAGACCATTGTGTCCCCTCTCCCAGAAATTGATTCATGTTTGATCAATCACACTGCTTTTTGCACCCTCTCACGAGGTTATATCGTGTATTTGGGAGACATTACCTTGAGTTTCGTTGGGGGGAGTGAAGATGTAAAGTACATCATGTTCCTCCATCAGCAGATAACCAGGGAGGCATAGGAAGAGCTTCTTGTCTATATGTAAGCTACATTTGTTGTTGGTTTTTTTTTGTTTCTTCTGAATAAGTACTATATGTGTCTGGGAGGATTTTTTAAACATCCTTGAAAACACAGGCTTTTTCTCTTCATGGAGAACCAAGACAAAAGGATGGGTTCAGTAATCTGCAGCTGCCAAGGAGAGGGCAGCTGAGGGCAGGGGGTGGGAGCAGCAGGAGTGTCTGGCGCGAGGGTTGGGCAAGACTTCGAGGTGGCTTCGTTGGGGTTAAATGTTTCTGGAGGGTAGCGGGCTTTTAGAGAGGAGGATTGAAGAACTGAAAGTACAGGGATGGGAAATACTGGGGAGGTTTGAAGAAGCGGGAGTTGGGAGGTCCTGCTCTCAAGAGTGTCGTGTTCTATGAAACGTTAACATGTCAGATTGCTTCAAAGAGTAGTCCAAGCTTCACTTTATCCATTAATTTTATGATGATTTTTCTTTCTTAGTGGGCCTACTTCCTCAACATTACTTTTTCCTCTGGTTTACTTAGAAAAATCCTTCTAAATGTATTAAAATCCTTTTGCCAAAATATCTCTCTGCTTCTTTATATTCCTTACCTTTTACCTTTACAAGCTACTTAATCTCAATGTAATATATGTAATTTTGCTATTTTTTTCCATTCTCTGTGTCCTGGTTACATTCAAACTGGCAGTATTAGAAACCTCACTTTGTAACAAAGGCTTGGTAGAATTTCAGGACAAAATGTCAAGAGTGGAGCTGAAATCTTCATTTGAGAGTAGTTTTTTTACAGGTGGTAAAACTTCAGAATTAATATAAATGTGTTTAATTTTCTGTCATAGTCTGCAAAACTATTATCCAAATATTTTTGTTCCTGAAGGCAGAATTTACAGCAACTCACTGATGTAGCATGCCAGGAAATTTTCCTGCTTTGTCGGTAGAAATCTTTTGCTGGCCGTTGTAAGATGCAGAGGTGCATAGACTCAGACCTGCTGTTGTTTTTGCTTTCACGTTCTCTCAGATGAACTGTATTGGTGCTTTAACCAGTAACTAGTAGGGGGAATGTGAGTCGTCTGTTTCTTGAAAACCTTCTGTCCTATGGATTTGTGCAGGAGATGACAAATGCTGGATTGGCTTTTCTGTGCCTGCTTGCCTAGAATTGTCGGTGCTTAGCAATGGCTGGCACTGTAAGGCTTGGTTTGGTCTCTGAAGCCCATAACAACTCGCTTTCCTTTTCTCCTAGGCCTGTTCCAGGTTCTCTGTCTTCACTATTGCACCTACACAACCGACAAAGACAGCCTATGCCTGCCTCTATGCCTGGCACCCTGCCCAACCCTACCATGCCTGGATCTTCTGCTGTACTCATGCCCGTAAGTTTTTTGTGGTTTGCTGTTGTTGTTTTTTTTTTTTTTTTTTTTTTTTGGGGGGGTGGGGGGTGGGCAGGGGTGGCATTATTTATTTATTTATTTTTGTCTCTGGATTCAGCCTATGCAGAGGTGAAAGTCTGATGAATTGTCCAAAAAAAGATCAAGGTGTAATGAGCTAGGGAAGCTGGACATTTTTCTCTGCTTTGTCTTGCACAAGAGTATTTCTGGTGCGGTTAATGGAATGTTAATTAGCGTGAGAGTGATTAGAAACAGTTTACATGAGACTACAGTTTCTGGTTCTCACCCTTGGTCATGTTAGTGAGATCAGTATGTCTGCGCTGGAACAAAAAAAAAATTCTGAAGTCAGATAAAACTGGAAAAGGTATGTACATATGGTAGTGAACTCGGAAGTAATCTTGCTTCTGTGAGATAACCAGCTAACAAGAAGGAAATATAGCTTACTTTCCAGGCCTAGTAACTTGCACTTCATTAAAATTTGGTCATGATCACTGCTCATCTTCAACTGCCACTAATTTCTGCAGTGTTGGGAATATTCTTCATCTTCTGGGAGATGAAGGGTGCTTTGTCATTGTAGCTTCAAATTATTAAATGATTTTAACAACTCTCAGTTTAAGACAGCTGGGCAGTTAAGGGGTAGAAAGGAGTCTGGATAGCATGGGGAAGAGGGGAGTGTGAAGGGAGAAGTTTCTGTTTCATCACATGGTGTTCAGTTGGGAAGGCAACCTGAGGGCGATCAGATATGGATGAGAGGAAAGTACTTTTTGTTCTGGCACTGCTGGGGCAAGGGGGACAGTCTGGGGCTAAGAAGATTCAGGTTGGCTGCTATCTGAGCAGTCATTAATAAGTTTTTAATTAGTAACTTACCAATAAGGTTCTCCTCAAGTATCGACCAGGAAGGTCAACAAAAAAATGTAAGAAATGCCACTGTGGACAGTTCTGTTTTTTAATTTATTTCTATTTTTATTATTATTATTTTTTTCTGGCATGATTACTAACGAACCTGAAATGGAGCAAACATCCTGCTTCAGCGTAAGCTCAGGGGCTTCAGGTCGCTGCTGGGGAGCCTTTTGGGCAGCTCTGCTTGCAGAGAAGCAGGCATGCTCTGGCTGAGAGCCCCACAGATGTCAGTCTTCCTGCCCTACAGCCTTCGTGAATGGACTGTGGAGAAGATCACTGTGGGAGCCACTCCTATCCTGCAGATAGAGCTGTTCCTATCCTGCAGCAGAGCTGCTGCTTTCTTGTATGAGCCAAAGATTCAGGGAGCAACCCAAGCTGAGGCAGGATGCTCAGCTGTGGCTGAAAGCAGCACTATAACCCTACTTGTCACCCAGACCCTTCTGAGCGAAGACTGGCAGTGTAACAGCACGTGCCTCTTTTCAGGGAAAGCACTACAGGAAATTATTATATCTAGTCCTTTTCTGCCATTAGGTTGTGTCCCTCACTCACGCCATGGTGAGTTTAGCTTGCAGAAAGTGCTCTGCATAGCCAGGTGTCCTGCTTTGTATTTTATGCTGCATCAGCAGTACATGAAAGCTTCCCGTACAAGACATATGGAAAACTCCTCTCGGCTGAGCAAGCCGAGTGAAGGAAAAAGAGCCAACTCGTTTTCCATATACTCAAGATTGGGGGTTTTTATTTATGTTTTTAACTAGCTAAGTTGGGCTGCACTGACAGGAGAAGCCATGGCTTTATACAGTGATGCTTTTAAAACCACTTAACTCCAAGTGTTGTTATACTGAAAGGGAGAAAATCATTACAAAAAAAGTGCAAACCTGGGTGGCTGCTACATTTGTTTAGTAAAGAATCCTTTTCTATATAATTGGCTGTGAGTTTTCAGGGCCGACTCTGATGAAACACACGCCTGCGTGCACACACGCATGCACTTCATGACACGGATTGTTATTTTTCCCATCATGACTTGAAGAAATAAAACTGAGTCCATTTACATAGAAACCGGGCATAAATTCTTGCAAATGTCTCTAGACACTTTTAAACCTTTTTCTTTCTTTTTCTTTTAAAAGATGGAGCGACAAATGTCAATGAACTCCAACATCATGGGAATGCAGGGGCCGAACCTCAATAATCCTTGTGCTTCACCTCAAGTCCCCCCAATGCATTCGGAAGCCAAAATGGTAAAATGGAAAATTTAAAAAGATATATTTTGTTTTCTTATATTGCTTTTGCATACTGGCTACCCAGACAGTGGGGGATGTAGCCAGACACTGCTTACTTCATTCTTAGTCATATGTTACACACTTTTTAATATGCTGCAGTAAATTGCCTTTGTGTCAGTTTAGTCTATGAACTTTCAAGATGTTACTAGTCCTAGCTGAGCTCTCAGTGAGAGGGAACTGAACTGAAGTGTCGGCTGTGTGATCCGAACCATGTTAAATAGGACTTTTGGTGCAGATTAGTAGTGTTTAAACAAATGGTCTGGCTGGTTCCCTGATGGTGTCTGTGCTCCACAACTTGTCTTGAAGAAATTGTCAGTTAATCATCAGTGAAGTAAAAAGTGTCTAGTGAGGAGGGAGTGTATGTAGTCCGTGTTTTTTCTGGATAGGCACATGGTGTGTCAGTGTAACGCCAGTGTTAGAAAAGTAGACCGAATGACATATATAAAGCCAGGATGTTTTCTTTTGCTTGAATGCAACAAAGGTGCTGCCATCAGAAAGATGTGCCAAAATTCAGACAAAAATAATTTATTGATAGGAGTCAAATGTCATGGTGTTTTTTAAAGTTGTTATGCGTCTTACAAGGTCGAGGCTTCCTCAGGCATTTGCACTGTTATAGGATTAGTGTCGGTAAACTAAGCTACACATGGGCAGCTTTCCCCAGTTTTATACGCACTCTCATAGAGGTGTTCAGCACTAATACCTTGGAACAAAGTTCATCAGTGTTGAAACACTTAGGCTTTTCCAGTTTCAGAGCTGCCATTTGCTGGCAAGTAGAAATATGAGGACAGAAGTTTGCAGTTTAACTCTGTAGGGTTTTTATCCTCTCAAGATATCTCATCATAGTGGAAAACAGGAGTAACTTCATTTAACTTCTTTCAGTGGCATTATGCCAAGGTAAAATTGTCATAAGTGAGAGAATGAAATCAAGCCGACAAAGATTAAGCAACCACATATTTTTATATATTTCTACTTTGCATGACTGGTACAGCTTTTAAAGTTGTTGTCATCTATCCCAAGGCAAAGAAAAATATCTTCTTGTCTATAGGCACGGTGCATGCAACAGACTCTAGGTTAAGAGCAGCAAAATATACAATCTCTGTTTTAGAATGGATAGGTCATGCCTTCACCTCACTGTTGGTCTGGGTTAGGCTATTAACCCAACCTCTGTTAACACCCCGTCTAAAACCGCATTCCGTAAACATGCAGCCAGTTGGTCAGAAGAGCAGCAATAGCCAAAAACTCTGGCTCCCCTGGCCAAGGAAAACCTGTGGTCAAGAGTTCTCTCTCCTCTGTACCACACAGTGACGGTGACATGCCAAATGGCAACAGCATCTGCAGCAGAGCTTGTTAAAAACTTCTTGGAATAGGCAAGTGTTTTTTCAACTCAAGTGAGGCTGAGCCAAGCTAAATACTCCTTGGCTAAATAAATCCCAAGCTGGCATCTGTTTTGGGGACTAAAGGTTCTGTAGTTTACTCCCCCCACCCCACACCCCCTGCCTTTTTTTTTTTTTTTTTTTTTTTACTGGAAGTGTGAGGCTACTTAAGAACAAGATTAAAATATTGGTGCATATGGTGAGAATTCTGCAGTTTAATATCTGAAACTATACATTAATACAAACTACTTTTTAATTTGGATAAGCAGGTTTTGTCCCTAAACCTAACGTATAAAGGTATGGCTCTTTCAGACAGAAATTGCCATCAGTTCCAAAGCATAGTTCACTTTCGAGGGGTTTTCTGCCACTCTTCTGGGGGTGGAAAAAGTCCACACGTATTAACTCTTAAGAGGCGTAATTCAGAGCTCCAGGACCATCCTTTTCAAATGCAGGATTATTTATTTATGAATATTCTATATTCTAGTTTTCTACTTTGTTTTCTTTGAATTCACATGCAGTGTAAAAAGCCTCCTCCTCATTTAGCCACTGCTTGAACAATATAAATTTATTAGCAATACCCTGCATGAGCACAAAGTGGAAAAAGTGTAGGATATTCAGAGCAAAATTATTTCTTACATGTAAGTTCATGGATTATAAATCTGAATCATCTGTATTACAGGCATGTTTGTTCTTATTATTAACTGTTTCACTTTGCTTCATGCTCAAAGCATGGTACTTTGCATACTCTGGTGATTTTTTTTTTTAAAGTGGAAAATGAGGGTGCTTAGTATCTCACTGGATTGTGTCCTGCATTAGGAAGGAATTTCAGATTTCTTTAGATTCTGCTAATGCCATTACTGATAGTGGATCCAGTACTGCATATGTTCTATTTGGCTGGCCGCACGCGGCAAAGAATGTATGTGCTGAACGCTAAACAAAGTCATCGAAGCTGCTTGCAGCTAATGACTGTGGTAACCGGAGAAGTTTGGGGGACTTTGGGCCTGGTTCATCAGCTGTACAAATCCATGGCAGATGGATCAGCGTTTTCTCTGCACCCACATGAAAGAATGCAGGACAGGCTCCTCTAGATGGGAGACCCAGATGTGATACCGAATCCTTCTGGCCTCGTGCACATCAAAGTGTGTACCTGAGCAATGCAAGTGCGATTTGGTATGCAGAAGTAACACTGTTTGGTGACTTGTGGGATTTCATTTGCTTCTTTAAAATAAAAATGGATAAATAATATCAGTATGGATACTGTATGATGCCAGGTTTTCCAGAGACAGCAGATAGATGGCAAAAGTTTTGTTCCCTTGATTGGTACACAGTCATTTTGTAGAAGGAAATGGAAGTCAGTCAGATACATACATATACAAACACATATACACAAACATACAGAATGGGTTACATTAATTTTATATTTCTATAATAAACAATTTATTTAATTTACCTCGCATTTCTAGAAAGCCTTTTCACTGCCTCCAAAGTTACTCATTTACTGTTTTAATTTTTTTTTCTGGAGTTTGTAACTTCACATATTAAATTATTGTAGATGACATCCCAGAACTGATTTAAATTATCGCAACAATCTCAGTTTCTCACGCGGTGTGCCTCTCAATTAGGTTATCACCTAATGCTTTAAAACTGTCCTATAAAATGAATGAGTGAACATCTAAATCAATATCACTTTCTTAGACTCAGAGCTGAGGGGATAAAACCTTTATGCTGCCCACCAAAAACACCCATTGATTTTGTATTAAAATATATTGCATTGGAAAGTGGAGGAAACATTCAGCCGTAAGTGTACATGGTAAAAATACGCAGAATAGCACGTGTAGTGTATTAACATGCAGTTCAGTAGGCTATTAGGAATATTAGGAATTTGGAATTGTTGGCTGTGCCTTTTGCTTAATATACTGATTACGTACAGTTTGGTTTGCAGTTTCAGAGTATCCAAGGTTTTATAACTGGCAAGTGCAATACCATGTGGGTTACCTGAGTGAAAGATAAACAGTGTGCATAGGACCGCTGGAAGGCTGCGTGACCACGATTCTTTTTGTGGAGCTGATGCTTTTCTATCTGATTATTTTGAGACATTGATCTTTAGCTGTAGTGATTTTTGAGCTATGAAAGGAAATATAAGAAGCACACTGGCCATGAAAATAATCTGACTTTAAAATGCAGATTTTGATTTGACCTGTATGTTTTTTCTTTTTCACTGTCCCTCTGCCCGTTGCCAGATACATAGTTTTATAAAATTTGAATAAAATGTAATATGTGTTCTTTGGCTGTGCCTGCCTTCCTGACAGAATCTGTGCATTTTTCTCTCTCTCTCTCTCTTTTTTTTTTTTTAGAAGTTATTTTCATATTGGAAGTATATAGAGTTGTGGGCTAGTGTTTTTGCCTTGTGTGCATTACTAGGTTGAACAGTAATGATAAGAAAATTAATTTGAAAACATTTTCAGATATAAGAGTAAAAACTTAACAGGAAAAGGAAAGTAATAAGCCAGTAATGAGTATGTTCACAATTACAGTGGTAAATATTCATATTAATCGAACCTTGTAATTTACCTTAGAATGCTGAACAGCTTTAGAGGAGGAGGAAGCAAAAAGTGGAAGAAAATGTGGTTAGCCAGTTGTCACCAGAACTAATTTTCATTTGATTTAACGTGAGTTAAGGGTCAAGATCCTGCTGGTGGCTGTGAAAATCCCAGTCCATATTCAGTGAGCCACCTATCCCAGCAGAAAGGCAGACATGGTTCAGGTGCCTTCTGTATTTTAGAAATAATTTTAATTTCTGTGCCCATGAGTCGTGGTGGTGCAAATGGTGCAAAGGGAGAAAGCACTGGGGTGTGCTGTGATCCCTGCCCCAGTATGATGCTCAGCCGAGCCATTTTAGCAGCTGCTACATGTGGAAACAAGAGCTCTGTTACAATAGCAGTGGCATCTTGGGACAGCTCCTGAGGCTTCTTGGGAAGGAAATTTCAGCTGGTTACAAAGAGTGAGCCCATGGCTGTGGGGTTTTGATGCTGGCTTCAGACAGGAGATGCAGGCAGGATCAAAGCCACTGAGGTTCTAGGTTCAGCTGCTTAATGTTTCATGACTGCAAGTATTTTGTTATGTATAATGATAGTTTGAAGTCAGTGTTTTCATATCAAGATGAATGGGAAAGGAATCATTTTAATTGAGTGATACACACTGCTTCAGGGCCAGAAGACTTTTCTTAGCATGGGTTCTGGACCACTAAGTCGAAGGAAAAGTGTCACAATTCTGTAGAGCTTTCAGCAGCAGTTTCTCATATTGTCCTCCATAAGAAAGCAATGAAAGCTGCATAAGGGAAAAAAATGGAAAAGGAAGCTTTCCAACTTAATAATAATAATAATAATAATAATAATGTTGACACAATTTCCTCTATCAGTAACTGAGAAATGTTTTCAAGGAAGAAGAGAGAGTTGAATAATTAAACTGTTGACAAAATTCAGTGTTCTGAAATTGTATCTCCTGTTATGTTGGTGCTTATGTTTTAAAGTTGCCAAAGCCAAGCTTTCAGTGTGCTCCTGATCTGCACTTTGAAATCCTCCCTGGGCAGTAGCTTTGCCTGTAGACAGTATGCCTTGCTGTGGATTAAGGCATTAATGTTATGGGTGAAGCTAATCATATTTTGTTTTGTTTACTGAAACAGGACCTCATAGCCGTCATGCCTAAATGCTGGATTATGGACTAGACTCAGTAGAAACTAATTCTTCTTAAGCTGTCAGTGGCTCAGGCAGTGAAATAGAGAAGAGAGCTGGTTCAGTTGCTCATACCTGCTGCAAATATATGTTGAATATTTGATCTCACTTCCACTGAGTGCATACAAATCACATTGCTTGTTGCAGACACAAGTTGTAACAATTCCTTGCATTTTTCTTTCTTTGTGTCACTTTATCCTGCAGTGATCTTATCAGCACTATTTCCCTAGAAGAACTTGGATTTTTATTATTTTGTTTGCCTTTATTCAGCTGGGTGTTAGAATGACCTCTCCCCCACCCAGCATCCCTCACCAACTGCCCACCCTTTCTTCTTCATCCCTTTCTCCACCACCCTCTCTTTCCTCATAGGATTTGCTGTCTTTGTACATTTGTTTCTCTTTCTCCTTTTTCCTCCAGTGTCCACCCTGATTTTGTAACCATGGCAATAATTGAAATACAATCCTAATGTTTGCTTGCCGTAGCTATCGACTAGCCCAACACATGAACTGCTGGATCTGGTTCTTGTGTGTTTGTTGTAAGGTTTTGAAACTTAAGTCAGATGCATCTGTATACGTGAGGGTGACTTGTTTGGTGCTGAGCTGTCCCTTCCAGGAAAGGTTTTGTTTGTGTAAACTTGTGTGTCAGAGAGAGCTGGTACAAATAAAAGTAAATCCTTATGGCATTGAAGCCAGGGAAAAAGGAAATTATAAAAATAAAAACAAGGTTGTCTTACAGGGAAGTTCTGCTTCGCAGAGATAGATCTCAGTCTTTTGCTTGGAATTTGTACAGCTTTCACTTTCCAAGATTTTTGCAAGAGCTATGAATAATGGGAGTTGTTTTGCACTTCGGGCCACTGCGTGTTCAGTCTGACATTCGCTTGGGATGTACAAGTGCACCTCATTACGAGCGGTGGGCTCCAGGGTGGAGGGGATGGTGTGAGACCCTTTACCAGCTCCATATTTTAACCACTGAGGACACGAGAGCTGGAAGCAAAATCTCATGGCAATAAATCTCTTCTTTATGGACATGCTTAAAAGGCATTTTCAAAAAAACTGTGCAGTAGCTAATGAAGCAGTTTATTAATTATGATAGCATTCCTGGGAGATAAATAATTTTAGACCGTTGAAGAACTGAAAGAGAAAAGTGAAGTGGCTTGCTAGAGGCCATGCAATTTGTCAGAGAAAGAACTGAAACGACACAGAAGAATTTCTGCCTGCCGCTTCCAGAAAACACAGCTTCCGTCCGAGTTGAATTTATGTATATATGATTAGTATACATTATTGTTAATTATTAATATTTCTATATTAATACCATTATTGAAATGCAGTATTTTACAGGACTAGTGAAAGAGTGGGAAGGCTTTAAACACCTCATGCTTAGAGTAGGTACAAACTCAAATTCAGGACTCCAATCCACATAGAGATGATGGTTTATGTTTGGATTTAATGCCCCTGAAATTTCCTGAACTTTACTGATGAGATTTTGGCTCAGAATGACAAAAATTAACTGATCTTCTGAGACTTCTGTCATCTGAGATGATGGAAGCCTTGTGAGATCAGCTTCCCTGGCGTTGTGGCTTTCACTGAAATCTCAGGAGAGCACTTACTTTTGCATAATGTCAACCATATCCAAACCAGGACTAACGGATACCCCTGTAGAGCTCTTTCTAAGATCACAGGCATATTTGAAATACTGCTACAAGCTGTGTTCAGTCTGAGGAAATGCTCACAGCATTTGTTGTTTCTTCTGTCAAATATGGCTAGTGACACTTTTCAGCGGTGGGAGGGTTATATACTGTCTTCCAGATGTTCATTAGTACAACTTTTCTGATTTATGTCTGGAGAGTTATCAAAGCGCTAATTTAAAAACTGGGGCAGACTGGGTTTCCCACCCTGGAAACACTTAGGCTGCAAACTTTGCTCCGCTTGTGGTTTTTGCTAGCAAATTACTGGCCAATAATGTTTATCTGGGATTTTAGTGCATGAAATGTCATGAATAATCGTCCCAAGTGTGCTCTGTAGTCAGACAGCATGGGTTGTAGTGTAGTTGGTCATGTCCTCTGTGCTTTGTACCCGCTTATACTACAACTCCCGCATAGCTCACCTATGGGATCAGAGCATCTTTACTCTGGACATTTTGCTCATGTGCTGAGGACTATTTGCAATTTCTCTGGCAATGTGGGCACCTCTGCATTAGTCTGCTTTAGATGATTTACCTTATTTTAATTGACTTACATTACAAAGAGGACAGCAAAGCAAAGTACTTGATACAACTGGAATCATCTCCCGTGAGTATTGCAGAGGCACAGGAAACATGGACTTTGACCAGCTAAAAGTGAACTTCAAAGATTTGGCTAAAAGGCTATCAGTCTTTTAGGAATGGAACTTATTTTATGAAAATCCTCCCTCTTCTAGTCAGGGGTGTGCTGTTTTTTTTTCTCCTATTTAATATATTAAAGTCACACTGATACCCACTCATTACCATATTGAAAAATGTTCTAAAAATCTTGTTTTAATATAGCATCAAATTGTTCATTTAGTAACAATGTGGGTGTGGAAGTACTTTAATTTAGGACTGTTACCTTCATTATATTGCATTCTCACTTATGAAGGCTTGGCTTTAAAACGATTAAAAAAAAAAAGCCTCTATAAAATAGCAAGCCATGATTCTAGTAGTTTTATTTTATTTTTCAGTCTACTAGAAATCATTAAAAACAAAATAATCAACTTTACCCTGCAGCTCAACCTCTCCTCTCCTCTGCTTTACTCTCTTCTTCTCTACATTTTAATTTTTCAAAATAAGTATTCAGAAAGGAAAAGAGCACCATAAGCAGCTTATAATAGAATTTCTCATTCCTCTGGTTTTAAAAATCAGAGGCAATACTTTTATTATCATCAAAGAATACTTTTAAAATTTAGTCCTGATCTTGATATTCTTTTATTTAGGATACAGTTCATATTTGTCTCTTCTTTTTGCACATTTCCAGCATCTTATAGGAACTTTTTCCAACTTAATTTTTCAGCTCCGCTTCCTGCAGGCATTAATTACATAATATTTAAACATAAATCACTTTCTATAATCATCAAAGTAATATCAGGAGATGTTTATAATTGATTTGTCATACCAAGCATTCACCAGGTGTTTTTGACTCTTCAGTATCAGTGACAGGTATTGGTACCTGTCCCTAGTGATTCATAATGAAAAATTGCCAGATATTTCCTTGAAATTGATGGATGATTCATGTTGTTATATTTAGGCCACATTATTCTGGAATGTTTAAATTAGACTAAAAGCCACCTCTGAGTATACATGTGCAAACATAGAGTACATTTTTAGTTTCCCATCTGGAAATAAATACAAAGTCCAGTGCTGTTTTCAAGTCACGAGAAATATTGTTATATTTTTATTATGGTATTTCAGTTCACACTCATGCTAATATGAAAAGTTTAGTAATCGCATATCCTCAATACTGCCCTCAAATGCCAAGGTTACACATGAAGTCCAATGGGATCTAGCAAATGTTTAAACTTTTATTAAAGCCCAAATCCCAAAATAGACTTTACTAGACCTGTACAAATTATTTTAAATTATGTAAATATTTTTAATATGTCTGGCTTCTGACAGAACACTACTATACACCAAAGTATGACATTTGCCTTGCTGTGCCAACTTTTGCTTTTTTTTTTTTTTCTTCCCAAAATACCTAGCATCATTACTGGATTTGACTAGAGTCTGCTGTATGTGCTGCTTGTGGTTCAGGAGAAATATATGTTAAGCGGATGGACTGTGTTCCCTGGCTGTTAACAGAGGCTCTTTAGGATGAGGTTAAGCATGAACTTTGTTTTGGCTGCCAACCGCATAGCCAGAAGATACCGAAGATAAGGTGGGGGGTGAAATTTTGATCTGCTTTTGATCTGATGGACATGTACAGCTGCTCTGAAGGCTGGTGCTTGTGTTCAGTGCATGTGTGTCGGAAAAAAATGTGCTTTTTTTTTTTTTTTGTGGCAGATACTGCTATAACTTCATTGCTAAAGTGAACATTCTTATTGGAATCCTCTTAAATAAAATAAATCCTGCCAAAGCATTAATATCTGGATGTGTATGAAATCTGGTCTTTCTGGGAACTGCTTTTAAACAAGAGGCAGTGGTAGGAGGTAGTAACAGCTGACGATCTGAAGAGCTCCAGCTTTGTTGGTCAAATGTCTGCAGTTGTGCGTGTTTGTACACATGTGCTTGTGTGTAACTTTTTTTCTTTTCTGTGTTTTTTTCTTCTTCATTCCATACACTTTTACTATGCAAGCATAATTTTACAGACCACGTTTGCCTAGCTTTGTTCATCTCTTTATTTGTGCACTACCTTATCTTTTGTCAAGAAACCACTTTTCCTGAAATACTTCAGAATGTTGAAGAACAAGAAGTAACTGAAAATTCACGTATATTGCCCAGAAATCCCTTAATAACATTAATTTAGGATGACTACCATTTGCAAGAGTAATGGGAAATATGTTCTGCTACTTCAATTTGCAGAGAGTTGTCGGTCTCCTTCATGATGTTAGTGGTGGATTAGTTTGATTGGAAACTTGATCGGAAACTTGGTCCAAGCAATGTTTGAATTAGTTGAATAAAGAGGTCCCAGAGGTAATCTAGGGTCTATGCTAAAATTTGTATATAACTACATTGTTGCTTGAGAATTGAAATAGGAATGAATTTCCCTTGGTGAAATTTGTGGTTACTGGGATTGTCCAAGGATACCCAAATCCTTCATTTCAAAAAATAAGTTAGCTTGATCCCATTTTAAATATTTTAAAAAGTAAACATTTCTGTTTCTACTACAGTTAAAATTAAGGATATGTTTATGCTGGTCTTAATAAAACTGGTAAATATGGGGCTAGCTCAATACCTCCCACAAGAGTCCAAATAAAGTAGCTGTGACTTGCAGTGCTTGTCCGGCATGTGCTCCTCTCCTGAGCGAGCCTCAGGGCTCCTGATCACCACAACCTGGGTAATGACCAGCTGGATGAAGTCGCTTTTTCCTCACTTTACTAGTCCACCTTTTGGTTTGTCCCCTCTGCAATGAAAACAACAGACACCGGGAATATGCATTTCTCTGGTGCAATCCCAAAACAGTCCAGGGCAGCCATGTCCCAGATGGGGGAAAGCGTCCGCAGCCCTGGTGCTCCTGTGGTGAGGGAATATGTGTGCCCTCTCTGCAGGGCGTACGGCAGGACCCTTCCTTGGGCACTTCCCTGGCATCATCAACCAGGGTGAGGTGTGTGGGTTGGCCGAAATGGCTTTTTGTTTCAGTGACAAGTCAGGTGTTTGTGAAGCACTGTGAGAGCCCAATTCTCACTGGCAGAGGGCTCCTGCCCCTTCCCCAGTCTTGGTGAAGGGTAGGCACTGGTACTGGGCTTTTCTTTCTGTTCTTTCAAGGTAAAAAAACTCATTAGACAAGCCCCTAAGCCCCTCTCCTCTTCATTTACACACCCTAAAGGTAATGTTGGCATGGTATCAGTGAACACTGTACCTGCCTGCTTGACTCTCACGTGCCATGTGATCTCCCATAATAAATTATGTACTTAACGGAGCAATAGCAATAGCTGAGATTCTTGCGACGAGAAGAATCACGTTACCAGAAGTACCACAAAGGCTGATTAAAATTAAATTGTAGCAGACAACAGTTGTGTTACAAAGGAAAGCTCTATTACAGCCAAGTCACTTTCTTTGCTAACCTCTGACTTATTTATTTCTCCTGCATGCTGCAGTCTGCATGCTCTTTCTGGTTGTAATGAGCATTAATTGATTAGCTGGATCTATGAAGAGCTTGAGCACTCGTAAGTACTATCCCAGTGGGTACGCAACTAAATAGTTTATGAGGTAATTAGTATTTTAATGCCTTTTCTAATGAGCCTTTTCAGTAATGAAATCTCATGAGGACATTATTGGTTCATATATATTTCTTCAGACACAACAGAAGGTAAGCTAATGCTATTAAGAGATTTTAAAGCTAGTTTATAAAATGGTTTTTAGTAACTTATTTTGAATACATGCCTTGGTACATTTGGCTTTATTAAAACAAAACAAAAAAAAGTCTTAATTTTTCCCACTACTGTGTCTCTTGCACACCTCTCTCCTGACAGAATTCTTACAATATACTGCAATTTCAAATAATTGGGATAATTTCTGGGGCTGCTACCCGATCTCCTCAGCTCAGCTGTAAGTAAATAATACCATACTGTCTGAGCGTGTTGTTTCAGATGTGTTCTCATCCTGGAAAAAAAAACAACTTTGTGCCTGGCTGCACAGCGCCTTGGATTTATGACTGTGTCAAGTTTGAGAGAATGACCAACCTCTACAAAGCTTTTCAATGTCAAGCTGAGCTCTATTCTGGAGGCTAGAAAGCAGCAGAGAGCTTGCAATCCTACAGGCAGTCTTACTTAACCTCCTCCTTCAGGTTCATTGGATGTACGCTTTTTTACCCTGGATTAACCCATAGTTTGAAGGACAAGTGCTGTGCCTTGCATTTTGTTTCTCTGGTACCTGATGGAGATGGCTTCAGAGGGCTTTGCTGGGAAGAGTTTTTTGGCGTGTGAATGGCTTATTTTATAGTTGGCCCTGGGGACCGTACTTGCTTTTTGTTCTCTGGAGATTGCAATGTATCAGCAGCTTTTTATGTATTAGAAAATAAAAATACTCTTTTTATTTATTTTTTTTTCTCATGTGTTAGGGCTCACTTCTTCCACCCAGGAAGTGTGTCCCTGTCCTGAGTGAGACTATGGCAGCAATTTAACAGCACATAGCAATGCTTTGAAACAGCCTAGGCCAAAGACCAAAGCATGTATGTTTTGGAAATCTCTTTCACAAATTAGTTTTACATAGTTTAAGTGATATACGCCTCAAAATACTTTACAAACTTAATTTGAAGGTACAGATGTACAAATCCTATTTAACACTAGGAACTGTAGCAGTAAAGCTGTAAGAAATTCCCCTATATGGATCTCATTATGTAATGTTAGATGTAATGGGTCTAATTCACCCTTGGGGTGTCTTTAATGGTGTCAGCACAGTTTCGTAAAGGATGGATTTGGCCTAGGGACACCAACACTATAAAATCTTACTGTCTTCCACTGGTATTTCTGTCTCTGTTTCCAAATCTTTACTGAGATGTGTCTCTGTGATATATTAATATCCTAGCACTTTTTGATGGCTCTAACTTATTAAGAGTATGCATATTGTTTTCATCAAGTGAATCTGAAAAGCTAGACTTTCATTAGGGTATCTGTAAAAGCCACCTCCAAAACATATAGAAATACGTCATATCTCTTCCTATATTTGATCTTGTTTGCAATACCATGAAGAATGAGCAACACATAGGAGATGAAGAACGCCCAAGGCTGACCACTGCTTTCCACATTTCTTGCCATCTCCACACCCTTTTGCAACATGAGCCCGAGGGCCCGACAGCACAGGAGTGGCTAGCGACTCCTCCGTCAGCTTGTAGCAGCACCTGCAGAGTCTTGGGTTTATAGTGCTCACCCCTCCGGCATGCTGGAGCCCTCTTGTTAAGGCACAGTCAGATGTGCACTTGGAATGGAACCTGAGCAGCCTAATCCATTCCTTCAGCTGAGGTGTGGCAGCCTGTTGCATTCGTGTTCGTGGTCTGTTGAAAATGCAAAATAAATCAGATTTGACTGCATTGCCTTCAGGGGTCAGCCAGCCACCCCTGCTGCTCTGAGACCCTCTGAAGGGTCAGCCGTCTGCCAGCACCCGGAGAAGAAAGTTCAAGAGAGAAGGCGCACATCAGGTTACCAGCCCAAGAGCAGAGGAAAAATATCCTCAGAGAAATATTTTGGTTTCCATTCTGGAAACTTCATAGAGGGTGTTTCTGCTCTATATTCAGAAGCTTCCTTAGGGGAGAAATGACCCGTAAGTTGTCTGAAAGTAAGAGCTCTGAGCTGTTTTCCTTTGATGGCCTTTGAGTTTTGTTAAAGCCATCTTTGAACTTTAATGGAGCACAGTCAGAATTAAACTGGGAGAAGGGGAAACCAGTTGTCAGACCTTGCTTTTGATTTTGTTAATACATTTAAACTTGAAGTAGGCTGGAATTATTTTGCTTACTTTTTCAGAGACTTTGTGGTTTTGTTTGGTGCTTCCTGAGTCATCACCTGTCTTTGACAAGACTTTTTTGTATCTAGCAAGAGGTATATTATTGATATACTGTGGAATGCACAAAGCCTTTGTATCAGCTGCACTGGACTTGTGGTCCTCCCAGCTTCATTTTGCTCCCTGTATCTGCTCCTGAGCAGGTCCATGCTCCATACTCTGTTCTGAGAATGTGTAAGCACTGATCTTTGACACCTTAGCAGCTTAAAAGCTCAGCTTTCTCAAATTCAGACACTTTTAGATTTGTCCTTTTACCTTCAGTCTGGAGAAGAGGAGGTTCAGGGGAGACCTTATTGCTCTCCAGAACTACCTGAAAGGAAAGTGTGGGGAGCTGGGAGTCGGCCTCTTCTCACAGATAACCAGTGATAGGACTAGAGGGAATGGCCTCAAGTTGCGCCAGGGGAGGTTTAGGTTGGAAATGAGGAGACATTTCTTCTCAGAAAGAGCAGTCAGGCATTGGGACAGGTTGCCCAGGGAGGTGGTTTAAGGAAAGGTTGGATGTGGTGCTTAGGGACATGGTTTAATGGGTGACGTTGGTGGTAAGGGAGTGGTTGGACCAGATGATCTTGGAGGCCTTTTCCAACAACAATTATTCTATGATAATAACACATATTTGTGATATATATATGTACATATGTCTGTATAAACATAGTCTCTTTGGTGATTGCTATAAGAACAGTGGAGAGAGAAGTAGACACGGAAGAAATGTCTTGCCTCGGTGAGAAATACTTGAAAGAGCAAGAGGCATTTAAAAGAAAGTTTGGCACTTTCTATTTCTTTCTTCTCCTTGTGTGCACCATGAGGTCATGATTAATGGCTTTTGTGATGCTTAGAGGGCAGAAATCATGTGTACGTTCAATTCAGAAAGACCTCTGAATTGGCTGGACCCAGGGGAACCTGCAGCTCAGGTCTGGAAGGACTCGTGATGTCATTTTGTGTAGCCAGGGGGGACACGGCTAGTACTTTTTTAGGCATTATTCTTGGATAGTACTAAGGTGTGTGGGATTTTTTTTGGCCTCCCAAACACATTTGAAAGATTCATTCTGTCCTGAGCAATGGAAAGATCCCCCCTTCCTCACGAAGGCTCTTTAGAACTGGAGGGAGGGGGGAATGTCTTGATTTGCTGTTGAGGGTGTGCATGCAGTAGTACAACCAGAATGACTCTAGCCTTCACAGATACACTTCTAACGATGCAAACCAAGTTCAAAGGAATGGAAAACTGTAAATAAATTTTGCTTGAAATAAAGCTACTATGAGACAGAGAAATTTTCACAGTGGAGAAATAGAATATTTTGACATTTATTCATGGTTTTCCTGGGGTGTCTTGGACTGTATAAACTCACTGTTATGGTGTTAGTGAAATCTTACTTTCTCAGAGGACCTAACTGGGACTGGGATTTAACTTCTTTTGCTTTGAAGAAAGAAGAGAAAAAGTAAATTTATTACACGAGTGTAGCCCCCATCAATTCCATGCATAAAGGAATTATGAAAAAACATGATAAACTGTGGACAAACTCAGAATTTCCAGACAATTTCTTTCCAAATGATGTGCATTTTAAGAATATATTTTTCTAAATAGAAAGGGGAGTGAATACTTTCTCTTTCTTCAGTCCTTTTGCTTCAGTAAAAGAAGATGCTATTGAAGACATGCTGCATAGCCTGTCTGGTGCCACTGGTGAGCAGTGCAAGAGATACATTATCTCTGTTTTGCTTTCAAGATAGATGAATGAATTTAAAATGCAAGAATAGTTTAAGCAGTGTATTCTTAGGATATCTTACTTTCTTGCAAGCTACTAAACTTTAATTCAGAATATTTGTGTGTTGTATTTATAATTCAAATTAGATAATGTTTAGTTATATTTACATATTATGCTTGGCTAATAACTGGCAAATATAGAGTGAAATTAAAACAGAGGGAACCCAGACAATAAACATCCCAGTTCACAGTTAGACTATGAGTCTTTGTGCTTCCTTATAGTGTGATTTCAGCATCTAATTAAGCAGATGCTCAAGTAGTTTGGGGACTCAAGCCTTAAATTACTAGATTAAATTACTGTTCCCTATCAGCACGAGTTTCAGTGCCAAAAGATAAATTTACAAGAAGAAGCAAATATTTAGGATGAAAAGTATGACATAAATTAAACCATCTCAAAAAGCCAGGAATAAACTGTTAGCTAATAACACATACAACGAGCTGGAAAATGTAAGAAATTAGTATACATCTTACTACAGGGCTGCCTGTTTCAGAGAAGACAGAGCAAAAGGCATTCATGAATTTCATTATCAGTGCTGAATTGTTTTTTGGGAATATGCTACCATTTTGCATTTAGGTTTTATTCTCGTTACTAAATTTGAATATTTCCTCTCTCATCCCTGTCAGACACATTCCAATGAAAGGTTTGTTCCAGTGCATTTTTGGGTATGAGAAACATCTCATAGCATATAATTTAAATTAAGTAAGATGAAGATCCTAATTTATGTGTAAATAATGTAAAAATCAGAGGTGTCTTATATGTGATATTTCGTTACACATATCACTGCCTTAGTTCACTAACAGTTTTACTCTTGAGCAAAGAAAAAAGATTTCTGGGTTTGTAAATGAAGCTGAAACTATTGGGTTCACAGTATGAGGGCCACCCTGAGTACAATGTTCACATTAATCTTTGCTCCTTACACAGACTGCTGGAGCTGCCTGCCAGGGCTAATGAATGGATTCTGACTCCACCATGTTAGGCTATTACTAAATACAAAGGCTAGTCACAAATTATAGTTTGTCTGATGGCTTCAGATATAAGCATTAGAAAAACATTTGCTTAACAGTAATAATTAGTCTTATAGAGGCAAGTTTTACAGATTGCTTTGGACTTTGGAGCACTGAGGCAAATGTGGCTTTCTGTGGGAAAAAGCCTGTTGCCTACCTAGCAATCCATAAAATGAAAAAAAAAAAAAAAAAGGTGTTTTAGTTACATCCCTTCTAAATGCAAGACCAAACCACGGCACCTCTAAAAAACCAAACAACCTGTCTTTACTGCATTCGTTGTACTGCTTTAGGAGCACTACTTTTCCTTAATTAAACAACAAAAAAAGATCTCAGTTAAGAGATATTCCTGGCTTTGATCATGCTTGCACAGATACAGTGCTTAAGTAAGTGGATTCTTTTTTAGCTTAAACCTTAACAGTTAAATTAGAAGAAAACTCACAACTGGCGCAGAGGAGTTCAGCAAATCACCAGGCAGCCTCGGCTGCTGAGATGCTTTCGTTCTTTAGCAATGAACTCATACCTTGTGCTTTTGTATTCTCGGGGAGAAGAATCCGTAGTTCAGAGAACTGCTAGAAACAGCATGGTTAAATGAAGCCCAACAGTAAGCAATTCGTGTTACTGAAGCATGTCATTGAAACTTGGCACAAGTGCTGGCTCTGAGCTTGTGCTGTAGAATTGTTTTAAGTGCTTGTCATCCCATAGATACTGCTGCAAATGTTCTGTACTGTCTCTCCTTTCCTGCGCTGTCCGGGAGAGTGAGTAAAAGAATAAGTCTCTGCGTTTTCATTTGTTTTACTTTGAGTTTTCTGTGCTTTGGTTTCAGTAGCATGGCTATCAGATGAATGAGGTTGTCTCCATGCCAGGGTAGATGCAAAACAGCCCATTACTTCATTGTGTGGTTGGTTTGCTTGTTTATTTTAAAAGTTTGCATGTACTCGTGAATGCAAGGGGATGATAGCATCTAATAATTGTAGCGCTGGCAGGAGTGATACAAACTCACCCTCGCAGCCTGCCAAGGTACCTCTACTCAGGCTTGCAGCTCCTTTTTTCCCCCCCTACACTTGTCCTGCTGCTGCAGCACCGAACTAGAGAGCAGCTTTAAGGGGCTCAAAGCTGGCATATGCAGCGAGACCACCAAATTAATTTTCCTTTTCGATGTGATTAGTTTTTGACTGCTGTGTTGACATCTCTTGTGCCGAGGCATTGAGCTGAGGGTTCCTGCTGTGGAAGTCCCTGACTCCGCTTCTAGTGGTGCAACTAGCGGGATTTTATTCCCTTCCAAGCTGATCATTCTGGGAAAAGTTTTGAGAGGGAACTGCCAAGAGCAGAAAGTATGAATAGATTAACAAATGCTGGTAATCCCTGCTTTGCAGAAAGATGGGCTTGATTACTTTATATTTAGAAGCTTGTGTCAATAGTGCAGAGGAATGTAAGAATATCCTAGAAAGCTAGTAATAGTTTCAGAGCATATAGTTTGCTTCAGTAACTGTCATTCAGCTGCAGTTCCAGGTATTAATTAAAGGTATCATGATGAGGGTTCATCCAGCGCCCATATCCTCTGTCCATGGAGTGAGGCGTTGTACAGGACTTCAGCGGGGCAGCCTGTTACCGTGACTTCTGTGACCTGGAACAACAGAGGCTGGTTGAATATTAATCAGTCAATTTTTAATGGGTGTCTTTACCAATGATAATTAAAATACCTGCAATTACTAAATTATGTCATTAATTAAGATAATCCTCAAGGTTATTTTCTGTTTACTGGGTTGCTAGGGATACCTAATACATCAATATGTGTAGAAGTGTTCAATGAGATTGCCAGATTTTTTGAAAGATAAATAGTTTTACATGCTTCAGAAGTAGAATCCAATTGGCTTAGGAACTGGCCAAAGACTAAAAAAGTGACATCATTCTTGGCAACTGATAAAGATATATTTTTGTTAACAGACACTATATAAAAAGTGCACTATACTACCTCTAAGCAAAAAATGTGTCTAAGGATAAAGAAATGCCTTTTAATCGAGAAAAACTCTTAAAAGGAATGGAGTTTGCTAACCAAACTGTGTGAGCCTGCTTAACGCTATGCATTTGTGTTCTTCTACATCCTTTTTTATAGAAATGTACTTAATACATGCATTGTGTGAATACTTTTAAATCAATACCATTATTTAGTAGATAAATATAATTATTGCCTATTAATTCTCCCATCAAATCCATGTTTGTGTAATAGACATACTGTAATTGTCTTCTTGAGTCCAATGACATACTTCAACTTTCAGCAATTATGTTTTAACTTAATTCCGATGACTGATTAAAACCATGTGTATTCAGGTTTAGATAGATGTGCTTACTAGAGGATTGTTAAACCTGCAGAAAATATGTTTTTAATAATCCATTAGTATTTAATTAGCATGCAATAACTGTCTTATTAAATCTAAATTAAATCCTTATTTGAGGCATGTAATTGAAAGTGCCACTGGGTAAAATCTAATCTGTCAGGGACGAATTTACTTGGAATAACAACTCCAAATTTTTCTTTTCTGCAGTTTTCAGGGTCATCTCAAACATTTGCTTAATCATCACAGTGGAATCTTGCAACAATCAGTTTTCTGCAACTGCAGCATTTGAAATGCTTTTTGGGTCAGAGTTGTCATCTTCTGAGAGTTCATCTTGATTTGAAAGATGATTCTGTGTGTGGAAGATGAGGAATTCCTAAACCTTTACCAGATGCCAAAATGTGTGTAGGGACCAAGCGAATATTCCCCACAAGCCAGGGAAGAAGGAGAGCTTGTTCGCAATGCGCACCATGTGGTTAGGTGTCCCTCCGTGCCTGAGCATACGCTCACAAACATTAAAGAGGGTTTTTTTTTTGGTGACTGTACCTCTTCATAATAGCAGTTATTAGGACATGTTGCTATGTATGAGCAAGCACACAGCACAGCTGGTAGGAGCAAAATGCAGCAAAACGGGACTATTTAGTTTACAGAAATTATGACACTTCTCACTGTTCAGCAGTAAAAGTGATCCAGAATCCATGCAGAAATTTGAATTCATAACTACTATTGGTGGATTTGCTTCCTCGAGACAGCTGTAGGCGTCTGTGTAAATTATCAGACCGAACTGCTTGTAAAATTCTAAACATCATTGGTTTGAGATTAATAGCTACTCAGATCCCTGTAAAGATGTGTTTAATTAACTGGCTAGCAAATTTATAGGAAAAATCTCCTCTCAGATCTGCTTCGCAGAGTCCAAGTCTGCTATTCCCCTTTCTCATTACAACCCCGTCCCTCACTGACAGTAAGTGGGAAAACTGCAAACACAGCAAGCACAAGATATAAGATCTGTAATTCACCAGGTGAATCACAGGAGATTTTTTTTTTCTGTGACAGTATGTATCAGTGCTTTAACACTCTTAACTTTAGTTTGTTCTGAGTGCTAGTCTCCATGGACGTCAAGGTCCCATTTGGGAGCTAGCCGTTATATCGTTCATGTCATTTTTGTTGTCTTGATATGGTCAATGTTCTTGTGAATCTGAGGAGATTCAGCAGATTGGGATTTGGCTGTAAGGGTTGGGGGAGATTCCAGATGTTGATGGGGCTGTCTGGGGAGAGCAGTGGATGCAAGTGGATGGTTAGGAAGGGAATGAAGGATTAACACGGCTGGAGGGCAGGGAGGAGCAGCAAAATATTTTGCTGATTCCCTAGCCAGTGTTGGCCAGCAACACCTAAACTGTTGACAAACCTCAGTTCCTGAGTTGTGGTGGACAGTCTGACTACAGGGGTGGGGGTCAGCTGTCTCCCTTCTCTAACTGCCTGCAGGACAGGAATTCAACTCATTCCTCTATTTTTATGAACAAGCTGAGGAGGATGAAGGTAAAAGACCATCAAAGAAAGATGTAAAGAAGGAAACTTTCATGGGGAAGGAAGAAGCGTGAGAGTAAGCTACAGGCAGAAATATGAACTTTGAAGAAAGATGGGGAATTTGTGAAGAGTTGTACAGAGCCACAAGGAGAGCTGAGCACAGAGAGGCATCAGGGCTCACTTGACTAGGGCTAAAGAAAATCATGCAACAGTGATGGTAACAGCTCCTAGGACTACCAAAGTCAAATTAAATGGTTCCTTTTATTTGTAATACATTTATGATTAGGCCATGGTGAATGCACTGTGAGTATAAATTGGGATCTCTTTGTCTGAACTTAGACTCTGTTACTAGACACCCCTGCAAAACTGGACCACTCTTACTCTGGAGCAGTAAAAAGTCAATTTCTGTAAATAGTCCTATTTTGCTGTAATTTGCTCCCACCAGCTGTGTTATGTGATTGCTTATACAGAGCAACATGTGACAGAAACTCTTTTTACTGTGAAGAGATACATCAAAACCATGGGTAGCAGAGTTCAGTAAGACCACCTAAGCCCTGTAGTAGTAACCACCCAAGCACATGAGATATAGTTGACACAAATGACTGTACCCCATGGGGTTGTTCAGAATCAACACTGAAATGTTGACATGGCAGGGAGGTAGCTAAGTCTGAGAACTGCTGAGCAGAGGAAGCAGGGTGCAAAATTATTTAATTGCTCATCTTCTTCATTTGAAATTGGTGGGATGTCAGGTCTGGCAATGCAAACTATCCAGGATTTATTTACATAGCTCGATTTGAGACACCTGTCTAAATCAGGAGCCAAAGCTCCTAACAGAGTTAATGGAGCACTTAGGTTAAGAGCTAATTACAGTCTAGATTCTCTGAATAGCTCTCTGGTGGCACCACAGGACTGGGGGCAGCCGAGGCTCTCCAGCGAGGTGACTGATACAAGTGATGTGAGTACACGAACACAGACCAGCTTCTGAAAGTTTAACGGTGGCATATTCTGTCGTGTTCATCACTATGGGTATGTGTGGTTAAAAATGTGGTGAGTCACTGAGAGGGATGTAGTGACTGCTTAATGAAATAACAATTTCATATTGCAAAATAACAATTACACATTACTAGTAGCTAGGGGTTAGATCTTCAACATGCAATAAATTAAGAATCTATAGAGATATGTTGACTTCAGTTTACCCTTGCTGAGAATTAGACTCAGGGTTGGATTTTCTTTTAATGAATCTTCTGTATTCTCTTGGTGCATGTTTGTATGTGCTCTTTCCCACTCTTACTTTTATTTTTAAGCAAAAGAAGCTGCTGTGGGATCACTGAGGGCAAGGATATTAACACGGTTATCAAAGAAACCACTACATGTGGTTCATTATATTGTTTTTCAGTGTTGGCCTATAAAATCGGGATTATTAAAAAATAAAAAAGTGTCTTACAGACTGCAAAAAGTAGAAGTATTTGGCTTTCATTTCTAATCAAACAGGCTAAATATTCATGTTTATGTGCCTAAATGAAACTTTTGTATGCAGTCTTCCACCCCATCTACATGAATAGTAGCATTGTAACAGGATGAGGTCACTGCAGAAGGGAAAGTGAGGTAAGAACACAGCTGAATCTACAGCCTCTCTGCTACATGGTGCACCAGCTTGTGCTTAAAGGAATACAGCGTTTTTGCCCAAGCTGCTGCGGGCACTGCCTGCAGAGCTGAATACCTCTCACAGGGCTCTAGATGCATTCCTGACTCTACTGTATGGTCTGATGCACAGTATACAGTTTCCTCTGCTTTTACAAACTACTCTACAGAGACCTCTTTACACATCTAATGTGAGTGAAAATCCATATGGTTTATTTTAAAGCCTTCATTTAAAAAAAATAAACAGTTATCAGGCCTCATTCTGCTCTGACTTATGTGGCATAAATCCTGAGCAGTCCCTTTGTAATATTCACTGATGTTCAGGATTTATGCCAGCATCAGGGGGAGCAGAGTTGGGCCCATCAAAGGGTTTTTCCCCCTCACTCTTTTAAAAAGAAATGACTCAACTCTATAAAGACTGATGGCTTCCTATTCGCGTCACCTTTGTACCTAGTGGGAACTCTTACAAATATACAGTATGGCACATCCTGGCGCGCACGTCTGAGAGCCAGGCAGTGGAAGGGTGACATAGCAAAGCAGCACTTGAAGGAGTGCAAGATTTGCTAAATCCGTGTGTCAGTTCATATTTTACCTATTCCTTGTATTAACTTTAAAGGCCATATAAACAAGTTGCCAAGGGTACACTGGCAAATCGCCTCTCCTCACCCACCATCATAACTAGAGCTCTGAGAGCTTGGAAAAAACCTGCCTAGTGAGCAAGCCCTTCTCGCCCTTTTTCCACAAGTCTCTCCAAACTCACAAACCTGGGTAGACTTGGAGCAGCTGCTATTTCAAACAAGACTGTCCATCCCTGCTTCACCACCCAGTGTGGGAGCCAAAGGGGCTCTGTTTTCATCCCACGCTGCCTGTTGGCGCTTCAGCTTCCCAGTGCAGCTCCATGAGTTCTCAGCGGATTTCTCTGGAATAGAAATAACTTGTTCGCGCTCCCCTCTGCCTCTCTGTGCAGCATTGAATCCACTGCTCTTCTTGACCTGGACTTACAGGAGCTGCCTCTTTCTATCTCACATATCGAACTTTTCCCCCCAGGCAGCCACTGATAACCTCAAGGTCAGACTGATAGACCATTTACCGTGTCCAAGAGCATGGCACTCCATATTATGTTCCTGCTGCAGGAGGTTTCTGATTGAGCTATTCACCCATTTTGTTTTTTTTTCTTTGCTTTTGCTTTGTTTTTTGTTTGTTTGGTTGGTTGGTTTGGTTTGGTTTCCCTCACCTCACAGGCAGTGCATTGAGCCACTTTAAAAGGTTTTCAAAGTAAAATCAGGCAAGTTTTAGAAAGACTTTGTGGGTCATTTGGTATGCTCATCTTTGCCAGCATAGGAAAACCAAGTAGGAGCTGGTAAGGCAGACAGAGATATTTGGAGAGTGTAATTCCTTTTCCCTAGCCATTTTTTGGTTACTTGAGCCCAGACCTTGCTCAGCCTGGGTTACCAGGCAGGAGCGGTGTGTGCAGGTAACCCCTGGACAGGGCTATTTTATCTCAGGTCCATGTGTCCCTGAAATAACAAAAACATTTCTGCTTTTCCTGCCCCCACAATGTCCGGTTTACTCATCACTGTTGGTGCCAGCCCTCTCTCACAAGCAGTTTTAGACCCATGCAGGGTCAGAAAACCTGACTGTGAGTCAGTTGCAAATGGCTGGCTGTGAAAAAGCTCATCCTCACCGCCACTAAAAAGCTGTCTCTGACTGCTCTGGTCTGGCCTGACTGCCATCAGCTCTTCTCTTCTTGGAGGAGACTTCTTGAGAGTTTGGGATCATTGTGGTACATGAGGAGAGGAAGAGCAAGGTATGAGCCAGGTGATGGACAGAAAGTCAGTGAATGAGGGAGTGATGGTGGGATGAGAAATGCCTAGATGTAGGGATGTAAGTGAAGCGGAAATTAGAGAAGAAGAAAGCGTAATTGTATAAGACCATGCAAAAGGAAAAGAGGGTCCAGAAGGATCTGGGCAGAAACAAAGCATCTGGGTAGTGCTTCAAATAGCTCCATTCACTATGTGGAAGATGGATGTGCAGCACGAGATGTTTTTAGTGGCTGAAAACAAGAACAACACAAGAAGAGTAAATGCTCTTGCTTCTTTCCAGTTCTGCCCTTTGGTGTAACTTGCCTCTGACTTCATTTGAGGAAAGGAAAGGTTACGGGGCAGAAGGGAGAGGAAACTTGCGGGGCTGACGGAAGGAGTGGGTGCTCTGCTCCCCTCCCTGTCCTTCCTCTTCCTGCCCTTGGCCACCTGTCAGCTTCCCCTTGCACCCCGTGCTCATCCTCGCCCGCTCCAAAACCTCCTTTTGTCCTCATGTGCGTTTTCAAGCCCAGTCTTTTTTATACTTTAATTGTATTTTCTGGTGGCTGTTGCTTCTTTCCCAACTGCCTGTGTCCTGTTTTTGTCTGAGTTTGGCATGGCTGGGAGGAATTCAGACACTTGCAGCCTGAGCACAAACGAGCCTTTTGCTTCCAGGTCAGTAGTTCAACGCCAGCCCACAGACATAGAGCTGGAAAGCAGTAGCTGCCCTGGAGCCCGTGGCCGAAGCTCTAGTTGGTGGTCTCGCTGTGGTTCGGAGCAGACAGGTGTCCAAATGGCCACTGGCTCTAATTGGCATCCTTGCCGGCAGCTTCAGAAGTGAGGCCAAGGGCTGCATGGGCACTGAGCCGGCGGTACCCATGCCTGGGTGGTCCGCCTAAGCCGGTGTTACAGCCGGCTGGCAAGGTACAAGGCAGGGCTCAGGCTGCTCTTGTCTGTGTTGTGCCCACTCCATAAATAAACAGAGAAATTCAGCTTTGAGCTGCTATTCCCGCAGCTTTGGTTTCACTTTTAAGAAGGTTATTTTTTTTTTCTCTCTCTCTCCCCCCCCCCTTTTTTTTTTTAACCTTGAATTAATTAAGCTTGCAGGAAAGTAGCGGGTTAGAAATGCAGAATTACACTTACAAACAGGCAGTTTGGGGGGGGGGGGGGAGTTGACCTATTCTGGGGGCCAGATGGAGATGGGCAAACTGGTGTTACTGGGAGCAGCCTCTGACCAGGGGACTCTAAACTGTCAAATTTAAATAATTTTTGTCTACCAAGCATTCCCAGACAAGTGACTTGCCTGTTCTGTGTGTAGTCACCCTTGTGCTAGTACAGGATCAGTGACTAACTTGGAGTAGGATTATGTCTTGGTCTGTGATGTTCCTGCACCATCTGTCTGTTTCTACCTGCATGATAGCAGTTTCCAAAAAGTAAAGCTCTGCAGGATTTTTACATGCATCTCCGGAAGCCTCAAGAAATCTTATTTTAAGAATCTTATTTTACCTTTGCATTTTTTTAGCAGCTTCCCCCTCTCTATGTGCTTTTTTTTTTTGTATTAATTTAGCCCTCTGAAGTTGCTGCAAGCTGGGTGCGTGAGGCTCTGTTATGCCAGTATGTGATGCGAGCTGTGTGATGGCATGCTCTAGGCATGCTAATTCTATGGCAGGAGGGTGTCCTGGGCTGCTGCTGAGGATTAATGTGCCTTTTTGTGGTTGCTGCATAACCTTCCTGTCCCTCTCCTGCTCCAACCCCCTGCATGTTGCATGCAACAGTTCAGGTAGCTACTGCAAGTGAGACCTGAGAGCCTGCGAGATGCAGCAGTGCTGAGTGCTCCTCCGTGCTTGCAAAAGCAGTTGGAGTAGATCCACGGGCATTACAGAAATCAGGAGCGCTTGGAAAAGTCCAGCCTGATGTACTCAAAATCTTCAGCTGCTCTTGCAAATTGTACGTGTTTTCATATTCTCGAGGCAAATATAAATTGTCACTGCCCAATTGGCTTCAGTACACTTTCGTCCGCTTGCCCCAGCTGCGGTTCTGCCCCATAATCTTTGAAACAGTAAAAACAAACTCACAAAACGGTCCCCACCTTTGTTCTGCTTTTGTGAAGCTGTTAATCCAAATTCTGCAGAGGCCTCCCTGGGTCCAGCTGCTGCTGTTGAATTATTTAACTGTTACAGTGGTGCTGTCATTGCAGGATATTGTAAAATTTGCTTTTTGCCTTAGTCCAGGTTATTGTTGCTAATTGTATGTTTTAATCTGCAAGTGCCAAATGCCTGCTTCAAAAAATAAAAACATAACCCCTCCCAACCATATGCTAAATTCCTAGCTGCATAGTAAAGATTGATTGCATGTGTTTATGTGTAATTTAAAAATGGTTCTTTCAGGAAGTGTATGGTCTCTTAAAGGCAAATTTAAAACCCTTCAATTTTATATAAGTTTATTTATATTAGGGAAAAGAGCCTGGAGTACTAAGCAAAACCCCATGATATATAGGGTTCACCCTGAGAATGCTAAGAACTATTTTATATAATTTTATTCTATCAATATGCTCTTTCACAGCTACTAATTAGCTTTGTTAGTTGACTTACAGAAAGGCATATATAAAATGAGGAGTGAGTAATTCCACAACACTAATAGTATTAATGAAAAGCAAGAAGTCTGGAGGCAATTGTAAAAACACTGGTTCAACCAAAAAGTAATTCTCATTTGAATTAGCATGATTAATTACATAGCTTTTCCTTGTCACAGTGCACTGAAATCGAAACAGTCGGGAGGTTTTAAAGCTTTCAGTGTACAATTCTAGTATGTGTTAGATAAATTAAAAAAATTGATGTACACACTGGGTACACGTACATAAAATAAAACTGTAAATAAACAAGAAACAGTAAAATTCAATTCTACTTTTAGTTGGATTTTTTTTACTTATGAGCCTGTTTCCTTTAATTGCCTAGGAAACAAAATGTGAATGCAAATTGGCTTTGGTTGCTTATATGTCATGTAGAGGGCTATTAGGATACCACGGCTTTCGCACTACGTACCTAATTGGTTTCATGCCGTATGCATTCATGCGGCTTGAGCTATTTTGCCTGGAGGGGCAAAAGGGGAATCACTTTGGTTGTTTCTTTTGCAATACTAACTATAGTATTTGCTTACTAAATACTCTGACTCTATGTACATCGCTCTCTGCTGTTGCTGAACGTGGGCCGAGGGAGTGCTTGCCGCTATGTACAGGGCGTTAAGAGGATGGCAAAGGGTGTCATCGCTTCTTGCCCATGCGTGTGCAAACCTGGAGCATGAATTGTTCTGCCTTAAAATACCATGCATCCTTTCAGTTTTCCTGACATGCCCAGGTTTCTGTAGGCCTGCGGTATGCCATGGGTGTTTATTATGTGGAAAAAAAGGAAATCCTGCCAATCCACATCACTAATGCAAGTTTGTCAAATGACATCAGCAGCAGAGGAGAATTTAGTTCCTAACCACATGCAAATGGGTCCCAGACTGTTGGTTATGCCATGATGTCAGCTCTGATTCCTCATCCATTATTTGATGGGCTTCAATGCGTAAATGCCAGATATGTTCCCCCTCCCTTTTCCTCCCCTCCCACGCAGAACTTCTGGGTTTGTTTTGATTTTATTTGTGGAAAATGTGTTTTGAACAACAAACATACCTCCTCAGGAGAAGTTTTTTTCTAGGGTGATTTCCTGTGCAAGGTCTCCTAGTCTTTGTTTTAAGTTTGCATTATATAGAGCAGTTAATTACTAAAACAGATCAGATGACTCAACTACATATGGATAACTGTTCCAATGTTCTTTGTGATGAGTTGGCATTATCTCTATATAAAAGCTACTGTATCATTTTGGCCATATAAAGCATTCAGGAACATCAGCCTGCAGGTACACTATGGCACAAACGCAAACCAGGTCATGTCATGCAGGTTAACACCGGGTTAGATTTTACAGCATGTCTGCCTGTTTAAAACAGCACAGGCCTCCAGACTGTGTAGTTTGGGGTGCTGGGACATGAAACTTATCACTGCCAGGTCTAGGGGTCATGGCCAGCAGTGCTATTAAAGGAGTGACTCTTGTCACCTGACACTAGGTGTCTAGCTCAGCCTCCACTAGACTCTTCTAGTAACCTCTGGTCACCTACAGGGGACAATTCATCCCTGAGATGTGAGATGCTTTGCCCTGTACAGAAATAATCCTTGGTATGTACTTTAGAATACTGACCCTAATTTTAGGTTAATTCTGACCTCCATGAGCAGCTAATGTTACTCCCTAACTGGCGTTCATTGCCATTTAAAAAACAAAACCAAACAAATAAAAAAATTTCATTCCAGATTCCTTTTCACTAGCATCTTTCCCACAGGCACGAGGAAGGCACTGGCACCTGATGCCCTTCTGAGCATGGACTGCATCCCTCTGCCTGCCTCTCCATGGGGCCCTGCCCTAAGAGCGCACTGCATTAGTTGCACTTTCAGTGACAAGACAGATTTAGACCTGGGACTTCTTCATGACTTCTGGATGTAGCCTGGGTCAGGATTTTTCAGTTGACAACTTAGAAAAGGTGGGGAAGGGGGAAACTTTTGCATACGTTATCAGCAATTTAATTTATTTTTTCAACCAGAGGTCTCCGGGTCTCTTAATTTCACACAGTTCTGCATACATCAGTTCAAACTGTTTCCTTATAAGGTATTATGTAAATAATATTTCCAATGCAAGGAAATTTAAGCCTATTTGCAAAGCTACTGAATAAACATACAATGCCAGCATAAAAATCAAATTACACGGATTGATGTCTTTCTAACGATGCTCAGTTTAAGTAACTGAGGTATTATGGGCAAGTGAGAGATTCCCCCCCCCCCCCCGCCCCCAAATCACACAGATGTAATTAATTAATGTCTACATTGCCAAAAAAAGGAAAGTATTTTGACAACAGTTATTTGGAACAATTAAGAATTGTTCTTTCTTAGAGCCCCCAAAGGCAAAAGCAGGAATGTAACTACAATACATGGCACTTTTTTCCCTAATTTTTTCTTTCTGATCAAGTCATAGCATTCACATATTGAGTAACTGGGAGAGAAGCCAGAAACATTCCCTTTACAAGTGACTTTAAACTATGCATGAGGTGTGTTTTTTCCTTTTGTTTCATGGAAACATCTCTGTGCTGGCAGAGGGTTTAAGCTGGGAGAGTTGGTCTATAATACTGTGTTGCCAAGGTTTCAAGACCAGGTCTAGATGGTCCATAAAATGATTTCCTCTTAAGCAAGAGTTCTGCCTTATTAAAAACAGACGCCGTGGCCATCCCTTGTGTTTCTGTGATGGCAAGCTCTCCCCTTGGGGGGTGCATGGAAGGTGGGGGGGATTGGCCACCCTGTGGCTGCCCCTTCCACTTGCTGGAGCTCCAGCACGTCGGTGAGGTTGGTACTCAGTGCTGCTTCACGGGTAGCATAGGGTTGTGTGGAGATGCGTTTGGGGAATATTTAGGGAGGTCCCAAAGCAGCGGGCATCTCCTGCATCTGGTGTTGTGCAGTCATGATGGGGACAGTTCCAAGGGCAGTGTGCTTCTTGGGAGGGAGCTGCTAAAAGAGCTGTTGGGAGACAAATCCATGGTGGGCCTTCCCTTCACACTCTGGGGCAGCTCAGGCGGGAGCACTCGCACCTACGGCCTCCTCTCGGGAGGAGTTTTGAGGGAAAATCAAACATGCAAGGCAAAAGTCTGCAAGGAGCAGGGCGTACCCCAAGCAGGACTTGGCCTTTAGCTGCAATTGGCAGATACCTGGAGTCATTCAGAGAGCTCAGTGCAAGCCCTGGCTGGAGAGCCGCGCATTCCTCACTGCCTGACAGGCTCGGGGTGAACTTGGCACCCAGCACGCGGGTCACTGTGATTGTGGGGATGGACGGACATGCAAGTTTGTGAAATCGTGGTCAGCCAGACTGGGTTGAGCTGTCCCTTAGCGAAGCTGACGCTTCTCTATAACCCAGACCCTGTGGGGGGCTGCATCCCCCTTTCCCTTTGCACATGGAATTGAGAGAAGGGCTCTCCTCTCTGTTTACATATCCCCTCCTCCTTTTCTTCTCCCCCCCCCCCAAACTTCTTTGCAAATTGACAAATAATTGCTGGACTTGAATAAACCTCTGCAGATTATTGGTTTGAGTAATTCAATAAAAACAATCCGCATGATTAAATGAGCAAGGCTTTGTTTATATAAGTTCCAGATCGGTGAATGGGGGAGTTGGATGTTTATTTCACAAACTTTATATGGTAAAGATACAGATTGCCGGAGGCTAAAAGGAGAATGCAATTAACCCAGGGAAGGAATTCAGTTTAAGAATTGTTCTTGTGCCTGTTTCAAAACTACCTGGAAGAGCTTGTTGGGCACTTTAATTGAATGCAACCTTCTCATGGGTATTTATTCTGATTTTGATGAATCAACTCGATGTGGCCACGTGTAATGTAGGCTGAGGTTGCTCAGTGCATCTGTTAGGCAGCTGTCCTGTATTTTAACTTCTCAGGTATATAGAAGCTGATTATACTTACATAACTCTGAGACAAATTTCCATCTCACCCCAGTTCTACATGCTTAGAGCCTTGCCACAATTCTTCTGGATTTGTTCTACCATATATAAAATCCACATCCTATTTGTGATATAATCTGAGATGAAAATATCCCTTCTTTCTTTACTTTGAGGAAGGGGAAGGCTAATGCACACCGGGCTTGATCCAGACTGAAACCTATTAGTGTTGTTCCCTTATATTTTATACCAAAAGAATATCAAAAACTCATCTGTTCCCATCTTTTTGTAAATGTGTTTCCTTTTTCCTTCAATTTATCATCTTCAGAAGACATTTTGATATTTAAAGGAGTAGAAAAAAAATAAATCAGGCTAGACAAAAACACAGAAGAACTGTTCAAACTGGTATGCTCGCAAATGCAGGCAAATTATAGCTGACCGAAGTAGTTCCTCCTCCTTAGTGCTCTCTCTTCTGTAGGGCTGGGCTTGCCTTGTGACTTGCGGCACTTCAACAGCAAATGTCCTACCCATGATGGGATGAAAGACATGTTAGAAATAGGGGGATTAATCACTCTCTGAAAGTGCCTGTCTCTTTCATGGGCTATGAATGATGCTTAGGTGACAGGTTTAGACACATTTTTTGGTTATGGACGTCAAGTAAGCCCATTTTTATGTGATTGCTGATGAGTAAAATGGGCCAAACTGGTGCATTTTACCTCTGTGCAGACTGTTAATATGGAGGATGTCTGCGCAGGAAATTATTCCTGCTTGAATCTGTTTTGGAGCTATGGTGTGATTGCATGTTAATTTTCATTGAAGTTCTAGGTGTATCACCAGAACTTAAAGAAAGTGAATGCTGTGCATTTATATTAAAATGTTGAACTTTTTTTTCTGCCTGTGTATGCACATTCATACAGGAGAATATGCATCTTTAATAGTCACTCTGTCTCTGTTAAGAGCCTTAATAGTAATTCTGCTAGTACTTCTCAGCACCTCAGAAAGACTGAGTTAGTAAATATATTTTTAGAGTAATTTATTTCATGTGTTATTTGACTTATTCCGTTCACACGAAGGTTGGAGGCAAAATGTGAGCTGATGTCAATGGGAACAAAGTCAAGTTTATTATACAGAGTTCAGAGCCGGATTTCACTTCCTGATAATATGAAAAGGAGTTCAAAGCAGTAGATTATAAAGTCTTTACCTACCATATTATTCACTATTTTCTCCAATGCTTTTGTCATTTAATAAAAAAATCTTTCATACTTTACCTAGAGTAATTGGAGACTGGAGATCCATAATGCTCCTGCTATTTCCACATTTCGGTTGTCACCTAGGAATTTATATCTATACTTAGGATAATGAGATTTAGTGGGGTCATTTGCACTCAGTGAGCTTTATATAAATCATGATTACCCATTTGTGTGTTATGTGGCTTTTACCTTTTCTTTCAAAAATAAATATTTTATATAGTATGTTACTATTCATATTCTCTTTATAAAATTCAGCATATACTATTCACTTAGACAATGGCAACAGCATGGGATAATGTCATTTTTTTTCTATTCCTATATTACTCATTGGAGTGCCATTTGGGGTTGTTAAATCAAAAAGAGCTAAAAGCATAGGTTGCATTTCAGTGCTGTATTTATTGTTTTCAGATGTTAAAAGGGCTCTTGCAATAATACAATGGCAATAAGCACTTGCTATCACAAGAGACAGTTAAAGCAATTGCATTGTCAAAATTACATTTTAAAATTCAAAGCAATAGAATAAGTTGCAGTATGTGTGGTCATTCCCTGAATGTCTTTGTTAAATATCCATTGCAATGCACTTGATTATGTTCTGCCTTTTTTCTTTTTTTTCTTTTTTCCTTCAAATATAGGGAATTAGAACCTTTCTTTTCCTACGCTTTTATAATATGCTTAGGTGAATTCAGCAAGTACCTTCTAAGCTGCTTTCCCATCTCTTTTGTAAATCTGATCCTAGTAAAACAAGCAGATAAATAGATCAATGCTTGCACCAACTCCATTTTATGCATTTGTCCATCTTGGCCCAGAATCTAATTTATAGATGAGCTGTGCTTTGCTGCTGTTTTCCCAGGCGCTGTAACACATAGGACACTAATTTTGATTGGGGCTATGTAGATTCATACAGGAAAACATGTTTGCTAGTAGGAGAGATGAGTCCTGCAGTCTTCCCAGATATGAGCACAGTCATTATTAGAAACTTCAGTTTTGGTCAGCCTCCCAGTGAAGCACGTAAGCCCCTGATGGTGGGCAGCTCAAGGGATTTTGACATTGCTCTTTTATTTGTAACTTGAAACTTTATATCCTCCCCTACATGTTCTTGACACTAGACTAAAGGATCTGAGTTGGGCACTCAAATGTCACTGGGAATCCAGGGCACAGAGGAACATTCTCTGCTTGCCCAACGCAATTAGAGGAGAGTCTGTGTTGGCATCACTACAGATACTAACTACTTATATAATTTTATTTAATATCCTATCTCAAAGCCAGCCTGATCACCAGGGTCCTGAGTATGGTGATGAGGAGTGCTGGTATAGCTCCAACCCTGATGTGGGGGTGGCTTCTGTACAGATGGCCCCAGAGGATTTTCCCTCTAACTTGAGGACCAGATTGTACCAGGTGGGGAGGTGTTATATCTGCAATGTACCGACCAGAGCAGTCGTGTCTGACCACAATGCCTGCACATGCCCTGTTCAGCCTCCCTGTATCGAAAAAACCATCCTTGGACAAAGGAGGGAGCATCAGCTTTACCTCTGGGTTTTGTCATGGTTGCTGATTAGTGGTGCTTTGAGCCAGGTTCTTGCTGTAACTTTGCCATCTAGTTTGCAGTAACAAATAAAGAGAAAGTATTGTGCAAAAAAGCATGCACTGACAAACATTCAAAGGAGCCGAAATTCCTGCTTGCATTGTATTTTGACAATAGCCCTATTAAATGTGAATCATTCTGTGTATTATTCTTATTACTCATTCACCTCGTATAACAGGCTTGGTCCAGGCACTGCTGAAGTCTTTCCACTGACTTTATTGGGAGTGGGATCAGGTCTGCAACACCACATTAACTGCGTGCTTTCATGGCCAGTTGTAAAGTCGTTGTTCCACATAGCATGGAATAAAAATACTGAAAACTCATCCCTCAGTATGAGCTGGGTTCTTTTTACCTTCTTTAGCTTGGCTCTTTTATCCAATGAAGATAAATTAATATTGCTAATAATAAAGAAATGTATCTTCATAATGATCTAATTGTTTAAGTATTATGAAGTATAAAAATAATCTAATGATATTCAGAAGGGAAATGGGTACTTTTGTTTTTTACCATATCCTCCTTTGACCTCTGTAGACAAAAATTAAAAAAAGCTCTGGATGAACGCTCTCAAACCTTGAAAATGTTATACTGGAATAAATCTACTGAAATTATATATTTGGAAATATTCAAACATAGTTGTTGTTAAGTTGAAATGGCGCAAGTCTCTACACAATAAAAATACCACATTCAAGAATGAAGCTATATAAATGCAAATTGATGTATACTTTAGCAACATCTCTATGAGACAGCTCTGCATGTAATATCCTTCCCTGAATATGTGTCTTTCTTTTTATAAAATATGGCCAAGGAATTGTGCCCATTAAATGCTAAATTTACTAGCTGGTGTTTGCTGAATCTGGCCCTTATTAAATGTCCAGACAAGCTTGTTGTAGTTTATTTTGTAGGACGTCTGGTTAGAACATTAAATAGAACAAGGAAAAATAAACTTAAAAGTAAAATGGTTCAACCCTTGCCCTACTGGGAATTTTTTTCCTTGATTGGATGGAAGCAGAAACAGGTCACTGTTTCCAAATGAATTAAACCAAATTTAAAAATTGGATAAAATCATTTTTGAAAGGTAAACCTTACCAAGAAATGCTACCATTAATATTTTGGTGGTTCTTGTTCATGTGGAGTGATCAAACTAACACATCACCTCTACTTTTTTTTCTTCTTATTTTCTTGAAAAAGGGGGGATTTTTCTATAACCAGCAACATTTACCATTTGCATGTTATAACAAATATTTCTTTCCCCTAACTGTGTATTCTAGTTATAGTTCTTCAAGGATCAAGTAAAAAATTTGGCCTCCAAAAGACAGTATTGCATTGTAGATTGTACCAACCCCTGACAGGCTGTGCGTGTTCCATCAAAAAAAAAAAAATGGTTTCTTTAATTTTTCTTTCTCTTTTTCTCATGGTCTGATGCCCTCAGCAAATTTTTAACTTATCATCAGAGTCAGCAGTGTTAGCAAGGAGCTTCTTTATTTCTTAAGCAGCCCTGAGTCTAGCAGAAATATCTACATTAATTTTAATTACTCACAGATTTTTAACAATCTGAGATCACTGAAAGTCAGTATTTTCCCCTGTTACTACATAGTAACAGTGATAATATCATGATAATTCACAACCTTAGCATTTCTCCATATTAGGATGAAGGCAATTGGGTTGTCTTTGGTGCCCTGGCATCTGAAATAAGTAAAGTTATTGGCAATATGTGTGTAATACAAGCCCTGCCGTGAAATTTTAGAGAAGTCCTCAGGAATAGAGAGTTACTATAAACTTCATATGTACTAGGATGCTCAGCATGCTGTTATGTTTTCAATAATGAGGTTCTGGTACATTGTGTGCTAAGATTCACTATATCTTAAAGCAAAAGCCGTCAGAGCAGTTGTGGGGAGGGGTCACCTGCTTTGCCACCTCCCTCCCCTTCCCAGTTTGGATTCTGATCCTCAGGACTTGTTTGATTTTGGTTGTTTTGAAGTGGCAGGTTTTGTTAACTTGCTGCTCCATCCAGTAATAAACATCAGCTGTCAGCCACCATCCTGCCAGGCTGTTCCCATCTTCCCCTTGCTAGTCTTCATGATATTTTTAATGCTCTGCCTACAGTTGCAAACACTTTCACATGATGTTGAGCAAATTGGGTGAAATGTAAGTGTTCTATGGTTTTGATCAGACAAAAGCAAAATTAAATTCTCCTTTCTATCGAGAAGTGGGCTTCTGAGTCACACTCTACTGAAAATGAAACATTTCCCCCTCTAATGGAAATGAAAACATATGTAACTATAGCAATCCTAGTTTTTTTTGTACATACTTGCCCTGTGCACCACCGGGAGCAAAGTAGCATCCTCAGTTGGACACAGTGCAGCTCTCTTGGTAGAGCTCAAAGCTGTTGCTGTCTCAGCTCAGGAGTTACTTGGAGAAGGCAGGACGGGTATGCAAATTTATAGTAATGTAATTATTATGTATCAGTATTGTCACAGTGCCTGAAGAGCCCAATGTATTGTTCGGAGAGCCTGTGGGTGGATGCTGAAGTAATAGGAAATTACAGTGACTGTGGGTGGTAGAACAGAAACCTAGAGGTGCAAATCCCATACAATGGGAGATGTTCGTACTGGCAAGAACCAGTAGCACAAATCCTTACTAAGGCATCCCCAGAATGTGTCTGTAGTGCAGTGATTCTTCACATGTTTAAATGGGAAGGACAACTTATGGTTATGAACAAACTTTGCAGATAATTTTGCATCCCATTACTGTTTAGCTGTTGGGCAGGGAAGGCAGTGGTGGTGGTGGTGTGATAGGTGAGAGGTGCAGCATTTATTATAAACTAAATAGCATTTTGTGAAATTATAATTTTGCATCTCTAATAACAATCATGTTAGTTAGACACTAAGATGAATCAGGCACTGATTCCCAGGTAGAGCCCTGCCTACAGGCACAGACCTCCTAGCTGCACAGGAACACGTGTGTGTGTTTCCAGGCATTTCAAGGACCACCTTCTCATGTCTTGCAGACCACCGGTTGAACAACAATGCTCCAGGACATACTGGGTCTCATTCTATGGGCATCTGGAACTGACTCTTTATACTTAAGTAAAATGAAATCTTAATTTCTCGGGTGGTAGCATGAAGCAGTTTTACTCAAGTACAAATGACTACATGAGATGCAAAGGGAGTTAGATGTACTGTATTTCATGCCAAAGCCTTTAGTGAACTTGAGTTACTTTATGTACTAAAAACATTTGAGATGAAATGTCGCTTCTTACAGAGATTATCAAATCCACTCAATACCTTAAAACTGGAAAGAGGGGGTGTTTGGGAGTTTCAGGCATAATTTTAAGGAGGTAGGATACAAATCAGGTTAGATTTTCACCTGTATAATCTCTTCTGTCTGACTGTTCTGGGTGAATTCTTACTCAGTGATTGTAAGTGATACAGGTTTCAATTTGAAAGAAGAAAGGAAAAAGTGCTTTCTACCACAGAATTCCTGCCCCCTCACCCACCGTGCAGTGCCGGGTGACTGTTTTTTTGCTAAAAAAGAAAGAAGCGTGCCAGCTGGATATATTCCTGCAGTAGCTAGGTTTTCCTTGGAGATTTCCCATCTATATACTAACTAGGCTTGACTATGCTTGGCTTATGAGCTTTTGCAAACATCCTTGCCAAGGTGGGATGACTGTAGGCAAAATGAGTGCAGCAGGGAGACAGAGGCAAATAAGTAGGAGTGATCAAAGTCTAGAGATTTGCTGGCAGACGCACCTCCTTCCTACGCTCTACATCCAGTGGGTCCAGTGCTTTCCCCTTCTCCTACGTATGAATCAACACATCGAAGCACACAGTGCCAAAGCAGGGGGTGGATAGGAGACAGCCTCAACACTGTACGACAGCTGTTGTTTTGCCAATATATTCAGTAGGAAATTCAGGAGAAAACTCGCCTTTTGGACCATGAATCTCATTAAAGTTCACCGATGGCACTGGAAAAGAGAGAACTTTAAAAGTTTTCCTGTGTTGCCATATATTTTTATTATTATTATTATTATTATTACTTTTAATGCTATTACAATAGAAGACACTATGTAGACATTATAAAAAACTGGCTTTAAGGTTTGGTGAAGTTGTCTGCCGCCAGTCCTAGTGAGACGCTAGAGGTGGTAAAAAAGTGAATTTGCCAGCAAGAAACATTTATTACACCACAGCAGAGACTGCTTCCTGTTGAAATGATAGATTGGCAGAAACTCTGAATATAATGCTTCTTGGTTTCTTCACCAGGGCTTTACAGGAAGGTACCAGTGGAAGCTAATAGATGGTAGAGAAACGTTGCTGTTCTCTTAGAGGTTCTTTATTCTTGTTCTCCTCTCCTGAAGTTAGCAGCATGTACACATATTTTTAAGGCTTTTATTTTGTGGCAAAGGCCTTAAAAAACAAATTTAACCCAAAGCATACAAGGAGGCCTTTAGCTGGCACCACATATAACGTTATAGTGCCAGCTGCCAATTTGCTGGGTGGTTGGTGTTTGATTTACAGTTTCACATACGTGCTTGAGTGGGTGGGTCACAGATTTTTGGTGCCTTATATTCCCTATTCTGTAACTTTGGTTAATCATTTCACTAGCTGTAGACACCACGTCCAGCAGCAGCTCCAGCCCCTGATGGGCTGCAGGTTGGTAACTCTTCAGGCACCAAGCTCCGCTACAGTGGTGGATCCCCGCCTTCTCCCCCTGTTTCTGTAATGTCTTTTCCTTGCTATGCTGGAGGAGGAGATCCTGTGCCAACTCTTTGAGCTCTCCCTCAGCTGCTGCCTTCACAACAACTATAAACGTTACCAAGCGCCCCCGTTGTTTTCATACTCCATCCGTATACTCTATACTTGCTTGGAAGTGAACCTTATGGAAATTTCAGGCTTGTGAAGGACCTCGCAGATATTTCCATTCAAACTGCCATGGTAGCAATAACACAGTGTGCTTGCAGCCTGCCGTCCACCTAGTGACCTTGAACTGCTTCACAGCGGCTGCGGCACAAAATGCTGAGATCCCGACCTATGGAGCAGCGAGGGGAGGCTGCCAGGTTTGACAGGGCACGACTCGGGGTGCACAGGGGGATTTTGCAGCCATGCTGGTCTGACTAATGCACACGTGGGTGTTTGCACAAATGTACAGTTTTGAGCCCAGTTGATAAAAGCATGAAAAGAAAGATGGAGAAAGAGACTTGATTCAACGAATGTCAGACACACATGCAGCAATTCATCTCTGTAATCTCTGTGCACTGCCACTGACAACACAAATCACCCATTCTACTTCACTGTCCTAAATGCCGAAATCAGCATTTGCAATCTAATATTGTATCTCATTGTCCTTCCATTGCTAACGCAAAACTACACTCAAGCAATGTGCAAGGTGACCTGCAAAATGCATATAAACTCTGTGTTACAACACTAATATGAACAGTCAAATTTCTGGGAGGCTTGCTGGCAGTGTGGGCTCCTTGGACTTGCACAGGACATCTGTATTAGAGAAACATTATGTAGCTGAAAACATTTTTGTGGGAATAACACACACAAGGGCATTCATAAGTCCATTCAGTTTGCTGTACGTCTTGCATATAATCTACACAATTCAGAGGGTAAAGATGTAGCTTTTGTGAAATAAGCACAATCATGCTCAAATTCTGTGTACTACGTAAAGCTTATTACCCAGATTGCTCATGTTATCTAGTTCATTCCTGTTTCTTGGTCCAGGATCCTGCTTTAGCACAGTATTTTGAGGAAGAAATTGAAATAAGGGAAGATAAAAGGTGTTCTGTGGTTTCTTTTTAATTGGAGACTGGAGGCAAAGTGCCTCCAGATAATTTCTCAAAGAAAAGTCATTGTCTTCTCCCACTCCTGTCATTAATCTCTAAAATTATTGCACAATTTCTGTTTAATGTGTTAAGATTTCTTAATATGTTAAGACAATGTAGAAAGACAAATTTGAACAGGAGAGAGCATGTTTCTTTGAATGCATAATTTTTGAATCTTTGTCTGAAGTCCTCATTTGTCTTGCCAGGCCTTTTGCAGTTAAAAACTTAATCAAATTCACTACAATTAAAAAAAAATGTATTTTTATAAGTACAATTCATCAGAAGAATGCAGAATGGAAATGGCTACAAATATTGAGAGTGATGGTCATTCAGATTTTTTCAAAATGTGGATGACTTGCACTGTAGCTGTCCCAACCAACAGTGATATCAGGGATTCCCGACATATGGCTCACATGATATTTGCAGTTCCCCAACCTTTTATGTGTTACAAAGGACTTAACACATTCACAGCAGTGAATGAAAATGTATTGTAGTGCAACATGTGCTTAAATGTAATACAATGCCTAAATGTATTGCACTGCATGTGTTTTGGTGCATTGCATGATAGTCATTGTATTGTTTCTACAAACAAAATTTGAGATCCTTTGGCCTAAATGATTTCTGGTTCTATAATTCTGTGTTAAGTTGCATTAGTGTAGCCCCTTTCAGCAAGCCGAGTCAATAGGCCTAAGATAGAAATATGTGAATCTGTTGAGTCCTCATGCAATCTCTTTTGCTTGGTTTGATTCATGATACTTTAAAGGAAGAAGAGAAAATAAACTGAAATATAAAAAGCCGATAAAGCTATCACTTCAATTTGTAAAACTACTCAAGCCGCTCCATGATATTTCCCAGGTATTTCTTTTGTATTTACAGATTATTTCCATTGGCTGATTGACATGCATAACAAAGTTTCCTTCTTTACTAGCAAAGACTTTTGTCAGCTCTCTTGCTGTGCTTTTTGCATTACAGTCACCAGGTACAGCCACTAGTACTGATTTGTGGCCATATTTTGACCCTCATGTTAGTGAGGAATAACTCACTTGGGTACTCTCAGTGAGCGACTCCCAAATTCCCAGTAAGAGTGTCACCAGTAAGCTGTGATTTTCCATTCCAGTTTTGGTGTCAGAGCCCAAGCGGTCTTCTGTTTTTTGTCAGCACGTCACTCTGAAGTTTTGTAAGTCTGTGCAGATATACATGTTGATGATCTGGCATCGAGCACTGCATCAGGAACTCCAGCTATTTGAATGCGACGGTGGCATTCTTTGTAAAAACGTTTTTTCAGATCACTCTCTCTTTCCCCAGACTGTTCTACATTCAGCTCAGAAGGACATATTTATAAGACTTGTTATTCTGACTCACTTAGCTGAACAGTATTACACAACTATTTTCTGTCAGTCATGGGATAATATTGCCAAAGTCTCTCCATATCTTTTCCTATACATTTGCTGATTTTGATGGATAGTCTATTAATCAGCAAGGTGGGAAGTATTGAACTGGTATCAAAATACAGCCCCTACTGCTGCAGAGGGTTACTGAAGCAACACTCCATAATTTAGATGCTTGGTAATCATCTCAGGGCATTGCGACAGTTTGAGTTGTTTTTGTTAATAGAGATGAAATTATGGGTGTAACTAGCTGGCAGTCTTCAAACAGGCTTTTGCAAGTTGTTTACTCAGCTGTCCCAGGGCAACAACTTCATACGTGAAGTGAATTCTTCCAGTATCTCTGCTGTGGTATATTTAATTTATCCTATTTTGCCTCAGTGTGAGAGAAATACATTTTGAAGAAAGAATTCATGTCAGATACTACACTGCAGATAAGCTGTGCCATTAGCTGCATGGATTGACATCATGGGTGAAAATTTACTTCAAACTCCATGTTTATTTATTTTCCAAAAATTTATACTTCCAGAATCAACAGAAGGAAAAGGCTAGATAAATAAATAAATAAATAACAGCGTGCCTAGTATAAGGATGAAGGCAAGTTTCATTTTTAAATCAACATGCATAACAATAAATACTCTCTTGGAAGTAGCTTCTACAATTTGTCTAAATCTGGTTTAAACTAATATATGCCTAATTTCAGTGGGTATAATTTGGTCAACAAGAACCTTCATAAGTTCACAAAACAGTTTTAAAATAAATCATCATTATTCCTTTTGTGAGCAAATCCTGTTAGATGTATGTTCCTCTTGATAACACTATTTCTAACTCAAAATTATAGCAATTTGAAGGTCAACATGACACATTCATCTGTGCCTCAATGGTTTTAGTTGGGAGAAGATAATGGAAAATATAGCCTTTGGGAAGTATGGACTTTGACGACAAGTGGAATGGTACAGAACCTTCCTTTAAAAATTAAGGATGTTAAGCAAGTGAGTGAGGTCATCTCAGAGTCTCACTAAAATATTACAGAATGCTACTATACTAGGAAAAAAAATGCTGATAAAATTAACAGGAAAGAATTAGGGAGAATTTTAAACAACTCGCAGGCAGTTTTAGCTGCCACTGAATCCTGTTACGTTTTCCCCTCCATCTCAAATGTAATGTGAAATAAAATGATAATGCAGTTCTTTAAGCAACTTTAACAGAGAAGGAAATAATTTTATGACCTGATTTAGAGCTGTGCAGGGCGAAACTGACTGTAGTACTTGAGTACAGAGTGAGCACGAAGCAAGTTTGCTGTCCTGAGAAGCAGGAGGCATCACTGCTGGCTAAAATTGTGTATGTGACTTGATGAATACAGAGGTCTGATCTGTTTGTAGGGCAGTGAGAGAGGAGAAAAGAAGAGAAGGATAGAGGAGAAGGTGAGGCAGTTGCAAGGTGTGAGGTGAGGGGAGAGACCAATCAATCAATCCTATCAGCTGCACGGCAAACTAACTGCTTTACAATTCACTGGTGTATGTAGTACATCACATCCCTCAGCTCTAGAACAAGAAGGTGTAGCACTGCTGCCGTTAGGGCCGAGAGTAGCTTACTGTCTTTGGCTCATGATCAAGTTCATTTGAGCATGTGGAGTTATTTTTGATTAAAAAAAAAGTCAAAAAAGTTTTAGTGGGTTGCTTTTAATATTGTTTTTTAAAAGTTGGTAATGTCTAGACTGATTTCTTGCATTGCAAAACACGCTGAGTGTCCCTCTCGCTGCGAAATATTTCTTGTGATTCATAGGTCCCGGACACCCGCTTTAAGAACTGGAGCACTCAAGCTATAGATTTTCACTGTCATAAAAATGATAAAATGTATTAACCTAAACAAAACTGCCTCTGGCTGGCTTCTGAGAGCTGAAACGCAACCAGATGCTTTGCTAACCAGCAGCGCTGGCATGGCAGTCGGGGAGTGGGGGCCAGATTCCCGGCTGACACACATCAGCAGAGCTCCCCTGCAGCCGGCTGGGGCAGCGAGCATCCAGGGGGCAGGGAGGGAAGGAGAGGGGGCTGCCTGCCTGCCTGCCGAAATTCATCTGCCAGCACCAGCTCTGGAGAAGAAAATAAATCGGCAGCAAAAGATACGGGCTCCTTGCCTTAGCTTTGCTTTTCTTTGAGAACAATTTATGAACTGCATTTTGATTGCTGAGCAGTTGTTTATAAACCAGCGAGAGAGGAGAGACAAACAAAATGAAAAGAAACAACAACAAAAAAGGAATAGTCACACACTCAAATTCAGAATAACTCTCTATCTTGCCAGGTGATGACAGGGTTGCTTCAGACTTTCCCTTTGAAGGTGTGCAGCTTGCTGCACTGGCCAGGGAAACAGTGAATTTATTAGCTGCTGAGAAGCAGGGGTACCTCATTTAGAAGAGATAAACTGGCAATCAGATGGTAAAGATGTGAGAGATTTCTTTTCTGCCTCAAAAAAGAAGCTCCTTATCAAGTCCATCTTAGTCAGAGCTTTGGGGAAACAGCTGTTGAACTAAGAGGAAAAGTTCCTGCTTCTAGCAGGGAGGAGAAATATTTTATTGAACTGTAGGACATGGTACGTCCCTATATAAACCCCCATGTCCTTCTCTACATCCCTATGTAAACGATCTACTTACCTGAGAAATTTAAGTCTGTGGCATGCTATGTGAGAAGAAGTATATACCCACTGATTTGTTAGATGAGTTGCATTATTAGATTTTTGTTTGTCTGATGTTAACTTCCAAAACCCAACCACATCATTAAAGCTTATATACATATATATATATACATTTTTTTTTCTAATGTCTGTTCATAGAAGAAGAGCTACTGCCTCTACTAAGGCACAAGGAAGCAGACCTTTACTGCATCCTGGGGACTCACAATGCCATAGACAGGAGAGAGTTAAAGGGACCAGGGCTATTCCCTGTTTGTAAGTAAGTCAGCTATTGGACTGTGTTTCTGTCTGTGTCACTAAGGATTTATATAATGTTGGGGCAATCTTGGAGCTTTAGTTCACCAATCTATAACTGGGTCTGACATCGCAATCAGTGACACCGTGGGAGATGCCCATAGGTTTCATCTTTACGCCAGCACAAGGTGCTGCTGCATGGACCCATGCAAAAGGCCCAGTCAGCCTCCACAGTCAGGTCCTGTGTTTACAAAATGCTCTGGTTTTCCTGGAAAGCGTGAAGTATTATTGTTCAATCACAACGGATTGTGTCACCAATTCCCAGGCTGGTTGCCTCATAGATCTGAATTGACAAAACAAGCGCTCAGGATATAGAATATTTGGAGTGGCCTGAAATTGTGCCTACTGTTGGCAGCTGAGAAACCTTCCAACAGGGACTCAGGCTCTGCGACTCCAAGAGGTTCCCTTTTGCTTTTTACAAAACAAAACTTTTGTATCTGAAGACTGTGACAGCTGCCTTCCTCACATAGGTTAGGTCTTTTCTAGATAGCTCTTTATTTTAATCTGTTGATTGCCTGATGTTCAACGGAGCTATAGGATTGCACGTGAGTTTATTGAAAACCCAGGCTGCTGCTGTATTGAATAAAACCAACACAGGCCTGGAATTACACAGGACAGCTTTGCATTGAAGTTTAATAGTTTAATTTCACATTATGCTGGCACACACAGCAGATTTTCTGCAACATGACAGTAAGTGCTTGTTTCTAGTCTTTTTGCTGTTGGCAATGCAATACCTGTAAACTTACGGCTTCTTTTTTTGTGACGGTTGCTTATATTTATGATGGCAAGGAGTAAAACATATTGAAACAGTCATGGTTACAATATTTATAGATTCTGAATGCATATTAAATTAGAAGCAAAGGAGAAACGGAATCACATTCGTTTTGTAACATTGTACAGCTAAGGCCAGGACCGTTCCTGCCAACACATCTGCAAGTGTTTTAGCTCGTAACTGAGATTCAGAGCAGCATTGCTAAACATGGGTGGATGGTATAGTACAGCTGAAGTGTCACCCATCGAATGAAGAACCCCACAGAGAATCTGGCTGGAGTAATTAATGAATCCATTTGGAAAAGTCAGCGCCCTTCAATTAGCCTGAATGTAGTGAAGCAGATGGGATCCCATCCTCCAGGGAGAAAATTGAGAAAGATCCTAAGAAATACTGCATAGGACTGATTTATCTCAGTAATTATAAGCCTCATTTGCACAAAACTGTTCAATATGGCTGCAGTGAGAAAATTAAGAATTTATAAAATGTTGATATGTGGTCTAAACTGTCGGTGGGAGTGGAGTCATCTGTCAGGCAGGATCTCAGTTCAGAATATCAAGCCGATCATCAGGCGGGAGGGGCTGAAAGGCAAACTTGGCCATGGAGTTGATGCTGGGGGGGATGCTTTTCTTGGGAACCCTTTGTTAAAGGATCCTGTGAGCTCATCTGCAGTTGAAACATTTGCCGCCATCCCAATTTGACAGGGTATCCTTCCTTGAAACATCCTGTTGGATTTTAGAAAGTGAAAGAGCATCTCTAAAGAAATTTAAAGGCAAAAAAAATCTTTAAATATCTGTTAATGGAGGAGCAAAACAAGAGAAGTTACAAGAGCAGCATTTGAGAGTGTGTGTGTCCTGTTCTTACCCCAGGGAGACCATCTAGCCTTGTGAGCAGTCTCGTGTTTAAGCTGAAGCATAGCAGGACTCATCTGTGTGAATGGGAAGCTGCACAGTGTCTTTTAAGGGCTAAGCTGGAAGCCAGCACATCTCTTTTGTAGCTGTGTTTATGTGTAATAGAGAAGGAAGCCTGACACTTTATAGAAGCAGCAAGAGAAAAATAAACGCTATTTATGACAGCACTGAAATTATGTAGAAATCATGCTCTACAGTTTCTAGGGCTGAGGGAGTTTTTGGCTTATAGGGAAACTGCACTCCCTCATCCTGGATTTTTTGTGTATTTGGTGTTGTTAGAAACACCTCAGCTCAGGTATTTCCAAGCAGCATATTGCACAACATCTGAATTTGAAGCTTCGATAGAGTCAGAAGTCTCAGCCCTCCCAGGTAGGCAGCCCCATGAAGCAGAGGCGTGGGCCATGGAAGGAGCGGGGCAGGCTGAAGACGACTCAGGGAGATGGAGTGGAGATGACTGGCACTGGCCAAAGCCAAGGCAGCATGAAACCTGCCTGCAGCCAGGGAACAGGGAGGCCTTGCTGTTGCCTTGCTGCTATCAAACCCTCTGAAATACTTTCCTCATTCAGTGCATTTCTGTGCCAGTCCAAGGCCAGCCTCTTTTGTCCCCTCTCTTTTCCTCCTCTCTCACAGACGCCCCCTTTTCAAAGACTTTAAACATTGGTGGCTACCTGGGAAGCACCCTTCTGTCCCCCTCCTGCCTCTGCAATCCACCCCATGCTGCATTGACGGGTTGGCTTGAACACTTCCCCATTGAAGCTGGAATTCAAAGTGCATTCATTGGTTTTAATCAAATAAAAATCTGGGCAGAATGTCAGACACAGCAAACACTTCGAGAGCACTGAGCTGAGGGTACGGCTCTGCTTGTAAGCCCGCTCTATGCATTCACTGTCAGGCGAGATGCATGCTGTCAAATTTTGTGTTTTGCTTTTTCTTTTCTTACCTCAGGAGGCCCGAGACGACGTGGTGATGAGCGCTGGCTGGAGCCATCAGGCTGGGATGCTCCCACGCGTGGGCGTCCGCTCAGCCCGACAGCCTGAGGCTGGCACAGTGCAGCCTGTGACTGCACCTTCTGGCCTTCTGCTGATAAATAAGCAAGCTAATTGAATTAATAAACAGATAGCTCTTTTTCCTGCCAGCTGGAGCACCATCAAAATGTGTGATAAATTATCTGTCAGTGCTTTAACCGCAGGGAAAAAAAAAAAAGAAAAAATCAGCTACCTCAACCTCTCCTCTCCGAACCTTCTTCCCCTTTCTTCTCTCCCAGTCCCCCCAAGTCCCCAGTTTGGTTGGCCTCCACCCTCCCCTCCCCTCATCTTTCACCCTTTGGCAGGTTTCCAAGAAGAAGTAGCTGCGAGACAGGAGCTTACGTGGCCGTGCCACTAATGGGTTATTAAGGCTGCAGGCGGTGGCGGGATGCTGATGATGCCTCTGCTCCGTGGGAAGGAAAGATGGGGGCTGTGAGATGCAGGGATGTGCTATAGGAGCAGGGGGTGATGCAGTTCCCAGGCTTCATGCTGCTGTGGTGGCTTCTCTGTCTCTGTGAATATCAGAGTCTGGGGTATGAAACGTCCCCAAATCAGGGCAGGGCAGGCATGGTGTGGAGTAAAAGCATCATCACCAAACATTTGTGGCCCTCTGGGTATTTTCATATCATGAAGACCCTGAACCTGAAGTGGTCTTGGATGCAGGTACATGTGGGTATGTCTGTCCCTGTCAGCCCCACCAGAGAAAGCCAGGTGCCCCAGCTCTCTCCTCCCTCTGTGCAGACCACAGGCACCCCATCCGCCAGCACACAGCGGTCTCCAGCCAACCTGAAGTATAACCTCCCACAGCCGAGACAGAAGTCACACACCAAATGTAGTGAAAGGTGTGACTACCCGGTCCTTGCCATCGCCTCTGAAAGTGCTGCTCCCTTTTGGAAATAACAAATACCCATGCAGAGCCCCTAAGCAGCCCTAAGTAATGGGAGACAAGAAAGACCTTGCTGCTTCAAACTCCAGGCAGGAGACAAATCGTTGAAGTGTCTACTGCATTACCTTGATATCCAACATACGTGTGTAAGTGCTTGTGATCCTTTGCTGGCCTGGTTTCCTTCACTGCACCTCTTCTATAAACTTTGCAGTGAGCAAGCTGGAAAAGCTTCCTCTTTCTAAAAGCCCCTCTCTTCCTAAAGCAGTGAGAAGCGCGAGGTGCCGAGAAGTGCAGTCACTGAGGAGACTGAAACGCGAATGAGATCACAGCACTATGATCTTGTTCGGAACATGACATTTTTTTTTTCTAGTGCATATGTCAAATGAATCAGACAATGGTGGTGTCAGGAAGATGGATAATGCTGTCTGCAAGGCTGGCAGAGGAGACAGGAAGATGTGTTAAGCACCAAAACAAGGCGGTATTTATGCCTTTCTCCCACGCTCATTAGAAGTACACAAGAAATATTAAAAAAGGAAGGTAGGGCAGCAGCAGGAGCAGCCTGACATGCTTTTCAAAAGACTCAGTTCTGCTGGGAAGGACGGTGAGCAGGGACAGGTAACCAGTCTGCAGGGACCCTGCCCTGTGAGCACATGTTGTCCCTCTGCTCCTGGCCACCGCTTCTGGCAGGTGGCTGGTGTGTAGGAAGGTGGCCGGGTCCCTGGGGATTCTCACTGGGGAACAAACACCCACAGTGCCACAGTCAAGCGAGGCAGGATGCTCTCTGTACCTGTCGCTCAGTGCAGGAAAGGAAATCCTGCTCCTGTGTCAGCCACCGCAGCTGTGGGTCTAGCCAGGCCCCTGACCTGTGGATATTTGTTCTTTGTCCTGTGGTACGTGCTGCAGGACAGCCCAGTGCAGCTGTCCAGAAATGGCAGGATGAGTCAATGGCTTACCCAGCAGACAGCATCCTTCCCTTCCCTGGGGATGGCTGTTTTCTGGTTTGCTCTGACACATCGCCGTGAAAAGCACTAGTGCCAAAGAATAAGCATACTGTGCAGAAGAGAGTGAGCAGCTGGAATACTGCATTTTAGTAAGTCAGTGCATGTCCTCTGAGCCATGGTAAGAGTGTTGGGATGCATTCCTAGCCCCTTCCAACACAAAGTGGAGCCTACATAAACCACTGTCGCGGTTTCTTTTTCCCAAAGAAAAAGAGTATTTCTGGGTTTGGTTCTTTTTGTTTCTCATTTCACACTGTAACTATCATAAAGTGTTAAAAAACCTCAAGGAACTTCTAGAGTAGCTAGCTGGGAGAGGGTTGAGATCTTGCTGTTCCTGGAGCCTCAGGTATCCTTGAAATACAATGCGCCTGACCCCAGATCCCCCTGTCTGAAAGCAGCTGATACATGTCAGGCGGTGAAAAACAAGGCAGCAACTTGAGCTGCGTATGGATGAAGGGGGACGGCGTGCAAGTGGAGGACAAATGGGGCACGATGGATGCAGCAGCCTGATGGGAGAAGTCAGGGGGAAGACTAATGGAAAAGGTGGGAGGGCGTGCACGACCTTGCAAGGTGGTGTGAAAGGACAGTACGTATCAACATTGATATGCTGAATGCTGAATATTTATGATATCCTGGCAGATAACTGTCAGCGTAGATTATTTTATTACAGGCAAAACTGACACAAAATGAACGTGTTCACACTCTTCACAGTTTGTATCTATGTACCACATGTGATACACGAGCACTCAAAATTAAAAAGTCACTAATGACTAGGTTGTCTTAGGCAGATAATTGAAAACTGCTGAATTAAAAAGTTTTAGTGTTTTTTTTTTTTTTTTTTGCGGGGGGGAGGGTGTCAAATGCTGGTATTCAGCTTTATGAACGTGTGAAATAACCCATAAGAATATTCTCATTTTATATGTCTCTGTACTGTACCTTAAATTCTAGTCTTCAGAAAAAAAAATCCATGAATGCTTGAAAAATATTTCAGGAATCACTCAGATTTAGAAATGAAGGGGGAAAATAACTTCACCTGAACCTACGTGGCGATGAGACAAAGTCTAATTACCTGCATTGAATTCTCCAGTCAGGCCAATAGGGTAATGAACATCAATACTCTTTCACAAAGAGCCCTGGGATCCCTAACGGCTGTAAGTGGTCAGGGCTTTGGTTTTACATTTCAGAGTCTGGTTGGTATAATCTTGAAACAAAATCTGCAGATCAGATCGTAGCCTATACACAGTCAATGGATTTGTGTGAGTGTGTGTGTGTGTACGCCCTTGAGCACTGCACATCTGGGATGAAATCAAAGCACTTTTAACTGCACATGTATCCCATTTCTGGCTTGCTAGTAGCCCTTTAAATGTGCTGGGTTTAATCCAGGAAAAACGAGTATTCAAAATCACACCAGTGAAGGAAAAAAAATGAACAGCAACAACAAAAAGCCCAAGTTTTATATACTTGGATGGCATTTTTCTTTGAATATGAATGACTTAATCATAATCAGCCCAAGTGAGAGGTGGGCGATGAAAGTTCAGAAATCTTCAGACAGAGAAAGACTTTGAACCGGCCTTTCTCATGTCCTTGGTGTATATATTATGCTTGTGAGAGGGAAAAAGAAAGAAAGCAGCTTGCATCTTCTGTAAGAAACTGAAGTCACTCTTTAAGGGGTCTGGAGGCTTCAGAGCAGTATTCAGCTGAGAGAAATTTGTACGGTGCTAATCCAGTCTGATCTTTGAGTACAGATTAAAATACTCAAACCTACAGCATTGTTCCCAATGTTAAAAAGTGCTCTGATTTGAGGCTTTGCTACGTATCTGGCTTGTATAGTCAAATCCCAACCTTCCTCTGAATTCAATTCCCACTTTTCTCATTTAATACATTCAGAAGTGTTCATTATGTGCTCAAGAAAGTTATATATAGCAATACGAGCACTGTGCAAGCACTTCCTGCTTTCATTGTACTAGAAGATGGGAACGTGGTTTTAGAAACCTGGTTACAGCCTTTGCTTGCCAGAGCAAGGAAGACCTGAGCTCCAGCCCCTTGTCAGAGTCTTCTTAAGTATTTCATGTCCAACATGAAGAGAGTTTGCTGTCTCTCAGCTCTGGAGTAGGCTGTAATATGGGCATTAAAGGACACATCTGGAAAATGTGCACTGCAGGTTCAGGTTTCCTCAAGCCCAAATTTTGCCACTTCTTTGCAGGGTGCAATACTGAACACTTTTATTGCCACTTCCTTTCCTTTCCTTTCCTTTCCTTTCCTTTCCTTTCCTTTCCTTTCCTTTCCTTTCCTTTCCGTTCCGTTCCGTTCCGTTCCGTTCCGTTCCGTTCCTTTTTTATTTTTCTTTCCCTTTTTCTTTTTCTTTTCCTTTTTTCTTTTCCTTTTTCTTTTCCTTTTCCTTTTCCTTTTTTCTTTTTCCTTTTTTATCTGTGTTTTCCACAGGTGATAAGCTGGCAGGCATGATATGGGAATATACCAGTGATAAATCTGGCAGAGTAACTAAGCAAAAGACTGTCTATTTGGAGAATGAGGATGGAGATTAGATATGTGCCTGCCCACTGACTGCAGGCACAAGCAATTAATCCCCAAAGTGTCAGGCATTTTGCTGTCAGAAACCTGCCTCTCCAGGGGTAGGTAGCTGCTAAGTAGCAGCTTCGCTTTTGGACTCTGGCACATAGAGGGGAAATGAGACAGAAGCTGGTTGTATTTTTTGGATCCTTTTATTGGTATTGTATGTTGAAATTATATGACACTATTTGCCAGTAATAAATCATTTCGCTGTCTGTTGTGTGATTACATAATTAAATATCCCTTGTCAAGGATACAAATGCAGGGATTGACTTAGACTTTGTGGGAATTAGGGGTTTGATTTTTTGAACTTTACATTTCCTGACTCCTGTGCAAATCAAACCCAGTTGTTTAATACTGCATTGAGAAATGATTCATGCAAGAAACAGTATAGAGAGAGAAGCACAAACCATATTTTCAGTGTATTTTCTGTCTTGCTTATAATTTGTTTGCTCAGTACAATGCATGTAGAATAGGCACAGAGAATTTAGTATTTTTCTACTCGTCATCCTGAAAAAAGGTGGTACATTGTGCAAGGATAATGATGTTTGTGTCCTTGATAAGGTGCTTTGAGATGAAGAGAAGGAAATTGCTAGATGGGGATGGGATGTGAACTCACTTGTGCTTTCTGCTCTTCCTGGAGTTGCCATTCTCAATGACATGCTATCACCGGAAGATGGCAGTTCTGGCCAAGTTCCCTTGGGCCACCCTGGCTGCCACCTGCATTGTATAATTTAAGACTGGCACTAGTCCGGAAAGGTGTCACTTGTCTTGATGTCCCTGGGAAGCCAGGCTTCTCCGTGCCCTGAGTTTGGAGATGCTGCAGCAGCTATTACAGCTGACCCGTCCTTGCGCAGCATGGTGTCTATTAGTTTTATTGTTGGTTTGATTGTTTGCAGTTGATTCTCACTGCTTTCTGCTGAAGTTCAATTCAGTTTGTATTTGGAAGGACAAGGGAGCAAATTTGTTGTTTTTATTAGAAACTAAGCTCTACTGAAGGCTTGATGACGATCCATTGTTAGTGGTGTTACAAAATCTGACTAAGTGGGCAAGAAAGCACAAAGGAAAGGAAAAGTATAATTCAGATTTGCCAAACAGCCTGAGAATAATTAGAAGATTAGCAGTTTGGCACTGTTTATGGGCAAGTTGTGAATTAAATTCATCCCCCTTTTCACTTTACATTAGTGCGTGTCACTTTGGTTCTGGATTTCACATCCTTCGCACACCTCTCACTCTTCCTGCAGTCAATATACAGGACTGTCTTTTATTGCGTGAGAAATGAAAGAGCAAACGTTTAATGTGGCATTGGAGACTTTCTAATCGCCAGCCTCTGAAATGTGGTCATAAGTATCTGCAGTTCACTTACTGGGTGGAGATGAATCACCTCCAATTTGCTTTTATGAATGCGAGTGGAACACTTGCAAACAGTGGTTTCTGTTACTGACACTGAAATGCTTGTAAGCAGCCAGCTATAAAAGACCAAAGTGGCATTTGTGCTTAAGTTCTCTCACCACCATCACACTGAGGAAAGGATTGAATTCAGTGTGATGCATTGCCGTACACTGAGTGATGCTCTGTTCTTGGCTTTAGCTGCCACCAGCTCAACTCCATGTATTCATCTTGGGTTTGCTGTTTGGATGAGAACTAGTGTAAAAAGATTTGACCATCAAAGATGAGAAAGCAATATTGGTGCCACTGAAGTCAATGGGATGCTTGCCATGAAGTTTGGCTAAGCAAGATTTTCACCTTGTGGTTGTTACCTATTTGCATATATCTGGGGATGTTTGATGTCAATGTTCTTCTGATTTTCCATCTCGCTCTAGTCTCTTCTAACCCCTGCGTGGAATTTATTACATCCCTGTGTAATAGGGACTAGAATCCCAGTCACTAGTACAAGAAAATATCTTTGAGATCACATTCCATCTGCCTGCAGGAACCTGATAAAATCTCCTGATAAGAATATACCAGACATTAAGCTGATACTACAGCTGGTCTTGTCCCTTCTCTACTTCAGTGGGATTTGGGCAAGCAGACCAGGAAGGGAAGAAAGACTTTAATGAGCACAGCAATGCATACTTATTCAGAAAAGCTCAATCCCATTCAAAATCAGGGCTCCATGTCTGTCCCAACCTAAAATTCATCTGGATGACATAATAGCTTATTGTCTGATACAGCCACAGACCACTCAGGTAGTAACATCTGTAAAATTGTAGGGGATGTTTTCATTTCTCCACAAAGGAATAAATGGGAGGAAGTTGTATTTTATTTTCACGTATATATTATGGCATATAATATAATATTTATAGCCTGTTAAACTGTAAATATAACATGTTATAAATATTGCAAATATTTATATAAATATGAAACCCCCAAAATGATTTGAGTTTTTAGTTGTGGGAAAAGCAACCTCCAAAATGACGGTTTTAATTATCTTTTTTTTTTTTTTTTCCTTCTAATAAACGGAAAAAATCCCAGTGATTTTTCACTAGCAACTTCTGAGAAAGAAAAGTGGGACAAAAAACAAGAACACCCTGAAATACATGTCACGATGAAGAAATATTACAAAACGAAACAATCTTGAACTGCAGAAGTGTTCAGGGAGCTGATATTCTTTTTCATTCATGATCTGAAATGCTTGCAGTCCATTTTTGGCAGACAGCAAATAAATTGTGGTCTATGTTGATACAGAGAGAGACATCAGGCAATTCACTACTCTATAATGTCAGGCTTAAGATGGAAGAAACACTTTCAGAACCAACTGTTTCCCAAAAACAATATTCCAGGTACAATTATAGCTTATTTGAGATGTTAACTTATATGATATCCAGTGGGGTGGCTTCAAAGTAGATGTGTCAGTTAAGTGCATAACCATGAGCAATAACACAGGGAACACAATACACGTACCTGTGGAGCAATAATATCCATTGTTTCTGTTTCCTCCTAAACATCAAACACGAGAGTTTATGTGCTTCTGGCTTCCTGTAGGATCAAAAGGGAGTTTTCTTTATTTACTCGATCAGAGGCAAAGCAGACTGTGCTCTGTCAAATGGTTTCTCATCTCATCTGCGTCAGCGGCTGCCATGAATGGAAATGCCATGATGGAGTGGAAATCAGCTGTAACTGATGTTGGCTGATGTGTCAGTTTGATCGAATAATAATTAAAAAAAATCAGTAAGGGCCAAAAGATTGATAAGATGAGTACCTGCATTTCTTGTTGGCTTGAGTGGGATCTCCAGGTTGGGGGAAATTTTTTTTTAAATTGTACTATAAAAAGAATGAACTTGGGGACTGGTCTCCAAGAATCATTGTCAGTGAGGTTAGCAGAAATTTTGTTTTTTGGTGAGAACAGCTCTGAGTGGTGAGTCCTCTGTTTTGACCTCATTTGGGGAGCTGCTGAGTGCCCCCAGGCTCTGGTGTGGTCAATGACACAGTTCCTGAAAACCTGAATGACCGCAGGATTGGGTCCTTGGTTATAATTTCATTCTAGATTTGATTTGCTAGTGAAGTCAGTGCAGTAAGCTCAATTTTGATGCCATCTCATTTTATTTGACACTAAAATAAAGCAGCTGTTTGCAATTAACACACATAAAAAGAACAATAACAAAAATGCAGCCTCCCTTCCAGCTCTACACATACACAATGCAAAGAGTTCACCAAGTTCTGGTGATTTTTTCCCCCCTGTGCTCTAAACTAAAACATCAAAACCAATTGATCTCACTGAAGACTGAATGAAAAAAAAAAAGTTTATAGTTCCCCAAATGTGTCTGATTGGCAGTGGTAACTTGTTAATGAAAGATAAATGCTGCCCTGGGTGCATGAGCATGCTGGGCTCTTGCTGCTGCAGAGCTGATCTAAGCACGAAGTTAAAGAGATGCGAGGGCCGGGCGATTGCTGCTGCTGCGTTGGGATGGGATGAGGTAGATAGCTGGTTTCTTACCAGGACTCGGCTCCAGGGCAGCTGGCCCACCCTCCCATTGGGAACAGTGAACAAGGAGCTTGTAAAATACACAGACCAAATGGAAATGACCCCTATTGACTGAAACCAGCTGCACGTCAGACCTCTTGCTGTCTCTCTTGATTTGCTATCTCAAATAAATGGATGTGGTAGAAGGGGCTATGGAAAGAAAACAAAATAATTTATTCTCCTTGAAGTCATGCCACACTAATAAGCCACAGTTTTTACAGCTGAAAAAAAATAAAAATGTTTATTCGCACATTAAGTTTTTCCCTCATTTTTTTTTCTTTTTTTTCTTTTTTGTTTTTTGGCTTTGAAACTCTGCAGTTTAGAATACAACTTGCTGCAGTTCAGTTCCAGAGCTTTTTTGACAAATATAGCATTGATAGATTTTTGTTAGGTATTCATTGTTCATAAAACTGCTGTCTAATGACAGCTTAGTTTTGCATTGTGATTCAGAAAACAAAGTTACGATAGCTTTTGAGCTTTTGTTGGTGATTTGGTTTAGAGCTGTGTGGTGGCTCAGCCCCATGGAAAAGGTTTTAACCAGTTTAAAAGAAGAATGATGTGCAGACTGACTCAGTTGATTCATGTGGTGTTTTCTGTATTTTTCTGAATACACTCCTGGCTAACACCGGTTACTCTGAGCATTGTAAAGAACTGCTTGCAATTACCAGGGTAGCACTTGAACTCAGAAATGTTAAGGATGACAGCTGCTCAAGTCCTCCATTTTATACCCAGGACAGGTTACTGCTGTTGATGTCAGATCGAGCTCATTTTGGACTTTAGAAGTAAATACTCAGCAGCAGGGTAAGAGGTATTTAACCTTGCTGCTATGGTTGCCTCGATCTCTGTTTGAGAAGATTGTCAGGTTGTGACATGTGCCATAGCGTGGTAATAATTTGATAGGCTTTCTGTGAGGAAACTTCTTAAAGTCAGCAGTCTAGTTTTCCTTAATACACACTGAGGCATGGATATGTCTTACAAAACTATCTTTTCTTTTTCAGTCTTCTTCAGCCAATTGATCATTAGTGAAATAAGCTACCAAACTTGAATTAATGGATCTATTAGTATGCCTCACTGGAATGACCTTCATAAAGTCTGCAAAAATGTATGGGATACAAAAATTATGGGATTATATTTTGAATTGATCCTGTTACTTTTTTTCCTTCTAAAACCTTTTCTCTGATATTTTCATTTTCTTTCCTTTTTGTTGTTGTTGTTGTTGTTAAGAATTTGTTTCTTCCTCACCCACAGGTGCACAAGTAGAACAGGGTAGCGGCTTTGAACGTAGGATCCTCTACCCATGGCCTTGCAGGGGTATTGCACAGACAGATGCTATTTCAATATAAAGTAGATTGAAATTCTTGTATATAGGTTATGAGTGTTCTGCCAGGTTCATTTTGCTTTAAAGATGAAACCAAAATGCAATTTGATCTGGTCATTGCTCCTCCAACTGGCAAGACTTAGCCACATGGGCTGTAGGATTTTCTGACTGTCATCTGTGACCCACAGCACTTGCTATAGGGAAAGGCACACCTCTGTTTCTCATACTGTAGAAGGCATCTCTTACTGATGAGCTGTCTGCTCTTCATTATATTGTCTGGCTGGATAATGAATTATGAGCTATTTCATGGGTTATTCAGATCATGCTAGTCTGGCATCAAGTAATACTGTGAACCTCCTTCCTTCCATTTTCTTCCTACCATTTTCTGCTGACTAATTGTTTGGACTGGTGAGAGTGAAGCAAGTGCATGTTGACTTCTTCAAAGTGAAAAGAAGTCTTGGGTAACTGCCTGGAAAGAATGAGCTACATTCAGCAAGACACAGAATTATGGATGTGAAGGAGGTTTCTACAGACTTGAAAGAAGCCCTTCTTTTAGCTGACACCTATCAGGCACTAACTTTGGCACACTCCCCTAAAACACGGGTGATTTCAGTAATCTGAAGGGTAGGGCTACATCAGCAAGGTGGCTGTATTCCAGTATAATTCACAGCTTTGGGATGGCTGTGCAAATGTGCTGAAAAAGAACCTTTTTTTTTCTCTGTATTTCAGCTATCTATCACTCTGGTACACAACGGCTCTATCCTGCAGTTCGAAACCTACCAGACATCCCCGTTGCCCTTCGGTGGTGTTTTGGTAAAAGTGAAAGAATCCCACCAGTATTAAGGAGAGCATTGCCCTAGGCAGGGCTCCAGGGCCCAGGCCAGTACAAAACACAAGGAGAACAGGGGTTCGCATGCAATAATGCAACAGACTTTTGACCCTTCCAGCACAGAAAGTGGATCAGGTTGAGACCACCCTTACTATTTTCTTGTCTTTCTGATTTAAAACAACAACAGCAAAAACAACCAAGCAGATTGGGTGCTAATACAACTGTAGAGCACTTTGAACTTGAATCGGAAAAACACTTGTCAGTGCAATGTATTTATCAATGTTTATTAAAATAAAATCTGTAGTAACAAGGAGAGGGGAACTATGTATCAGACTTTGTTTCACCTTTATTTTCATCAGACCATTCTACTGAAAGAATACAAGCTTGGTGAAGCTAAAGCTTCTAAGCTGGCCAAACAGAGGAGAATGAAAGCCAGTTATTTCTCTTCAGCAGCACAGTAGGAAAAGTGCAACTGTTAAGTTTCAATTCAGATGTTTACATCTGTACATATTTACAGTGGAAAACTAGATTACAGCACAAGAATATGTTCATTCTCAAACTGAAATAAGATGCTTTTCATCAAGGGAACAGGAAAAAAAAATCTCAAAACACAAGAGAATGGACTGTTTACACAATAGCAGAAATCATCTTCTGAATGCTCAGAACTTTGTGCATAAATGTTGAATTTTCTTCCTTGCTCTCTTCCAGAGATTGAAGGCAGCACTGACTCATCACCCTGCCGCCATGTCGAACGGGAATATGAATACCATGGGCCACATGATGGAAATGATGAGCTCGCGGCAGGACCAGACACCACACCATCATATGCACTCACATCCTCATCAGCACCAGACACTGCCACCTCATCACTCCTACCCACACCAGCACCAGCATCCAGCACACCATCCTCATCCTCAGCCTCATCACCAGCAGAACCATCCCCACCACCACTCCCACTCGCACCTTCACGCACACCCGGCACATCACCAGACCTCGCCGCACCCACCCCTGCACTCGGGCGGACAAGCACAGGTAGACCTTCATGCCATGCTGCATCACTGAGTTTTGCTGTTATGTGGAGTTAAAGCCTGCTGCCTCTATTGTTTCTTCTTGTACGCATGTCTTATTAGATACTAGCCCCTCTGGCTGCTCATAAGTGCCTGCTACCGGTGGCAGGGAAGCACTGTTCAGAAAACAGAGTGAAGCAACAACTTGCTCTGGTGCTTAATTTTCTAGATATTTCTAATATTTTACTTAATAAGGAGCTACATGGGTTTTCTGTGCTCTAATCTCTGAAAATTGTCATGCATCCTTTTATGGATGAAGTATATTAAAGATTAATGTATTATATATGTTGCTTAATGTGCTTGAACCTAAACTTCTCGGGCTAAGATTTAAAGAGCTGTATGTGTTCCATCTACAGAAATGCATAGCACAATATTTAGTGAAGTAAACTGGCCCTGCATATGCATACTCAAAGTAAGGAGTGTGTGTGTGTGGTATGTAAAGAAATAACCTCACTCAACTCAGTGACATTTATTTCCTGTCAAGACTGGAGATGATAGATTGTTTTAAGGTAAGATACACTGGCTTAGAGGAAAAGAAAAAGGGTTCCAGATCTTGTGAAGGGGATGGCAGCCCCCAGCTGTAGAATATGAGGGCAAGCCAGGATTAGGTAAGAGTGCAGGCAATAGTTAGTGGATATTGTGTCAGGAGAAAGAGACAATGAATCCAGTCCAAGGAGAGAGATTTAAATCAGGAGGGGAAATCTGAATTGGATTCAGATGATAAGAACTCAGTGAAGGTCTCCATTGAATGAGATGGAGGTCTCTGTTTTTAGACCAGGTATATTGGCTTCAGCAATTTGGGAAATTCAATATCTGAATTGAATGCTTCTTGAACTAATAAACTAGTGAGCAAGGACTTCAGTGAGCAATTTTTAAGAGGAATTCTACTAATATCTTAAGTTTCTGCATCAAGGAGATCGAACAAGAAAAACAGAACTCAGTGGCTAGTGACTGTAATGTGTCAGGTCTGGGGAGCAAATTTAAGGAGGACAAGTAGGTAGTGCACAGAATGAGGACAAAGAGCCAGCCATAAGAAGTTCAGCCTGTGAAGTATTGTGTTGCTTGCAAATACCTTTCAGACAAGCTCTTAGAAAACATTAAAGAAAATGAGAGGATTTGGCTGACATCCCAGTGTCCCACAACATTAACTATTTACTAACATCTAGCTTTATTATTGCAGAGGCTGCAAGCACATGGGATTTCCCTAAAGCATTTGCTAATGTAAAATGAATTGTCAGCTTTAGAGAAACAGTCTAAATAAGAGAGTGGCAGACTCCCCTGTGAGAAGATGTCCAGAGCTTTCCTAAGTTTAGTTCAGTTTTTTACTTTGTGAATTCAATTATTTTCCCATCTGTTAATGAGTTATTTTCCTTGGAGTTGTTTAAAAACTCCAATAAAAACACATTATCTCATAACAGTGAAACCAAAAGTAAGCTGACGGCTGTCTAGGAGACCCATGAGAGAGTAAGGTGAAGTTGTGCTTAGCACTTCGTGCGTGCAGTAGAGGAAGTCACTCAACCTCTCTGAGGCTTTTAAAATGAGAGTAATAGCAGTGACACCTCACCAAGGAGCTGGGAGGGTAAACATTTTAATGCATGTGGTGGAGTCAGATACCACAGTGTGGGGCACCACTGCTAAAACACCATATTTTCACTTATAGCAGCTAAGGAGAAAACAAACCTCCCAGTTTTGAGAATAAGACATCAGCCAATGAGCCAATGTGCTACAGCTGCCTTTCCTTCTTAATGTACGTGTTGCTGAAGCCAGTTTTGAGTCGTTTTGGTTAGAACAGCCTAGGTTCCTTGTGCTTTGCATTCCCTGTTAGCTAGGTACCCCCAAAAGACTTGCAGGCAGACACCAGGGCAGGTGGACTGACTGGCAGCCACAAAGCTATGCCAGATGCATCCTGGCGCCACGGAGTCTCTGGAGCAAGGCCCACACTGTAACTCGAGCTTTGCAGGGCACAGAGTGTCACTGGAGGCAATGGGCCCCACCAGGGATCAAGGAGGTCTTCACCTTGACTGTAGGTGTAAGTGTCACCAAACGGCTGTGAGCAGAGGGCGATGGCTGATGAGGCTGAGTAGGACTCCTAGGATCATCTGCTTCCTTGCTGCAAGTCCGCTCCCATGGTGCAAAGACAATCATGATTTCTGAACAGATGCATTAATGGGGAGAGTAGAAGGGTTTGCTGCAACAGGGAGACTCAATAAACACATGGTTATTACTTTTTTAAGCTCATCCATAGTCTTCATGGCATTGGCCACTTTGGGGGTCGGATTGCTCCAGAAGACATTAATTTAATGGTGCATTTTACTAATTATTAATCTCCTTATTCTTCTAAGCCAGATTCTTTGGTTCCAAGCTGCCTGCCAAAAGGCAGTATGGTCCACGTTGCTGTGGGCCATATGCTCCCGTGTCACAACTTCTGTTATTTTACACCACACTCTTCTGTAATGTCAGCATTCATTTCATGCATTTAACATACCATTTCGGTACACGGGGAGCCCAATGCTTTGCTAGAATGAGTGAATGGGTATTAATTTTACAGTAAGTTGCAAAGAACAGAGAGGAACATTAGATCAAGGAAAAAAGTAGAAACTTCTTTCTAATAGGTATTGTTCTGAGAAAGATCTATTTTACCAAGTTGTAGTACCTCAACTACTATAATCGTTGTTGTGTTGGTCCCATTAATGTTTCTTTGTATCAGACTTACCAGAGTGATAGCTTAAGCAGAGTAGAGGTTTGGATGTTGCTTCATTTTATTACCTGTCCTACATTTGTCTTGATTATGGATATATGATAGGCATTCTATAAAAGAAAATTAACCTTAATTTTAATATACGTTCATTTTATTCTTACCTGAGCATGCATGTCCACAGGCAGGGTGGGGAAGTCCTGCTAGAGAATGATGCTTAGACAATTACTAAGATATATCCTAACAGATTTCAGGGATAAGAGCTATCTAGTAAGATTCAGTTAATTGTCCCACGTGACATTATTAGTGATGTAATGCTAGCCTTTCTAATTAATATCTGACAGAGATGGAGAGAAGATTTTGTTGTTCTGAAAATACATGCTGACTGCCCAAACATTGACTGGTACCTTCTGAAAACAAACCGACTCGCTACTTATACAGGAGAAAATGACCATAAGGAGAAAGAAAAAAAAAATATCTATAGTCACTTTTTGCTGTCTGTGTAGCGGACAGGGAGAGTTAAGAAACAAGACTTTTTAATGCTAGATGAGAAAGGAGAGAAATGGGATAAGGAAAGCTCTTGGTGTCCAGAAACATAAATAACAGATCTTTGAAGTCTGGAAAGGTGTTGTATGTGAGAAAATGAAAGCCCTTTGATGCTCTTTTGACATTAAAAGGGATCTCTGAGGCCTCTGCACTCAGACATATTGCTAAAGAGGTGGTGTGCTTGGCCCCAGTGGACAGGGAGCAGCTGGCATCCCTCAGCGGTGATCTCCTGCGAGCAGCTGGGGCATCATGGCAGGGAAGGGAGCAGGCGACTGCAGTGCAGGGACAATCCCAGTGTGGGCAGAAGACTGGAGACTTTACCTGCAAACATAAGGACTTAATACTCACTGAAATTTTAAGAATCAGGCAGAAAGCGTGGGGTGGCTAATTTATTTTTAGAAGCTTTTTAAAATTTTATTTTTTTTTCTGCTCCTGCAAGGGAGATTCCCTGACTGTGCAACTGAAAGCTGAGAATAAATCTGGCTTCATGCAAAGAGCATTATCAGATGCACGGAATAATTACACCTAAAATTGCCACTGTAATTGACACAAGTCAGCTGGGGGAGGGAATAAACAGTTTTTTGAAGAGGGCACTTCACAGTTTGTGGAGAGATTCTAGACAGAAAAGCGACCTTGCAAGACGATAGTATCATTTCAATTGAGACAGACAGATGTGTTAGGCAAACACATGTTAATTGCTGCAGTTGAAATTCAGAACTCAGCCTGACAAAGCACTGAGTATGTCCACTCCCTATACTCAAAAGGAAGCACCTTGGAGGTCTGGGCCTTTGCCAGAACAACAGCATTAATTTTGAGTCAACAATTTGGGTTTCCAGACTGTTCCAGACTCTGCTGGAGCAGCAGTGGCATGAGCAGCACCAGCGTCTCCAGCTGTGCACCAGCAATCCGACCTGAGCCCCGAGCAAAATCCAGAGCCCAGGGTCCCATGGCCTGGGCACCATGGCAAGGCAGGAAAGCAGTCCAAAAGCTGGTGACTCCCCAGCACCATTTGCTTCAGAAACACCGAGCGTTAAGTCTGAGACTCATTCCTGACTGGGATGCAGACATGTATTCCACCCACGGGGAGTCAGAGCTCAGACTGTCGGCCACTGGCCCCATCATGTGCCTCTTCTGTAAGGGCATGGGCCAGTTGCTCTCAGCAGCAGGACTGATAATTTCCTCCACTTGAAAAAGCATAAACACATATTTTTCATATTTTCATAGCAGAGGGGCTAGGAGTGTTTTTTCATGTCTGCTGTCAAATAAATAATAAAATAATAAAAAGGAGTATAGCATCAAAAAGAGCGCAAATGGAAATGGCTGAGAAGGGGGATATAGCAGTACCTCCATGTAGTGCAGGGATACCAGCCACCCTTCAAAACCCAAGTTTGAATTTAGCTCCCTAAATCCTTTCTTCTGATTCCATCTCACGGACAGCAAGGTCTCGTGACTCCACCATCCACTCCTGTAGCTTCCAGAGTGCCTTCAGACATGGAAAACGTTTGTAGCTCCCATCCCTAGAGGTTTTGAAGTATGAGAATGGAGGTGGAAGAGCATGTGAAATAAAAATGTCCCAAAATTTTGGAAGCAATTATCAAAAAAGAAAAAAAAAAGAAAAAAGAAAAAGAAAAGAGAGACAGAAATAAGGCCCCTACAGTCTTCTGCTTTGATTAAAAGAGTTGCTGAGAGAAACTTGACATTTCAGCTTTGAAATAGGTGGTGGCAGAGAAAGTACCTAAGTGAAACGTTTTTAATAACTAACCGTAAGGGGAAAAATATTTTCTCTGCTAATATTCAGAGAATCATTTCAAAAAATCTCCCCTTTGACCAGTGCAACTCATTGCCAGCAGCTAACAGCGGTGGCATCTGGCGGCGTCTTTCAAGGCATGCCTTTCCCAGCCCTTGCCAGGAAGCCTGCCGTCCCACCAGCTGCACGCAGGAGATGCCTCTCCTCCCTCCAGCATCCCTCCCTCCACCTCTCCCCACACCTCAGCACCGTGTCCGACTTCTCCCCCGCCAGGTTTCGCCAGCGGCGCAGCAGATGCAGCCCACGCAGACGATACAGCAGCCGCAGCCCACCGGAGGCCGCCGGAGGAGGGTGGTGGATGAAGACCCAGATGAGAGGAGGCGGAAATTTCTGGAGAGGAACCGAGCCGCTGCCACACGCTGCAGACAGAAGAGGAAGGTCTGGGTGATGTCACTGGAAAAGAAAGCAGAAGAACTCACCCAGACAAACATGCAGCTTCAGGTGCGAGCTACTGTCTGCGCCCCCGAGGACACAGAGGCCCTCTTTGTGCTCGGCGCTACCCCGGCATGGCCGGCGCAGCGCGGGGCTGCAGGCACAATCAGAGTAGGTTAACGGAGGTGTCTGTGCTTCAATTAGGAGAATAATTTCATTTCAGCAGGATAAGCCAGGAAAAAGCTGTCTTGGGACTTTGAAGCCTTCACTAGACAGAGTTGTATTTATTTTCTTGTCACTGTTTTTTTTTTCTTTTTTTTTTTTTTTTTTTTAAGTGCCATTAACTCAGCTGTAAAAGACTTCTTCAGAGCAGGGCACGTAGCTAAGCCCTAACTCCAAGCCAGTGAGATGGGAGAGTAAATAGATGGGAAGAGGATGGATGTAACTATGACATAGTCCTGTGCACAAGGATTGGGAATGGTGCCCTTCTTATGGTGGGCACAGAAGTTAGTTCACGTCAGCTTATGGCATCAAGTCTGGAAGCCAAGCTGCCCTCAGAAGATGTTATAAAATATTGTCAAGGACAAACATTACCATAAACCCAGCTACAGGCACTGAGTACGTCAGTGCCAGTTTTGCCCCGTTCTTACAAAGTTGTAGAGTAGTTTCTGTGTTCTGGGATTTAAACTTTGCATGACAGCACATTTTAAGCTTTGTGGCAAACCCAACTCTCTATTTCTTTTCTAGAATGAGGTCTCCATGCTGAAAAATGAGGTAGCACAGCTGAAACAGTTGTTGTTAACGCATAAAGACTGTCCGATAACAGCCATGCAGAAAGAATCACAAGGATATCTAAGTAAGTAGCTGGTATGTTTGCACTGTCTCCACACCACCCGCAGGAAAACACAGTTTCTAGTTCTTCCCTCCAGAACCCCTTCTTGGCCTTATATTATCACTTGAGCCTCTCTTCTCAAACATCATCCGAGCTGTCCCATCTCCTGCCCCTATTTAACCAGCCCTGCTTAAAAACCAAAAAGCCATGGTTTGCATCCAGCACAGCACCGCTGGTCCCCCCCCGTCCCTCCACCCTGCACGGCGATGCACATGGATGGACGCTGGCTCCCATGCGGAGGATCCCCGTTGAACTCAGAGCTCCAGACCTGCAAGAGTCCTCCTGGGCACAGCGCTGCCAGCACATTAAAATAACTCTCCAAAGGAAGGTTGTAAAGGAAAGCATTACAGCCCCCTCCAGCGAAAATGGTACTGTGCTCTGACAGTGGCGCAGACCAGGCTCGGCGCAGGTTTTCAAGGTTTGTTCTTTTTTGACTCTTAACTTGTGTATTTATTTTTTTTTAATCACGTCTAATGGAAACATTGAATTGATTATGTCTAGCTGATGCATTTTACAAGTATGGTAATTTATGGACAAATTCTTTGCGCGGCTCAGAAGAGCCTTGGGGTTAACATTTTCTAGATTGCAACATTTTCTTAAAATAGAGCCCTTTTCTATCTCCTCTGCATCACTACACATCTGGCTCTTTAACAGTACTCAAAGAAAAAATACAGAATTGCATTACATGCCTATCAACTGTTGCTTGAATTAGATTTTCTGTGATGCAGTGCACTGCACTGCAATTTTGATTTCTGATGGAGTGAATAAAGCATTTAAGCATCCCAACACCGGTTTTATAAATCTTAAGATACCGGAATTTTATCCTGGTGTTGGCTTCAGAGTCATTAAGGTACTGGAGTTTTTCCAAGGTCCCGGCTCCTGAAGCCAGGTGAATATCAGCTGGTTGAATGTGTGTTGTCTCTGTCCCTCACACCCTGCCCAGGTCCCGAGAGCAGTCCTCCTGCGAGCCCAGTCCCAGCGTGCTCCCAGCAGCAAGTCATCCAGCACAACACCATCACGACCTCCTCCTCTGTCAGCGACGTTGTGGGAAGCTCCACTCTCACCCAGCTTGCCAGCCACAGAACAGACATCAACCCAATCCTTTAAGACTGGTTGATCAGAAACTGCTAGGGGAGTGTGGAAGCATATCAAAGCGTCCTCTGTGCTAAGGACATTTTTGACCGTAACTCAAGCCTGGAAGATTCCTCAGTTCTTGAAAGACTCTGGCTTTCATTTTTATAGTTATTAAAATGTCTTTTATACTTAGTTACATAAAAGGGAGTTATGCAATTAATATGCTATCAGCTTGAGAAATGCTTTGGTGCTTTCTCCAGTTTTTTTGGTACCAGTTACTTGTTTATAAACCTAACTGTCTATGTACATAGTCACGTTTCCTTCTCACCAATCTAGCCTGAAGCCTCAGAAATACGGAGTTGTGTTAAACCGCAGCTTGTTAGCCAACGTGAGGCATGAAAAGTATTAAACAGAGTCATATGTAGGTAACTAGGAGTAATTAGGCTATAAATATAGAGAGAGGGCATCTGCTGACAGCATCATAAAAAATGAGTTAGCGTTGTGCTATCACCAGAACCCTGTCTTGTATTCAGAGCCTCTTTCAACACAGTTACGTAGTTATGTGGCTATCAGAACAAAACCAAGCCCAAATACTGTGCCCTTTTGTCCAGCTTTCCTCCCCAGCTCTCTCTCCCATCCTGCCCTGTTTGTCTTTCCGTTATTCTCACATCTTCCTCCTCCCTTCCCAAGCCCTCTGTCCTTCTCTTCACCAAACTTTTTCCTGCTTTTTTTTTTCACTCCAAGACATCCTCACTTCCCTCTCTTCCCCCTCTCCCCCCCGGAGAACAGTGATGAACAAGCAAAAACTTCAAGCCCCCAAAAAACCGCCGGCGAGGCTGTTGCTTTCACTAGCTCTTCACCCACAGCTGGGCTGCGCCAAGCATTTCTGTTTTAAAAAATAGAAATGCTCCTGATTTAGTGCTTTTAATAAACAGGGAAAGGCGAAAGCAGTGCAGTCGCAGGTGAAGCAGGATTGAGAGCCAGCTGTGTTGACGCTAGGAGCCGTGTAAGCTGCTGAGGTAAATGGCTGTGGCACAGTGCAGGCATAGCAAGTAACACCTGAGAATTACAGCAGGGGTTTTTTTTGCACTGCCAGTCATTAACATAGCAAATCTGTGTAGTATATAATAATTCAGGAAAGTTCTGTTCCCTAACCTGCTTACATTGTTCTAGCACCAAAAGCTAACAGCCTCAGATTTCATGGGCTATAAATGAAAAATAAATCAGTGTAACCATTCTGACCAGTTGGAAAAATGCCATTTTTAATTACCAGGGAAAGTCCTGCTCTCTGCAGGCATCCCTTTAGATGTACATGGACTTGTCCTGAGCTGGCAGACATCAGTGGAGCTTCACTGACTTTAATGGCACTTATGCCAGTTTATAGCGGGTAAGGAATTGTCTCATAATGACGCTAAAATTTTTTTTTATAAAGCACGCAGCCACTAAGAAGTGCTGCAAGAATGACAAATTCCACTGCACTCGCTGGATAAAATTCAGTCCTGCAAAGAGGGTCTGTAAAGGGGCTTTATGCCACAATTAAGGGTTTTGTTTGGACTATGCGCCTGCCCCTCAGCACAACGGATTTGCATCCCAGAGTAGTAGCAGTGATTGATGGGAAAATCAGAGGGAGATGATGCCAGTTAATTATGCTGCCTTTCAATATCCTGGGACCTGGTTTTGCTCTCAGGGCTGGCAGCGGCAACACCTCCTTCGTCTGCCCCGGGGAGCGGGAGCGGGCTCTGAGTTGGCGATGAGCGTTCAAACATTTCAAACTGCATCTTTAATAGCAAAAGCTAATTCATGCTATTCCTGGCAAATGTTCCAATCCTGAACACGCTTTGTTCTGAAGCGAGGTTCTTGTCCTCAGCCGCTGTTTCTTGGGTTTGAGAGGAGTTGTGGGTTTTATGTAGCAGGCTGACTCTTCTCCGTGTGGGAAGGAGAGCTCAACTAGTGAAGTGGGAGGCACTGTCAGGAGCAGGGCCCTCGTGGAAGGAAAGGCAAAATTCTGAGGATCATATGTTTCTGAATTAGTTCTTCTCTTGGTATCTAACTTTTTATCAGTATTCTTGAACAGCTCTCTTTCCATTTATGCAAACACATTCAAAAGAAGATTTTTAATGTACAGTATAAATCTTGACTTGATTATATAGTCTAAGAACCAAAAAAAAAAGTTACGAAAAAATACAAATGTAAAGGATTTTCTATTATATTTTAGACAAACGTATACTTTTAAAGTGTTTTAAATACTGAATCTATAATTTTTTTTAACCTCCAGTTGTAATAGCTAAATGGTCTTGCTTCATCATGGCTCCCAAAGGAACTTTTCTCAAATATGCAGTTGAGCAAAATGTTCCAGCTGAGTATCCACGATGTAAAAACAACAAAATAAGCCTTTCCCCTGTGTCTGAATTTCATCATTCACTGTGAAAAATAACATGCCATCACAGGGTTAATTTAAAAACTTTCCCTCTATATGGGTAGCACTTAAATACATTAAAAAGTAAAAATCAAAGTTGTTGATAATATTAGAATACCCAGTTGAGCTACACTGCACTAGAATTACAGTTTAGCTTCATTTTATTCAGTCTCCTCAATTAAAATATTTAGCTGTTAAACTGAAAGCCTCTACATTAAAAAGGGAAAAAAAAAGGAAAAAAAAAGGAAAAAAAAAGAAAAATACAAAAACCTTGCCTAAGTTTTGTTAAATTCAGCAACTTGACAGTTTGACTGATGTGTATTATATATAGCTCAATTATTTCTTTTTTTAATGCTAACTAGGCAAGCCAACCACACATGTTGGCCTAAATGTGTAATTACAATGAAATGTCTCCTCTCTATACTATTGGCCTTTAGGTATAATCATTGCTAGTGATGTGGAAATAAGTAAAGGATGAAAAGCTATTTGCTATTGCTTCTTGTAACTCTGTCGCAGGTTCACAGGCCAAGACAACATGCAGCATATTTATATTAGCTCTATCGGTAAAAGGACCAACCCTGCCAGGCACCTTATATCGCTCACCAGATTCACTTCCACGTGAAAATACTCTTGTTTTCCAGGGGAGGGGTCTTGCAGCCTTTCCTCAAGCCGCCGGTCCGGCCGTGCACCGAGCAAAGGCTGCAGGAGAAGCTCCTGCCCCGCGGCCCCCCGGGACCGGCCTTCTGCGGGCGCTGGTGGAAGCGGCCTGCTTCCGAGCACGTCACTCGCCATGCACTTACCGCGCTCTTTCGTTCGAGGAGAAATCCTACTTTTTCACCAGCTGCTACTGGAGGCTGACACGCTTTTCTCTCAAGTCCAGCCCGTTGGTGGGCTCTGTGCCCCGTCCCACCGCCGCTGGACTTCTTGCAGAGCTTCCCCAGCCAGCTTTGCTCAGCACTGCCAGGGCTTTGCCAGGCACTGCCAGGGCTTTGCCAGGAGGAAGCCTCCCCATGTCACAGATACTCCTCCAGAGGGCATCTCTCGTTGCGTGACAGCCGAAGTATGTTGGAAATCTCAGCCACGGACAATTGCAATACTTGTATCAGAAAGGAACTATGCTGTGATCCGGCTCCTTCTCCCCCAGCCCCTTCCCCAGGTCAACTTATGCAAGCCATATTCATAACACTGCCTGTGGGAGACAAGTAGTTTGTGTGCTATCATGGTGTGTTTTATAAGGACGATGAGGATGATTTGTGGAGAATTTCGTGCTGTTTGAAGTTAATTCCTGCTACAAAGCTAAATGTATGCTGCCCATGTTCTGAATAGTGGAAAGTCAATGGTTCAGTGCCTCAGTGCGTGTGGATTTCGTGTGTTAACTGACTCCGTCCTGTTAACTAACAAGCCAGCTATAACTGTTGTTAAATGCCCAACTTTTGAGGATTCATATTTTTTTAAGCAACAATATTTAGTGTTTAAAACTAGCCTTTTAGTTTAGGCAAAATGTGCTTTTTAGCAGCTAATACCTTTTTTTAAAAAAAAGCGTATAGAGTGAATTTATGAAAATTCATGAGGACCAAAGCAATTTTAAAACAGGAATCTATTAATTTAGTAATCACATAGAATTTTATAAAGTATTTATTAATAAATGTTATTTTAACACATTCCATTTGAACAGTATTCTTGTACAGAATCTGTTTCTTTTTTGTTTTGTTTTTTTGTTTGTTTGTTTTTGTTTTTTTTTAAAGTTACAATATTAGTTTTGCAATAAACTACTCTAGGTGTGTGCGCATCTTTGCATCTTTATCCTTCAGGGTCTCAAGCAGAAATCATCCATCTAAGATGGAAAAGTTTGCTGAGGTCAGTTGTACAGAAATTCCTAGATTTAAATGTTTTCCTTAAAGCAGCATCTGCTTTTTTTTTTTTTTTCTTAGTAACAACAAAGCAAATAATGAACCTTTAGTTGTTTCCTTTGTATTGGAAAATGTGCTCTCTCATTTTAGAAAGCATGGGTCAACATATAACTGGAAAGCCTGTCTTTTTTTTCTCCTTTTTTTTTTTTTTAGGCTGATTACATACATCACCACAGAAGATCTAACCCCATCGTTGTTTCTTTTCTAATATCACATAGTGAGTTGCACTATACTGCCTTATCATTGCCTCTTCTGTCCTCTTACTAAGCAGTGTTCCTTAGACGTAGACCATTGAAACTCCATTATACATCAGATAAAATTACTGGAGGGGGAAGAAGAAAAAAAGATTGATCTATAGACATAAAAACTAAACTGTGCCTATAAAACAAAACCAGTTACAACTAATTAGTATCTTACTTCTACGTTTCAATTATTTATATTATTTTAAAATTGCACTTTAGCTCTCACTCTCTTTCTTGCTCTCCCTTGTTGAATCATTTATAATTCTCTTGTAAAACATTTGCACCAGATACATTTATATGCTTTCACTGGTGGCATATCTACAACTTGTCTCTCACACCTGCCCAAACGGAGAAGCTGAGAACAGCCAGTCTGCAGTGTGACTTAGACTTTACACCCTCTTCATGATAGCATATAAATGTTTTATTATGCAAAGTGTATGAGGCAGCATCTAAGCTACATTTATAATCTCTCATCCTGAGAACCAAAGTGTCCTGTATAGTGTAAGGTCAGGAGACTGGCTCTGTCGTGCATGATAATGCACTTTGACTGTTGTCCAACCCACAGTAGCTGCGAAGCTGCAGTGATAACAGTGGCCATACTATGTATTAGAAGTTTAAATCAATAAAATATGTTGCCTTATAACTTGACTAGGGACAGCACCTTTAAAAAATAAAAAAGAAAGAAAGAAAAAAGAAAGAAAAGAGACTAAAAACTTCTAAGGACAAACAAGAGCAATAAAATTTCAAGCGATCAGAACACCAAAAATATATATATATATATCACTTTTTCATCATCTGAAATAATCATGTTATTGCAAAGACAAAAGAGACTGTTTACATCAGTAACCTCTTTTTTTTCAGAGCTTCCAGTTATCTCAGTTTAATCAGTGGCTTTAGACTAGAGCTAAATTGCTTACTGTTACTGGCTTTCCATAGCTTTCAGAACTACTTTATAGCAAACATTAAAACTCTGCGAGGCCAAAAATGTTAGTGTTCACACACACTCACAAAAAAGATTGATTCTCTAAATGGAAATGTGATCCTTTCCCAGGCTCTCCTTGGAGTGGAATCAATAATTGCAGCCAGCTATATTTAGACTGATGTGTAATACCTGGTATTCAGGATATCCAGTTCTATATTTATGCAAAATAAATGCTACTTATGCTAAGTTTCCCTGGGTGGAACTCTTCCCGACCCCCCCATAACGGCATGCCAGCTCATGTTGTAAGACTATTAGACCCAAATCTCTTTTTGACTAAAATCTGCGCAACAGCCTTCTGAATGAAGACTGGAAACTCATTCTGCCTGTACAGCAACTGCAGCAGTGTCAGGAAACAAGAGAGGGGGGGCTGATAGGGCATCTGGAGGGAAATGTTTTCCTTGCTGGAATCTAGGAAATTCCAGGTACGTTTTTCCCCCCACCCCTAGGAGCTTAGGTTGCAAAGAGATCCCTGTCAGAGACAACCTTTGCCATGCTTCCAAAAGACAAAATATTTTGCATGAGAGGTGTGCTCACTCTTCAGAATAAGAATAATCACCACTGAGAGTTTTGCCAAGGACTTTATAATCTGGACCCGAGTGTTTCCCAGGCCATGTTCGTGAGCTCTGTACTTTTCTCTGTAACAGCTCATTTTAAACACTGGGTAGCAATCATCCACGAAAGTTGCTTCTTTGGAATATTGTCATTGTCCTGGTTTTAAGGAACTTTTAGCACTGCTTGGAGTAAGCCTAAACTATCGAAGTTTATATATAAATATATATATATTATATTAAAAAAGGTGCTGTCACAGTAAGTTTTGGGCTTGAGGTTGTTTGTATTGTATGCAAAGGTTTTGTGTTTGTTTGTCTGTTTGTTTTATTCTGTAAAGCAACCACCTTCCTTACTGGAGGGAGATAATTTTTTTTTTTTTTGGTACATAAGTGTAAATACTTGCTGCAGCATTTAATATGTTTAATTTTATGTTAAGCTTTTTGTTGCATTGTGAACCCATTATTGTTGCAAATGGACAATGAGTTCATTGAGACTGTTCAACTAGGTCAGATTTTTACATCTCTTTCTAGCTAGAAGAGACAGGATTTTTGTGCATTTGTACAAATGTTAATAATATCACCGCAATTCCAATATAATAAAGCACTCAAATACAAATAATTCCAGTAGTTTGGCTGTGTCTATACCCCAGACATTTTACCGCACAGATAACTCCTGCAAGCTGCTCATCCATGATTTCTTTTCTTAGATGGTATCTGGTGGCTCGTATCTACTTTGTGCTTGGCTGGCCGCGTCCGGACCTGAAATCCCTCATCTCCCCCAAAATTGGTGGAGAAGAGCCCATGGTGCTGGGCAGAGGCCTGTGTGACTGCAGGACCGAGCCGACCTTGCAGACCACCCCTGCACGGGGCCACCATGTGCCCACCAAGGAGACCCGGTGCTCCGCAGGAGAGAGGTCTGCAAAGGTCTTCCAAGCGTGGAGGCCGCGAAGCCTCAAACAAAAAGGCTTACGTGGTGGATCCTAACCCGGGGCCTCCGCGTAAGGATGAGACAAGCTGTTATTTTACTTTTCCTTGCAGCTGGAGTGTGCTTATATCAAAATACACTCTATGCTTGTTATCCCGCCAACCTCGCTTCTTGCCAAAAGCTGCCTGGAAATGGATTTCCTGCTGGGCTAATTAGCTCTAATTGTGATGCCCCTGTTATTTTGCCAACCTCATTTCTCACTATAAATTGGTCCAATACAGACCTTGGCACAACAATGCGTAAACCGCAGTCTCGAGCTCATCAGGATGAACCCATTCTGAGGTTCATGTGATGGTGGTGCTGGAGGTCCCAGGGTGATGGCCTGACCTGGCCATGCTCACAGCCTGCGAGGCTCAGCCTGGCCGTCGGGACAATCCCTCCATGAGCGCTGGGTCACGGTGTCACCCAGCGGGAGGTGGCCCTGGGCGGCACGGCAGGGCTGCTCCCTTGGAGGCCCTGGCACGGGCACAGCTCCTGCTGCTCTCCCCCTGGTTTTCAAAAGGCTGAATCTGGCCAAGAGTGTTCGCCCTCCTAAAATGGGTAGGAAAAAGGCAGAGTCATTTCACTGTTCCCATTCTCCCTTTGTAAGATCTGGGAGATGGAGCCATAGATGTACATGGCTCCCTCTCTAAGGGGGTACAGCAGCTGTTTCCCCAGACATTAAGGCACGGCATTATCTAGAGTCATTTCTGAGGCTGTATGCATCTGAATTGCCTCAAAAGCAAGGCTGTCACACCATGGCTTAACCTGTAATTTTACAGCAGGGCTCTTGCTCTGTGACCAAATACTGGAAGAGGATCATCATCTCTATAAAAACAGATGCCTCCCATGAAGGCGTATCACAGGACTATGTTATTGTCCACACAGTTATATTTACACCTGACCGTATGAGCTAAGCAAGATGGATTCAGGCTGAGGTAACACTGCCCTTTACAGCTGATTCATGGTTTCCCAAACCTGAACGCAGCATTTGTTGCTCCTCCAAGCAGTCTGCTGTTACCACTGCTCTCCCTGGGCTGCTCTGGACAGCAGATGTCATAACAAAGTTATTATTAGAAGAAAGTGAATCAGTGTGAGAGCACACTCCTGCCCTGTCCTGTGTGGGGAAGCAGCCAGATCTCACCTGAGTGGAGGACGCAAGGGGTTGGCGAGAGGGATGCTCTAACTTGCATCAGCCAGATGTCATCTTTCAGCTTGGGGTGAGAGGAGCTGGCAGACATTAGTGCTTTTTTTGTTGGTGTTGGGGTGAATTTTATAAATGCTGGGATAGAGGGAACACTGAACATGCTCTCAGCTACAAAGCTCTCTGATTACACTCTGACTCTCAGACAGCAGTGAAAAGGGCCAAGGCCAGTCAGGTCATCCCTCTGGGGATCCCCCTGCACACAGCACTGGGGAACACGCTAAGAAATGGCGTGGCCGGGTGTGCTCCCCCATCAGCAACCCTTGCTTCCCAGAGCTCCAGCACTGCACTACAGACCCACCTTTACTCTTCTGTCCATGCTGGAGCCAGCGCTGCCCAGCTGAAGGCAGTTAATGGGCCTGTTTAGAGCAGAAAAAAGCATTCCTCCCCACCACAGCTACTGGCCACTGAGGCCCCACTACAGCTCGGGTACTACCCCCAGAATTACCCTGCTGCACTCGTTTTTGTTGTGGGTCGGCTTTATTCCCGCTCATTGGAAAGCTGGGCACATGGGAAATAATCACAAGGTTAAAACAAAAACTTCCTGAGAAGTACTTTCAAGGGATTAAAAAAATAATAAAATTAAGCAAGGGAGAGTGGGAAAGGAGGGATCAAAGTTAAAACAGGACAGCTAGCACCCTTCAGATCAGAGCTAGCAAGGGAAGGGTTGGGGCTGCATGCTGCGTTCTTTGGTCTGCTTTTTTATTGCAAGGGGCCTAAGTTCTTCTTGTGCCTGACTGCAACAGGGACATCGGTTTTAGCAGTGATAAGCAGGGCATTAGTGCTTGTCATTTGCTGAACCCCCCCTTCCTGCAGCACTCTTTGCACTTTTTTTCCTCCAGCCCGCTCTATCCTCCAGTGCGATAGACATAAAGCCATGTTATGAGGCTGACCCTCAGAGCTGATAAAATATTGAAGACGTGTGTGCTGATCGTGTTAGGTAAGCAAATACCCTGGGAGCCCCGCCATTAGCGAACCCGATCAGCCCATTCCCTGGGGACGTGCCGCAGCACAACCCCGAGCACAGCCACAAGCAGGCGGGCAGCTCCCTTCCCAAAGAGGGGGGCGCGAGGGGCTGCTCTGCAGAGGGCTGAGGAATTTGCAATCCATGTGCCCTGTTGTAAACAATAAAGATGTAGGTATACATCAGGTGTTATAGACAGCTACAGATGGTACAGCTACATGGTATAGATATACAGATGATAGGGATGTGTGTGTGTGTGTGTGTGCGCGCACAAGGTCAGCAGGTGTTTTCATAGGGCATTGCATTCAGCTGACAGCACGTCAAGTTAAAAGAAACACAAATACTGGCCAGTTCATGTAGGAAATTGAGTCAAGAAAAAATAAATAAAGGCAGAAACAGATTAGTTTAAATCTGGGGCCCCCTGGATTATGATGGATTGCATAAAAAGGCAGGCGGCTTTGTACGGAAGGGCACTACATCCTCCCCTCGCCTCTCTTTGGTTTCACTAATCATTTTTGTTCTGAGCTGCAAGGCAGCAGAGCCAGTTCTGGCTCAATAAAGGTTGTTGTTAGCTTCAAGAAGCCATGTGGAGAAGACAACATGGAGCTGTGCACGAGGAGAAGGAACTACCCACAGCAAGACATGGCCATGACGCCGGTTATGCTGGGCTGTGCCTCGTACCATAACACGGGCTGTTGTTCCAGCTGGGTCTTTTTCTTGTTGTTGTTTTGCTGTAGCTGCTCCATGCACTTCAGTCTAGAAGGAAAGCTGTCAGGATTGAAGTTAAAGGCAGGCAGTTTTCACAAGCCAAACTCGGAGGCTGAGGCAGGGAGAGCTTTGCTTTTGTTTTACCCCAGGGTTGGCTTGCCTTTAGCAGCAACTTTTTTATCATTCAGCTGGAGTGCGTGCAAACTGAAGTGATGGACACCTCCTTTGCGCCTAATTCCCCAAATCCTCCTAAATCCACTCCCAAAATAGCTGAGGGGCTCCTAACCCTCTGCAAAGGAGTTCCTGCCACCTCTTTTTGCTAGTATTTATTTGGCTGCTGGGCCAGTAAGCTGCAGTGGCTAATCAGTCACACCAGCTGGCAGGCAGGCATGGGGCAAGCAGAGCATGGGGAAGCTGGTGGAGGTGGCAGGGATGTTCACGAACTGCTGTGTGGTCCAGGGTACCAGAGGGGAACTGGAGAGAGACAGTATCCACAGCTTGTCCCATCGGTGGTGGTGGTGACGCCCCACTGTCTTTGAGGGCTGTCTTCTTCTTTTTACAGTTGCCTACCAGAGCAGAGCCCACATTTGTAAGTGCTTAGGAGGAGCTTCAGACATATGTCTTCACAATGGCCATTTCCTCTGCCGTGTTAAGCCAGGTGTCACTCAAGGAGGAGTGTATGAAGTCCTTGCAGCAGCCGCATGCTGACTAGTGCTGCAGTAACATGCCGCCCTGCTGCACCATTTCGGTGCCACCCATCACAGTGCCACTGCTTCCCTCTCTGAGGGATGGTGCCCTGGCACTCGCAGCTCACTTCTGAGGTGGGGAAAGAAATTCCCTTTGAGTCCCTTTGCTAACGAAGCCTCCTCAGCCTTCCAAAACCTCAGAAGACCTCAGGAAGGACGTGGCCCCTCCTGCAGGACCTCTCTGCTCCCGAGGTCCTGGGGGAGCAGTGGGAGCCCAGCAGCGGCACTGCACGCAGCTTCTCCGGCCTAATCGAAGACAGCAGCTGGCAGAGGACGGCTTCTAAATGCTAAACGGCACAGAGAGGAATGAACAATATTAATTTTAAATGGCTCGAGGCCGGCCTTGGAACGAGGCAGGCAAACGTCCAAGCCTGTCAGTAATGAGGGCTTTTCAATTAGATGTCATCACCCGTCTGCGGCTGCGCAGGGCTTGCTGCGTATCCCCGGCACCTCAGGGAGAGCCCTGGATGCATGAGGCAATGCCTGCGCTGCCCATGCACGGCCTCTTTCACCGTGTGCTTCGTGGGCCTTAATTCAGTGCCACAATTACCAGGGATGTAGGTAAATATAACTGTCTACATTTGCCCCTGGCAGCACACAGAGAGGAACAGACTGGCAGAACGAGGGACAGAAAACAGAAGACATAAGCAGGGCTCCGCTTCCCTGTCCCCATTTCCTGCTGTTGCTCACAGGCCGTCCATCAGTGCCCGGCCACCAGACTCCAGGCCCGCGGCGCCTCACCTGCTGTAGGCCCAGCCATTCAGTCCTAGCTACACACTGCAGTCCCTGCCCTGAGGAGAAATGAGCTGCTTTGCTTCCCATTTGTCTTCTTCAAAGCTCTGGCCAAGCTCGTCCTCATTATGAGGCTGTTATAACACCGATGTTCTTCACGTTACGATTTCCTCTTGGAATAGACGGGGATATTTTTTACGCACTGTAAAAAGATTCTCCGGTTCTGACACATCTTTGTTACTTGTCCAGACCGAGAGCTTGTGAGATGCATCACAGCAACACGAAGCTGCATCAGCCTTCAAATAAAATGTCCCAACTGTGCACGGAGGCGAGGGGAAAGCCCTGCAGTCTCATTACCCAAACTTGCACATGGTTATAATCAAACGGGTGGGAGGGAAACATTCCCTTGGCCACGGATACCACCGATTTTCTCCTTAGGTTCCAATTCTGTAACTCTTATTCATCCGAAGATAAACGGGCTTTTCAGGCAGGGAAAGAGTGCTTTGGGAGCGGGCTCTAAGGCTTTTCATGTATTCAGTTGTCACTTGCCTTTTACATTCAAATTCTGATGGGTCAGGCTTCCTAGACGGTGTCTTTCAACACCTAATAACTCACCCTGCAAGCTCCAGCGCTAATACACACGTCTTCTTATCAAGCCTGAAACAGCTTTTGGGGGATTATTTTAAAGACACTCTTTGGTGCTCTCTCCCTCTACGTTCATACTGACTACTTCACAAGGATTATTTATGTGGAATTTCTTTCCCATTACACAGCTGAAAACATCACCTGTTTCAGCAGCAGATTTCTGGGGTGAGCACACAAATATTTTGAGGAATTTGGTCATGGGCAGTTGTTGATGGAAAATCTAGTAACTGAAGTGTTAGTTTTTGTTGTGTTTTTTTTTTTAAACCTCAATAAATTTTATATTTGTTACCGCTAGATTCCCATTAAATGCATTAATTATAGGAGTGTTTAATGAAGCAAATAAAAAAAAAAAACACCATTATGTATACAGCACTGTGAAAAACAAGGTATTCAGCAGAGTGTGCTCTTATATACTCTTAATAAAAGGCCTTACCTTAAGGTAAAAACCCAATAAAACATACCATAATGTGCTATGGGACCCACCATTGATTTACAATGCATTAGTCCTTTAGCAGTAAGCAACTTTTGCACAATACACAGCAAGTTTTTATATATTTATATATAAGACCTTTTTTTATTCTAACAAAGATTTATTGAATTTCCCCTGAGCATATTCATTTTCTAAAAAGTTCTTTGTTTTGTTCTACTATGCTAGTTGTAATAAAGGCAAGGATTTCATTTCTTATTGACACTTGCAATATTAAAATTACAAAAAATGTGAGAGTCAATGTCACAATATTTTCCATAGAAATATTACTATACATGTTCCACAATACTGAATAGAAACGGAGTTTTGACAATATCTGCTGTTTTGCAAAGCCATAGCACATTGGGCGAGGTCTAGAAATACACAGTCAAATTATTGTAAAGTCCCAGTTTTTAATTCCTCCAAGGAACTATAAATGAGTAACTTTCAACATAAGTTCCTACACCTTCCTCTGTTCCCCCCAATTTAAATGACGAATATGCAAAACCCCTACCAGCAATTTCAACCTAACCACCAAGAAAGTTAAATTATGCGTAACACGACGAAAAAGATTTGAAATCCTTTAAGAAATAAAAGAGGATTCCCCGAAATGCACTTGCCAATCCTTCACGTGTCACCAAAGACTGTTTTTCAAGCACGATGTAATGTCTCATGATATAATGGAACAATTCTTGGCGTCCCGCGTTAGTCACCCCGACTATTATAGTTGGCACAGGGGCCTCTCCATATTCACTCCTCAGAAGTATTGAAGTTTCTGTTTGCTCTCTGATCCCCATTCACTTGACTATAAAATCCCTCAAGACCCAAGCCTGGTTTTGAAAGGGCCCCCTTTTACTCCAGCCTCACCTGTAATAACGGGAAGGAAGTGTGCAAGACCCTCGTCCTGCAAATCCATGCAAACACGTGCGGGGGGACCATCAGGATGAAGCCCTGTGGTTTACTCCCTATGCACATGCAGGGCTGTGGCCTCTTATCAGAATAAGTGCAAGAGATTTCTGGGGATCAAATGCTTCTCTGCTTGCTTTGGTCACCTGACAAGTGTCTCCCTGGCAGAGAAAGCATTTAGTCTACATTTACACATCTTGGGACAGCAGAGCAGGGAAGAGACGGCTCCTTTACCTGCAGAGCCAAGGCTGGCCGAGGCATGTGGAGGTGCGTGGGCACGCCAGTGCCTGCACCCTGGGGATGGGATTTCTGCAGTGTTGCTTCCGCTGCTGCTTTCTGGTGTTTGAAAAGGCAAACGTTCTTCCCGTGACTGGCCACATGTGCTTTGTTTGTGTGAAGAAGATCAGGGTCCACACACAAAATCAGGTTTACGTTAAATGGTTACCACAGCTTTTCAACACCCCGGATCAACTTCAGCAATGTGAAACAAGCCAACAGGGAAGGGAAGGGAAGGGAAGGGAAGGGAAGGGAAGGGAAGGGAAGGGAAGGGAAGGGAAGGGAAGGGAAGGGAAGGGAAGGGAAGGGAAGGGAAGGGAAGGGAAGGGAAGGGAAGGGAAGGGAAGGGAAGGGAAGGGAAGGGAAGGGAAGGGAAGGGAAGGGAAGGGAAGGGTAGGGAAGGGAAGGGAAGGGAAGGGAAGCTCTGCCTTCCATGACTTCCACATCTTCCATCTTCACCCGCAGACACTGCAAGGGGCTGTGCCACCCGTTCCCAAGCCTGCACCCTTACAGCAGGTTGTCACTGAGTGTGCACCCGACGAGGCCCCACGCTCCCAGTCCCGGCGGGCACAAGCCCCGCTCCCGGCCGGGCCAAACAGGCGGCTGGCAGGGGACAAACCCGGCGACGCCACCCGGGGCCAAGCCCGCACCGGTACCGATGGCGGCGGCGGGGCCAAAGCCGTGCGAACCTCGGGCACCGACCTCGGGCCTCGGTGCACACAGCGCTGCTGGCACGGCACGGCTTGGGCTAGACCCGCTCGGCACGGCTCTGCACGGCACGGCTCGGCACGGCTCGGCTCGGCACGGCTCGGCTCGGCTCGGCACGGCACGGCTCGGCTCGGCACGGCACGGCTCGGCACGGCTCGGCTCGGCTCGGCACGGCACGGCACGGCTCGGCTCGGCACGTTCCCTGGCCGGCCGTGCCCCCCTGCGGCGTGCCCGGGAAGCTCAGCCGTCGGTCGCCGCTCGGCCCCGGGCAGCCCGGCTCGGCCCGGCTCGGGGGCGGTTCCGTGGCCGGGGGGCTGCTGCCTGCGAGGGGAGAGCGGCACGGAGAGAGGGTGGGGGGCAGAGGCGGTGCGGGGCTTCAGAGCCCGGTGTCACCAGCAGGAGCAGCGATGCCGTTCCTCCCTCTTGCTCCTCAAGTTCGGCAGGCTGCCGGGCAAAGTGGCCCCTTGAGCTGAGCTGATGCAAAAGTGAGGCATCGAAACCCGGAGAAGGAAAAAAGACCGCTGAAAGGTCTGCCTTGGGGACTTTGGGCTGGGACAGTGCAAGACTTTTCTGCAGGGGCAGGGAAAGGTATTACCGGTTTGGTGGCAACCCCACGGGGCAACAGATCAGCAGCAATGTGGGAAGGATGCCCAGATTTACACAAAGACGTTATTTATTTAATTAATTATCTTTTTTTTTTTTTTTTTTTTTTTTTTTTTTTTCCCCTCAGGACCTCTCTTTAATCTGTGGGAGGGTACTGAAAACCCTCATGTGTTCCATGGGCTGGCATCTCGCTCCTCCTGCAGTGCTACCCAAAGAGATGGGATACACAAAGAGATGGGTTGTCATCATTAGTAGCATCCATATATATATATAGCATGTATCTCAGCCTCTTTCTCTGTCATTTTTCTGCTGTTTCTGATATCAACTTCAACCAGTGGAGAAACAACAAACTGAAAATTTGACATGAAAAGGCTCACCTGGGGTAAAGCTCCAGAGCTTATAAAGAGCATACACAGCCATGTGCTGTGAGTAATGAATTTTTCCTTTCTCTACAGCAAGGACAGTCTTCAGCTTTCTGAAACTTTTCCTGTTAAAATGGTAATCCTGAAATAAATTAAACAAGCAGCTCTCTCTGCAGAGGGACTTTGTGGATTGGGCATAAATGGCAGGGTTTTGGTAGCAGGGGCTGGGGGGATGGCCGGTGCAGAAAGAGGACATGGGTGGCTCCCACTGAAACATGTGAAACCTGCCAAAACTTCTGTCCATTAGAAGAGCAAGTGGTGCCCTGGCTTGGACATATTCGAGAAAGCAAGCAGCAGCCTCCAGGGACAAAGCGATGCTCGACACAGAGCTGGAGATGCTGTGGAGGAGACAGCTGGGGACATGGCTAGAGTGATGGGGGCTTTGGGCAGGAGGTGCTCCCTGCCACAGGGGAGACATCTCTGAGGGACCAAGGCCCACTGGTGGCCCAGCCCTGAGGACTGCGGCTGAGGGTGACCCAAGTAAAACCAGCAAAGGGAAAACAGAAAAAAGGATGGCAATGAAAGAAACCAATACACCCGGCATGGCTCACCAAAGGGACTGGGATGAACCAAGTGTAACCTATGTGGGAAATAGGGAAAGTTTTGATGAGACAGAGCTAGGAGAAGTGTTTGACCTAAACTGAGTACTGGGGAGAGGAAAACTGTGGAGAAGGAGGGAGTGCTGGGAGAGGAAAGCTGCTTAATTCAGCGTTTAATTGTTTGTACTTTGTTTTGCTCAGTACTTTAATCAGTAGTGAGAAATTTGTGTTAATTGGCAGTAAATAATAAAGTAAAAATTCCACAAATTGAGACTATTTCACCCATGACACCCTGAACACATTATGTTGGCTGACATGAATAAGAAGGCCACAACCCCTTATCACCCATTCACACCATAAATCTACCCCAGTACAACATGCTCTGCACTCACCATCTTGAAAACTGCATTATTCATCGCAAAAGTTACTCATGCATTTGCAATGATATAATTCACCTTTGGACCAACATCTTATGGTGATCTGGCAAATTATCATTTAGGTTATAGATGCTTGAGGCATCAGTGAGAAGAAATCCAAATCTTCTTGTCACGTGGGACTTCTCAAAAACCAGAGGAGTTTTGAATAAAAATATTTGCAAGTTTTCAGGCCACTTGCAAATTTTTCAGTCCAAAGTGTTCCTTTCGGGAAAACCACTAAAATGAGGCTTTAAAATGCAACAGAAGTCTCAGATATATGAAAGAAAAAAAAAAATCTGTGTTGCACACGTCTTACAGTTAAGTCATCAAAGTAAATAGGAAAGACAAATATTGTTATTATTCAGCAGTTAATTGGCTTTCTCCATTTTGGTGAGTTCCAGCAATTCCCTTTTACTGAAGGGATCCTTCTTAACAAAACAACACCGATATCCTTATTAATACCCTTGTTTAGAGTGAATGTCTGAGGCAGACAACCCAAGCAAATAAAGCAGCCCCTTGAATCACGCTACTGGAAGTGGTTTCTGCTGAAAACTACTTCTGAAAAAATAATGATTAGACCAAAAGCAAGGCTGAAACTCCTCTTCTTTGCACTGATACTCCAATATGATATAAAAGCTACCTGTGCACAGTGCTGATTTTTATGCCTATGCTTAACTTTTACTCCTGTGGGACTATTTATGGTATAAGCACAAGCATAAGTGTTTGCAGAAACTGAGCTTATCTCAAGCCTGTATTAGCAGGATTCGGGGTACTCAAGCAGACACGAATTGCTATCTCTCAGGAACCACAGGGTGAATAGCCTCCAAGGTTCAGATCTCCCTTTCCACTCTAACTTTAAAGTTAAAACTTCAAAAGTCTCCAGTAAGAACCTTCAGGGATTAATGTAATTCATTCTTTCCTGTCCAAGTTTTACATTGTGAGACTGTTACGCTGCTCACCACAACTGCAAGCTCTTGGCCAGAGACAACTGTTTCAGTTTATTTTAACAGGGTGTTTACCTTATTAAAGGAATAACAAAGAAGGATGATTGCATTAATTACTACATCAGACTAGCTGCCATGGCACTCCCCCGCCAACCCTCAAATCAATTAGTTACATCTGTAAGTCAAGTGACTGAAGGATTTTTTATTGTTATTCCTTATCCCCCTTTTTGAAAAAAATCCATTTTGCCATTAACAGTGTCTCTTGAAGTGAAAGCTATTGTTCTTCACTGAAAGGAGGGGAAGATTTAGATGGTTTCCTAACATGTGGTAAGAGGTTCAACGCTTGATTCATGGTTACGCAGAACCTTCTGAAGTGATATATACCCCACAAAGTGATTTTAAAATACTACTATTTTCAACTGATAGCAGCTTAAACTCACTTTCCCCTGGTGTAATTGGTTACAGGGGTGCCACCAATGATAAGCCTTGGGGGTTGTCATATCTCCATGAACGAGTGATATTACTAGTGTCACGCTGATATAAATCCAGCATTAAAAACATGACCAAAAATAGCTACATTTCTTCTTTTTATTTTTAGCTCTAGCTTCCCAAGAAAACTATGGTTATGTGTTGTATGCAAGGGAGTGAATATACATCTTTATTTTTCACATAATAACTTTGAATTCATTGGACAATTTCAAAATGATGGATAGGCAGCCATCACAAAGCTTCCACAAGCTTCATGACAGGCTGGATAAATGAGAGAGAGAATGCCTGCCCGTTGGTCAGGGAGAAGACAAAGATGTGAGCACAGTCTGCTCCATTCAAACATGGGGCTCAAGCCCCCAGTTCTATCACTCCGAGGGCAGTATGGACTTAGCATGAAGTTTGGTGGGTTTGGGGACACTGACGCCTTGCTTCCCCACACACAGACCACTGTAGACAAGCATCCAGGGTGTTTCTTTGCCCCTGAGACTCTGAACAGACATAGGCAAATGGTATTTTTTAAGGGCAGGAGTTCGTTTTTACATCAGAGAAGGAGGGAGTGCCTGCAGAGACAGCAGCATGCACAGCCTCCTGCATCTCTGACAGGGATAAAGAACCACTCCTTGGGCATTTTGGACAGTACCCTACATCTGCCAGTTGCAGCGACAAGGTAGGAGGAATGCAATGGAGCTGACTGCTGCTTCCCAGTTTTGTCTGAACCAGATCATGAGCAGTTCAAAAAAAGCCTTGAGGCGTCTCTAAGCTAAACCAGCTGTTTATCAAGAGCTTACAAGGGCAAGGGACAGCAGTACTAATCCTGTCATCTCCTGTCTTCAGCATTCTGTCTAACACCAGCTGCAGCAGCCACTGGGGCTAAAGATTTCCCAACAATGGAATAAATTGCATAGTGGGAAGATCCATCTCTCTCTGGTCCTATTGTTTGCACAGTACAAAATGTCTCAGTGCAACAGAGAAATCTGGCTCTTCCCATCTCTCCCAGCTTCTAATAGGTTTCAGCAAGAAAATGTGTTGCTTGTCCCATTTTCTTGAGAGTACATAATCCCAGTCAGAGACATTTAATCAGATTTTGGGGAGCAGAGAATGTTGTACATTGGACGTGTCAACTTAGGTTGCTTGAGATGGGAATAGGGAGAAATAAAGGACAGGCCTCTGCCCTGTGCCAGATGGGAGATCTTCACAGCAAAGTAGCCAAGGTGAGGGAGATCACTTTCTGATGTAAGTGACAACCTCAGTGTCACCACTGCATTCAAGTAACAGGACTAGGAATTTTGCTGGTATCGCTGGGTCAACTCAGCTGGCGGATGCTTCCATTTGTCTTCCATTTCCCTCAAATGGGCCTCATGTATGCGTCTAAGAGTAGCATTTGGCCCCAAAAGAGGAATCAGCACTTCTGTTATAAGCAGAAGCATTTGGTACACCTCACATGGGATTTCATTCCTGGATGGAGAAGTCTGGGTAGATCAACAGGGTTCCTTTGTTGCCTAGTGATTTAAGGTGTGTTGATTTGCATGTCTGCATCTTTGTCTTCTACCTTCCAACACACATGAGGCTTTACTGAATTAACTCAAGGAAAGGAGAAGCGGCAGAGGAGTGGGAGAATGGGACCATCCCACATGGGTTGTTCACGTATTTGCAACATTAGAGAATGTGCATGTTAAGCAAGAAAAAGAAAAGAGCCCACCCACCATTGCTGCACTCTGGTGCTTATGGTATTACGCCATGCAAGTAGTAGAGGGTATTTTGTATTTAAAAGAGCATTTCAAAGCCAAGTGTGGTAAAGAAAATACCTATCATGATAATAAATCACTAAAGATGTTTACAGTCTTACAAAACAGGGATTGTTGAGAATTTTCATGTTTCTTCCAAATTTTCTTTCAAATGGATGGGAGTAAAGTTTTCAATTTGTCTTGCAGACATGTGATTTTCTTGTTCACGTTATGTCTTTAGTTATGTTGTTGAGAAGCACTTATAAGAATTTGCTTCCATTGCAATACCGTCTGAACTGAAGAATTAGATTCCTTGCTAGTTTTAATGATAGGAACATTTTTACCTTCGTAAGAAAATATGTGTTCGTAGCCAAGGCATTTAACTGGGACCTGGGACATATAAGACACGACTCAAGTGCCTAAGCACAGGCACTTAATACAACAGACACAAAGTAGTCTCTGATGCCCTACAGTTCTAAGAAACCTGTTTGAGGCTGATGAGTGACGTAAGACCCTACAACATATCAGCACTGCTTACCATTGCCTAGGCACTGGAATTGCTGCACACTATATTAATACATTCTGCACAGGACTGAAATTCTTCTGGTTCTGGAGTCAACAGTAAACACACGGGAATATGCATGCCTGTTTTACTTATTTTATCCTAGTCTGTCTCTTACAATAAAGTAAGTTCTGGTGTAGACTAGTGTCTCTTCTGTAGTACAACAATTACATATTGTAGCAATCTTAAACTCAGTAATTCATCACAAAGTCAAAGACTGCATCTTTTAATACAGGCAGGTAATCTTATACAGTATTAGATACTACTTATGTACTCTGATGTTTCTTCCCCAGTACTGCATGGTACACAATACTGATGACTATGTGATCAACAAGTGTTTATTTAAAGGCTGCAAAAGCATAACACGTTGAAAGTAGGGATGAACAGCAGATTGATCAATGTAAAGGTTAAATTTGAACTGGGATGTATTTGGTGACATGAATATACACTCTGAGAAGATGAATGTACTAAAGAATTTATGAAAGAATATTGAGGAATGGAAAGAAGTAGGCAACATGTACAGCTGGCCAGCCACAAGTTGGAGTGATGGTGGTTGGAGAGAATACAAGTTGATGTAAACTAATAGAGGAGGTGTCATGTCTATGAAGAAGTAGATAGCAAGTAGACTGGGCAGAGTATTTTTACATTGTAGTGACTCTTAAGGAGATGTATGTGAGCATGAGAAGCATGGAAAATATGCATAGTGCTTGTTGGACTTCTCCTTTTATCTCTTTGACAAGATAAAGATCCATTAGGAGTTAACTGCAGGTGGGAAATTCAGAGCAAAGCCAGGGAAGGAAAAGGTGCTCAAAGGCATAAAGATAAATTCAGGAGCATTGGCGTCATCTAGGTTACTTTATGTAACCAGAATATTCCAATTGACAAGAGTTGTTCACCTTCACTGTGATCTGGGGAAAAAAGAAATCTCTGTCCTTTTTTTTTTACAGTTGAGAATTTAGAGACTTAGCTACTCCAAATTGTTTCCTTAGTTATAGTTACCCAAAATGAACTGGGCTGAAATCAGAATTGTACAGAATAAGATTGGACTCATAGCAAAATAATGGTTCTAGAATAGCTGTCCCAGACAAACCCAAGATTAATCAAACCTATGGCCCTGCAAAGAAAATAAAAAAGAACTTAAAACAAAATCCATTGAGGTAGTGATTCAAAGATTTACCTCATTTTATTTGTTTTATTTTTTTGGCCCAGGAATTACATTTCAATTGGAGCTTTACTTCTCTTGGAGGGTCACAAAGAAGACTCAATTTTACAAAATCATGGAAATTAAACCTCCTTTGGCAGACTGGTGTGGTACCATTCCCCATGGTCTTATTTGGGGAAGAACTGCCCAAAGGCCAAATTGTACCTGTGAATGGGAGCACACAGTTCGCACCGGTGTTGATAGAAATTCAATATACAGACATAGGTAGTAAATTACGCTGCATAGTTACAGTAAAAATGGGTAGTAAGGAGAAACATAGGAGATTTTTCAGGAGCTTGCACTTTGTGAGAATGATTGATACTGTCATGCATAAAGTGTTGAATATTTAAATGGGTTGGGGAATCTCATCTGCTGATTACTTGATGTTAAAATATGTAATTTCAGAACTCTGAATACCCTTTCAAAGAATTTTCTAACTTTCTCACTCTCTCTGGAGTCATTAATTATACGGTTTTGAGAATCAGTCAAGGGACATACCCAGTATTTTCTCCGATAGGCAGCTAAATCCAGTTCAAAGTATTCTACCTAGTCTCTCAGCAAATTAATAGACTGTCATATGGGCTTCCTTGCCTAACACTTTTCACCTGTGACAACTGCAGGTAATTATTTTGCCCAAGTCAAACTGATTCTGGGCATTCTCAATGAGAAAGCCTTTCTTTCCAGATTCAGTAAAATTTGGTATACTTTTCACCCTTGCAACTTAGATCTTTCATTAAAAAGTTGTATGGCAGTAAGAGCTGACTCTTTGCATTTGAATGTTGGTCTCCAAAGAGACAGTGATAATGGGAGCAAGAGGGCCAATGTTATTCTTTAAAGATAAGGTAAGTCACACCCTGCCCAAACTTCAGAGAGAAATGAATTTGTGACAGTTTTTTTTATTATAACAGGACTCCTTGCAATCACTGGAAAAAAAAAAAAAAAAAAAAGAAAAGTAAAAAAGGCAGCTGCACCAAGAGACTTTTTAGGATGAAGTTGGAAAAGTTGAGCAATTCTCCTTTCAGGTAGAATTGGCTATAAACTGTCACTGAAATCTAAAGGCCAACAGAGATTTGGCTGAACCCACTATTTTAAAACTACTGATTTGTAGCTCAAATGCTAACAGAAAGCCTATCAGAGCAACAGCAAATGAAATCTGTTTTTCAGGTAGACCTTTGTAAAAATATGTTTTCCCCTGCAAACATCATTAAAAGTGAACAAGAAAAATCCTCAGATTCAAAACTGAAACCAAAGTGCTTTCAGCCCATTGTGTTCATAACCAACCCAGCAGACCACGTAGGTAATGCCTCCCTCCTACTGCCACGCTTTCCAGACTGAAGCCACCATGTGTGATGCTGATGCCGCACCTCAAGCCCCGTTGAGTTTTCCTGTTTGGGTTCAGCTGTACGTTCTGACTCATATGGCTGTTTCAACATCACACCGTAGACTAGCTCATTGCATTCAAAGAAGTGTTAGGAGCAAGGAAACAATGACTCTGCTCAACTTCTCTTATGTTTTAAGCCATTAACTTTGCCTCTTCACTTTAATGATCTGAGAGGTAATAAACAGTATACTAAGAAGACAGCATAGTAAAGCTTGTGCAGTCATGGTATTCTGATAATTTGTTTGTGAAGTACTTTCATTTGTTTAAATGCAAGATGGTGGAGGCTGGGTTATCATTAGTGAAAATCCAAGCAACTTACTGAAGTATTCATGAGGTGAGTGCAAGAGTTACATCATTAGTCCTCTAAAAACTTTTCACAATTGAATTGTACAAATCAGCAAACAATGAAATTACTCCATTGGTTATTGGGTGCAGTAATATTTACTTCACCACTACAAGTTGCTTTTATTGGGCATTGTTGCATCGGCTAATCATTAGCAGGTCTGCCCTAAGGAAATTTTGTTTAGCAAACCAAAAATATATCTCTTTTTAACGTGAAACAGTTGACATGAAGGATTATGGATATTAGATGGGGGCTTGAATTTTGAAAGGGGGAGCTGGAATGTGAGAGGCCCCAAAGCATATATATTCCTGAGCCATCTGTTGTGCCAGCTATACAAAAGCCAAAGAGGGTCAGAGACTGCTTAAGCATGGGAGTGCTGCCATGAATACCAAGGGCAGAAGGACCCACAGTCCAGACCCTAACAGCCTAGACCTTAGGGCAGGGAGGGAAGAGGAACATCTCAAGCAAACAGGATTCAAACTGCATCCACTTTGCTTTTCAGGCTCCAGCACTCCCACCATCCACTTACTAGGAACAATCACAGCCTTTAGAGCAACGAGTGCTTCAGAAACCTTTCAGGGCAGTGCTGCAATTTGGATGCTGGGGAGTGCTCAAGAAATTAATTTGCCCTATTTCATGATGAGAGTCTCTGCTACTTTTTTTTTTTTTTTTTTTTGTGAACACCCAGCCACTCTCTACCCTGGAAAAAAATCTGATACTGATGAAGACTGAGAAGCAATTCAGAAACAAGAAAGAGAAAAAAGCTCCAGCCTTCCATCCTAGGTAGAGAGGAAATCAACCCACTTTCCATAACTTTGTCAGGAACACCAGAGTGGTTTCTTTTCTTTATGCAATAACACTGGACTTAGTTGTTTTTTTTTTTTTTTTTAAATAAATCTTTAAAAGCTGGATTCTATTGTAAGCTTTTAGAAAGCAAGTATTAACTTCTTGAAAGGTCAAAAACTACTATAAGATTGATGGAGAATTAAAGTGTAGCAAAACAGATATGCAAAATAAGTTAAAAGCATAGAAACACTTGATAAAAACTTCTGCTGCAGCAGAAACATACAGTAAACACTCCCTGGCAAGTGGAAACAAATAAGCAGTGGTTACTTCAAAACCCACATTTTTGTTCCCAATACCCAAACACTTCTGAATGCCACAGGGATTGCTCACAGGAGTAAATGCAAATTCAGTAAAGTTCTCAGGATTGGAGTCCTTAAGTCAGAAGCAACTTTTCCAAATGCAGGAAGATTGCATACATCAGTGGTATCACTGTATGAAAAATGGTGCAAATGCTGCTTACCAAGTGCATTTTTTTAAAGGAAAAACAAAACCAAGCAAACAAACAAACAAAACAACAGAAATTTAAGAAATTTGAATGACTGTCCTAAAATCTGAAGATTGTTATCCCTATGGGAGCTCCTGTCTAGAAAATAATAGGAAGATAATAGGAAGAAGGTGTCCCACCAAAGTGCCTTGACAGATGCTGGTGGCTCTGTCCACTTCTGCTGTGAGCCATTGCAACCAGCACCAGGTGAGAGTTCACATTATAACCTGCAGCAAGCAAAAAGAGGAGTGGAATGCGTCTTGTCTGTATTCATTTCACATGGAAGTAGATGGCTAGGTACAATTCGGGATAAATGTAAATTTTCTACTAAGTCCAGGATACAAAAAGACTTGTTCAGTCTTCCTGCCCACCACATGAGGTGTCTCTATGCATCCATGGATATCTGTTGTGGCAGTGGTCTGCTGGTATGTAAACATAAAACTCATACACTCATATACTCAAAACACTCATAAAACAAAAAATTTCACTGAGTTTTTTTGTACCACTTGAAAGAGGTGACAATTTTCAGTCCCTGGTTGACTGAGATTTAGTCTTAAATTCTATCTGTGGGAAAAAAACATAAACCTTCCTCAAACATTCTGTGTCTGACTTCCAGCTTCTAGATTTTCCAATTGGCACGTATAGTTTAAGAGTGTTTTGCTGTTCTTGTCACCTTTCACTGGCACAATAGCTATGAAAGTTAAGTGTACAATGCCAGTAAACTGTAGGATATCAACTACAAAAACTCTCCTTCTACTCACATTCTTTCCATGTCATATCGAGAGGCATAAATACAGAGTTCCCCCATTTCAAATTTGGGCAATAAAATGTTTATTTCTCACTTGAGTAGTGAACTTTTTGTTGTTGTTTTTTACACAAACCCACTTGTTTATTTTGGTGCATATTTACTGTCATATCACTAATGTCTCCCTTCCTTTCACACATGTGCCACCACAGCTCCCCTCTGCTCCCAGAACCACATTACCAATGTATTCCCCAAAACAGCATGTGGCTGCAGCTCAGTTGGGTGCCCAGACTTTCTGGAGCTATTACCTTGATATGGATGGCTTACAGCAGCCGGCACCTTGCAGGTGGACGAGGCAGAGTCAAAAGGCAGTCTTTTTCCTTTCCATGTGTAGTTCATGAAGCAGCAGTTGGCTGCTGCTGCCAGCTGGGATATACTTCAACTACCCACATGGAAATCTGTATCTAAAACCATGGAAGAGAGACAGGTTGCCTCTCAGGGTGTCCACTGCAGCACTGCCATTGACTTCCGAGAGGCTGTGAGGTCACCTCATACCTTTTACGTGAGCTAAGTACATTGCCTGAAACCTCTGCTCCCTACAGACAATTTTCTGTGTATGTTTCTAAGTCTTGAAAAAGAACTTGATTTTCATTAATTTGGCAAGCAAAGAAGGTGAGATTTGCAAAATAAATTCTTCATTGAAATTAAAAAAACAAAAGTAAAAAGAAAAAAAAAAGTAAAGAAACCTACAATGTTTAGGGAACTTAGATAAGGTATCTAGATAAGATATGGAATCACCATATGGAATCACCAAGATTCCACTATAAACACATTCAGTTTTACTGGACCATACTGTATGTAACCTAATTTGAATAAATAACATACATGATTTAATTGCTTTCCATCAAGCAAAAGCCAGTTAAATGTTACTGGAACGCACCCTGATTTTTTATTTACTTTGCCTTGTCAGCAATACAGTCTTATAAATCAATGTTCTTCAACGCTGAGGCTTGGTGTCTGAAGATGAGTTTAATCATGAAGCTTCAAAGGCAACAGAGGGAAAAGAAATTAAGAAAAATCTATCGCATTTAAAGAAACCATTAAATATGCTCTAATAATTTGTATCACAACAATTGACTAGATGCTTACCAGATTTCACCTGTGGTACAGTATTAAGAGACTGGCTGCAACTTTAATAAAAGAAATACTCAAGAAATCTCAAGACAAGACACACTGTCTCAGCGGTACATTTTTAAAACAACCCAGACCCATTATAATCATTTTGTTTCATAAGGACATTGTATAACTGAAGAGAGTGTTTCAAATTTATCAAATGCACAGAGGATTTGTGGATATGAAGTATTCCACTGAGTTTTTGCAAAGCATATAAACTAAGTTAATTCTAATATCCAGCCAAATTCTAATTGGGGTAATTATTTATTATTTCTTTGAAGTGCAACAATGGTTTACAACCAAAAATAACAGCAAACGATAACACAACCATTCAGTGTCCATCCAAAAGATTTCACAGTTCCTGCCTAGAACTCCTACCACAGAGTACATAAAGTTTTCTACTTTTCAAAGAAAAGTCTCAAGTAACACCTCAGTTTTAGAATAACCTAAATCCTGGTGACTTCCAGGATTCATATGTTGTGAAATCAGATTTCCAAACTGAAACATGATCACACTTGAAGAAAGCTAAAAAACAGAAATATTATTTGGTGGCCCAAGCTTTGGTGTGGTTCCTATGATGAGAAGCAATAGCTCCTAAAAAAAAATCATGTGGCATGTTTAGCTGGCATTTTAGAGAATCTGCTAAAGAATGTCAGTTTATTTATCAAAATTACATTTTTCTGATGCTTTGCTAAATACCTATACTATTCCTAACCACACTGTTCCTCAGTAGGGGTCCAACTCATAAGAATCTTCTATTGGACTCACAGAGTTTTAAGGCAAGCCCAAGGATAAATTTATCAAAAGACCATGGTTAAAATAAGAGCTTTGTTTAGTAAATAGAAATTCAAAGAAGCTTCTGATACTGGGTGCACCATGCTGGCCTACTTTTCAAAAATGCTCAGCACCTGCAGTTCCCCTTGCAAAGGAGACGGGAGAATGAGACATTCCACACCTCAATTAGTGTACTGAGAGCACAAAAGCTTTAATTAACATAAAATCCAATGCAGTGATTTATGCAGATTAACCTTATTTACAGAGTTGAGCTTTAACAGGTGTTTTGTTGCCCTCCCTCCAAATCTAACAATGTTTAAGTTTTTCACTTAAGCAATTAAACTAAACAGAAACTAAGTTAAATAAATACATTACTCTGCTTTTGCCACTCTCACTTCACAAGTATCATTAAATCAGAGAAGACTGGACATCATCATAACAAAAAAGTGTGTCTTAAAACAAAGGAGAAAAGAATTTTGAACAATCATGCTTGGTAATAGTGCCTTCCAAGAGGGACTGAATACTGAACAAATCCTTGCAGTCCACACAGGAAAGCTTCATGTATTGTACCTTCACTCTTGGATTGTCGGCATTATGCCTCGCCAATTCATAATTAACATCTGCTGTAGCTAAAGCACCCGATGCCAGACGTGAACCACTAAGGTCCTTTTAAAGTGTTGCACCATAAGTGCAAGAACCAATTTTCCAGTGAGGGAAAGAGAGGTTCAGGACATGCTCTACAGAATGATTCACTTAGAACTTGTATAAAAGCATTATTTAGCTCTGTTGTTTCTGTAGTTATCTGAATGAAATAATCAGCTGGTGGGAACAGACCAGGACATCACACTGTGTCCCCATCACCACAGTGAGCTGGCTTTGCATCTTCATTTTCACCTGGCACCTTAAATCAGAGAGGGTGTTCTGCCTATGTCTCACCCCAAGGAAAGGCTTCATGTCCATTTGGCCTGTTTGGCCATTCATGAAGGGTTTTTGTTCAGATCATCTAAAAACACTTCAAATGGTGACAGATAAACCCAAGAAACAGATGTAGGAAAATAACCTGGAGATCTCTGGTCAAAAATAATCCTAATATCCAGTGAATGGGAAGGTGAATTTAAAGGTGACAAGAACCAGAGCCTCCTCCAAAATTAAAATTCACTGTGGTATCAGCAAGCAAAGCTGTGTGTGTGCATACAAAATTAACACTGTCTGTGAAAATAAATAGCCTTGGCAGCAACACTCCAGAGCTAGAGCATAATTGGCCTGCATTTTACTCCCTTCTTTTTCCTTGTAATTTCTTTGTGCTGCTTTTCTTTGTGTAAAGAAACCCTCATTCAAGGGATTTATAGCCTTTCAGGGAGGAAATTAAAGATTCAATGTCTCTCCGTCAGTCACAAAGAGAGAGATTTGATTTTTAAAATAAATTATGGTTGTTACTTGTGAACGCAGTTTATCTGCATATCTTCAGACAATTCTAGCTGTTCTTGCATGAAAGCCTGAAATACAGCCACTAGTCAGTCTGACAGTATGGAGGTTAAAATAGGAAGCCTTTTTCTTTTCCCTCCAAGGCATATTCAGCACATGGGGTTCATCCGAACAACGAGGAGACAGCATGTTTTTGTACCTTCCCCCTCACGCTTGCATGGATCAGATTGATGAAGGAACCAGATCTGGGTTCATAGCATTCCTTTCTCTGCTCCTCCCAACACTTGATAAAAATAAAACATGGGCAACTGATTATAGATATTTATTTTTTTCCCTGCGGACACTGAAACTTCAGAAAAAGCGTGTTTTAAAGGGAGCCTTAAAAAGCAGGATGAGAGGTTATTCATTACCTCCTGCAAACCGGACTGCATTGAGTGCCTGGTCTTCAAATAGAAAGAGATTCTGAAAGAGAGAGAAGGCCTGGGTCCCACAATGGGCTCTGTGTGGCAGCCCCCCTAGCTGGCACAAAATCCCATTGACGGCAGTCAAACAATCTCCTCCACTGATGGACATGTAGAGGCCTACCCTGTACTGGCTGTGCCACAAGGTTTTTCCAAGAATAGCTACAGTTATTCATCCTTAATGGCCCAGAAAGTCTGGAAACTGCTCACATATTCTTGTTGAACATTATATGCACAAACATACACTCAGAGCTAGCTGCAGGCTGAAGAGAGAAAAACGTGAAGTTGATTCTGCCCGTTTAGATCCATTTTCTCTGAAAAGTGTGAGAATTAGCCTGGTGGTATAGCCGTTGTCTCTCTTCTGAAGGTTGCAGCAAATGGAAACAATGAGAAGTGCTAAAGCTAAATCCGACCCCTGGGTAAATTACATAAGCCTCCCTAATGCCAAAACGTTGTCTGAGGAATTCCTCAGTTTTACACTAACCTGCTGTAATCCTTTTAGATGTCCCTTAGCTCTCATACCCCCCCACAGGCATGTAAGACCTGGCCATTTTACAGAGCTCAAGTGTTGGGACTGCACAGAAAGCAAAAAAGAATTTCATAGAGAAAAGGAGCAGATATGTCATGATGCCAAACCAGGACTATTTTTCAATACAAACAGCTTAGAGGATGTCACTGTCTCATTTGTTGTACAGGCCTCATGCAGAATAAAAATAACTGCTCTCCTGACCTTGTTGACCATGGTCAAATTTCATTTCTGTTTCATCTTGCCTCATTAGTCCAGGACAGCCACCCATTATTTCACCAATAGGCCTTTCTCTTTTCATTCAAAAAATCTGATTAACAGAAAAAGCTCTCTTTGGTTTAAATTCAACTAAATACCGATCTGATTGGTACTGCCTTATGTTTGAAACTAATATGCCTCTTTGGGCATATATATCTATTTCATATAGCAATATCCCAAGTGCTACAGTCATAGGGAATTATATTAATAGGACACTTACAAGTTGAATCCAAAGGCAGTTTTCCTGAAGAAGCACTGAAGAAGACTTGAGCAAGGCTCTGAAGTACAGATGGCCAAGCAAGGAGGGGAACTCATCACTTCTTCTAAAGGAGAGAGAGAAACCTGACTCTTCCAACTAATAGAAGAACAAAGTGGGTCCCTGACATATTCTATGTATTGTCAAGGTTTGTCACCTGTGAAGCCACAAAAGGCTTCAGAGGTAGATACAATGAAGTTATGTGTAAGGAGCATTATAATCAGACTAATAATTCCCCGGGGAGTAGGGAAGAAAAGTCCCTCATGAATATATTAGAGTTCATTAAACAAACCAGTCAGCCCACAGTCAAGGAAGGTACATTTGAATATTTGATTTCTGAAAGGCATTAGACAAGGTGTCTCATCAAGACTGGAGAAGCTAAGCTGTCACAGAGAAAGAAAAAAGGATTTTTTCAGACAGTATCAATGAATACTCGGGTTTCTCCATAGAAAGAGACCATCAAACACTCTGGTAGAGTCGGTTGCTGAGAGCCATGCTGTCCAGCAAATTCTTAAAATGTAGAAATGTAGAAAATATAGACAGTGAAGCAACAAAGTTGTTGAGGATAGTAAGGATAGGGAGCAACTGGGTAGAGATGCAGAAATATCAGAGGATACTAACTAGGTGAAGAAATTGTCAATGTAATTCACAGGGAATGTAGTAAGGAAAAACAGACTTTGCTTGTATATTATGTACACAATAGAGGCTTCTGAACAATTCATGACCACTCAGGGAAGAGTTTTTGAAGTTGAAATAGCTCTGTGAAAATGTTCCAGTTAAAAAAGGCAGATCATTTTACATAAAATAGTACCAAAGGAGGAAAGAATAAAATAGAGAACATTTCAGAGTTGCACTTACAAATTGGATATTGTTGTGCAGTTCTGATTCTGTCCCACCTGAGAAGATACAAAAGACCTAGAAAAGGTATGAAGAAAGCAACACTGATGGTCAATAATAAGGTATAGCTGTCATATGAGGGATGATCAGGGAAATAGATTCTCTGGACCTGAGCACAGTATGGTATCCTACAGGCTAACAAAATCATAAGGGAAATAGGAAAGGAACGATTGTTCATTAATTTCCAGTAGAAGTAGTAAAAGCCATCTACAGCTACAAACAGCAGGTTAAGATAAACAAGAGGAAATACCTCTTCATTCAATGCATTCTTAAGCCACAGAACTGTGCCACGGGGCACTGTTGAGTTCAGATTTGTGGAGAAAAACCTACAGACACCATCTTAGGTTCAGGCAGTCCTTGAGCATGAACAGCGGCAAACTGGGAGAGTCTGTCAGGGAAATACCACTATATGTTTTCCTCAACTAAAATTCGCCCAGACATCTACTGTTGACCAATGTCAGAGACTAATAGAATTGAAATCTATATGTGAAGTAAAACAAACAAACAAACAAACAAGAACAACAAAACAACCTCATGTACTAGAGTTGCAGAAAAGTCAGGAGTTATTGCTGTGAGTGAGCATCTTAGAAGACAATTAAAGAAGGAAACTGGAGAAGTATATAAAATAAAGCATTATTCACAAAGCAGAGTCTAAAAGAAAAGTCCCTAATCTCTTTCATAACATGAACTCAGGGAGGAATTCTGTCAAAGTTAAGTGTTGACAAAACTATGAGCTGACTGAAGAAAACACCTTTCCACACGATGTGCAAGCAGGCTTCAGAATTCACTGCAATGGGAAGCTGTCAAGGCCATGAACTCAGCAAGAGTCAAAAACAAACTAAATATTCATGTGGATAAGTCATCATTAATGATGATAACTTTGGATGAGATATTAAAATTCACGCTTCTGAGGTTAAGCCTATCCTTAGAGGCTAAGCTAAAAATCTAATGAGGGAGGGAAGTAAGTCATCAAATGCCTGTGTAGGCAGAATTCTCACACATCCCTTTCTTGTCAGGCAGGACATAGGCATATTTAGCCCATCAGATCAATTAACAGGCTCTACAATGGGAAGAGTTTCATGTCTTTTCCTTTTTTGCACCATCTGTAATTTCAAAACTGAATTATTATGTGCTTCTTCCTCTTCTAAATAACAATTAGTAAGGATATTGTACAATGTCTTTATGTTCTTTCTGTTCTTTGGGGAACTAGGAGTGCGAAAAGGCATGGAGGCTCCAAATGTACTGTCTGTGACCATTTGCTTTGGCCTGTAACTTGATTTATTGGCCATGTCACCACATCCTTGGTAATAATCATTACAACGAACCTGTGAGAAAGGGAAAGAAATGCCCAGCCATATCAAAAAGGAAAACAGAAAGGGTCAAAGTGATAAAGCATAGAGTTATTACCCAGAGTCTGTAGAGCAAATACAGTTATGGTGCTTATAGCAGGGACTGTAGTGGTAGCAACAACCAGCTCCAAATGAATCCATCCAATTAACAAAAATCACCATAAAATAGAAACTATTGGGAAAGGAAGAAAGGAAGAAAGAAGGAAAGAAAGAAAGAAGGAAAGAGAAAGAAAGAAAGAAAGAAAGAAAAGAAAGAAAGAAAGAAAGAAAGAAAGAAAGAAAGAAAGAAAGAAAGAAAAAAAAGAAAAAAGAAAGGGAAGGAAAGAAGGAAAGAAGGAAAGAAGGAAAGAAGGAAAGAAGGAAAGAAAGATGGAAAGATGGAAAGACAGAGGGAGGGAAGGAAGGGAGGGAGGGAGGGAGGAAGGAAGGAAGGAAAAGGAAGAGAAAGAAAGAAAGAAAGAAAGAAGGAAAGAAAGAAAGAAAGAAAGAAAGAAAGAAAGAAAGAAAAAGAAAAAGAAAGAAAGAAAGAAAGAAAGAAAGAAAGAAAGAAAGAAAGAAAGAAAGAAAGAGAAAGAAAAAGACAACATAATTAGCCTACCGAGTTTTTCACTTATAAGCACAAGACTGGATTGTGATTCCTGGACAATCAGTAATCCCCCTTCCCTCCCCCCCAATCCCAAAATTTCTTCAGGCTGGGAATGGTGAAAATTATTTTAAAGCAAGGCAAACAGGTTAAATTTACCCACAAAGCCTTTATTTTCATAAAAGTGGAGCCAAGCTAAACCCATACCCCACAGAAATGTTTCCAAGTTAAAACCTGAAACAAAACTGATCTCTCCAGAAAGTAGTGTGTGAAAAGTATTTTGTGTCCCAGCAATTCTGAATCATTCTGTGAGATTAACTGCAAAAGGATTTCAAATAAATTCAGTTAACATATTCGTATGTGTAAAAAAAATGGAAAAACAAAATACAGTAAACCTAAGTGATTAAACTGTTTTCATATTTTGAAGTGTTCAAAAATCGCTATTACTGATACAACAGGAATAATTCACTTTTTTTTTTTTTCCATGCAAGTGTAGCATTTATGACTGCTAATTTAGTCAGCTGCATGACCCACTGACCCAAACCTATCAGATTTCATTATCCACAAACTGGGGAAAGCTTGAATCTGTGGCAGAAGACACCTGCATCACTCACACTGCCACCAGCCATTCCCAAGGGCAGAGCTCATGAGCAGGGCTGGGAGCAAGTGGATGACAGAAGTGGAAGGTGAAGGACATGGCTAACCCAGACAGGACACAGCAAAAGCAAGGAGGTGACTTCAGTGATGGTGCTGGAGTCATAAACTTCAGTCCTGGTCCTCGTTCTCCACCCTTTCCCAAGTTATCACACCCATTAACTTCATAAAGGTGGCAGGAGGCTTCACTAACATCTGTGAAGTGCCTTAAAATTATGTCATATTATTAAATGTGTGTTGTACATGCCAAAAGGACTCTAATCCTGCAGCTCTGGCTTGCCCAGAATGGTTCAGCCAAGGCCAGGGGGAATAATAATATCTGGGTGAGCAGGAAAAAAAATTCTTAAGGAAAAACACAGATTGAACCCCAGGGCATTTATTGCGAGAAGGGAAAATGCTTATTTTATGCATTTTATGATAGCTGTTGCACAAAGCTGCCCTCACTTGCTTAGCCCCAAGGGCTAATACCCTTCCCAGTGACAGCAGCCTTTGCCATTTTTATCAGCCATTTATCAGCCATCATCCCAAGCTCTGTTCTCATGGAAGTTAAAAGAAATTTTACAGGGGCCTCCCACAGCAGCCTCCCTAGGCTAGCCGTTGTTGTTAACATTTAGTGCAATCAATCTTATTTCCATCACTGAAGTAAGGAACTGGGTAACCCTCTGTGCACATAGCTACCAAAATAAGCATTTATAAATGAATATACAAAGGACTTATTTAAAAGCAACACAAAGAGGACTTAAGAGGGTACTGGACTTTATGACCACAGTACGCAGTTAAAGTGGATAGACAAAGGGATGGGGGTAGACATGAAAGAGTTAAGGAGTTGTAAGGATGTACTTTTAAGGATTTTTTTTTTTGGCATGGAAATTAACATGAAAGTGAGACTCAAAAGATTTCTTTGCTTCTTCATCATTAGATGTAAGCCATTGCTACACAGAACAGAGAAATGAAAACCTGTCATGCATATGTTTGAAGGCATGACTGTGATTCAGTATTCTCCTTAGTGTGTCCTGCTGTGGAAAAAGATGCTTCCACCTTCTCTATCCTCTTTGTGCTTCTTGTTCTCACCAGCTCTCTCGTGCCAAGGTGCCTCTGTGGAACTGACCCAGGTGGAAGCAACTTCCCCAGGTATCTTCTTGGATTATTCAACAACCAGATCAGTTCCCAGATCTGGCTTCCTGAATGGGTATTTGTGGCCCATGGTGGTGCATGCAAGGAAATAGTTAAGCCACAAGTAAACAATGAAGGGACAGACAGTGGGAAGGACTGATTTATGGTAACAGGTGAAATGATTTCCTAGGAATTGCAAGACAGAGATTTTTTCCTGCTCAGAAAAAATAACAATAATAATAATAAAAATCCAGCTGTGGATTATTGTGAGCTAGCAATCTTAAAGGGGAGAAACCATACACAAACTCCAAAACTATGAAATTTCACAACCTGTCTGACTGAAATGAGCATCTTTATCTACAGCACAAAATTGTGAATACATGAGAAAAACCAAAGATTATTGACTTTCTTAGAAGAATCAATAGATTTTGCGAGGTTGACAGGAAGAGGCTACTGTAAATTACATTCTTAAGTGAAGATAAAATATAATTTACAGCATGCAATATTTTCAACAGAATTGTTGGGAAAAAAAAAAAGAAAAAAAAAAGAAAACGGGCTATAAGTATCTTCTGTTCTGGCTCAGTGGGTGAATCTCTCCATCTCCCCAGCTTGTCTGTTTTTTAATTTGCCAGACTAGAAAGCTAAAATATTACAACACAATGGATCATGTTAAAATATTGCAGCACCATGGATCATGTTAAAATATTGCAGGATGAGGCTTGGTATTGAAATCTGGACTAAAAAGCTACTGAAAAGCACAGTGTCTTCCAGAGCCCTGTGTGTCAACATATATTGCTACTGACAGGTTGGGGGCATCAATGAGTTCTGAAATTAAAAAGAATGAAATAAATCATAAAGCTGTTGAAAGTTATAGGTGGAAAAAACATATTGGATCATATAATCCACCACCCTGCTGCTGCACAAAGATCTTAAGTGCCTTCTTTAGCACTCTCCACACATCGCATCTTCAACAGTCTCAGATGTTTTAGACTGCAGAAAATACCTTGTTGAAATCGATATTAATTGACTCTTTTTCTGTGTGACTAGGAGTATTTTATACCCTTCAAAATAAGATACAAATGGGGAGAAAAAGCCACTATGTTAAGTATTTTTCACTATCTATGGTCCATTTAACTTTTAATTCAACTTTGTTCCTGGTTTCATTTTCATAGTTCACACACACGAGCTAATCATTCAATGAGTACATTAGGTTGAAGGATGGGAATTTTTTTAGTAATTTTTGCTGCCTTTTTTTTAGGAGTTTCAGGAAAACCCCATGTTACGTTCAAGAAGACTTTATTTTCACAATCTGTTTAAGAATTGAAAAATTATACTTTTAATACATTTTCTTTGGTCTGGCGCATTGAAAAAAAAAAAAAAAGGTGAAATAGATACAGACTTGAGGGCTTCCTGTGAACCTGTTACAGAATTCAACTCTGAGAATTCAATAACAGAATAATATAGTTAACAATGATGTGGCAAATACAACATATGAACTTTTACACGTATTACTTTTGCAATATTTAATAATCATTCTATCTTTTTTTTTTTTTTTTTTTTTTTTAAATCCATGGGGAAAAAGTGATTAAGGGCTTTCTCATTTGCCATTTACAGAGAAGCTATGATCACTGGCAGGATAAAACTTTTTGGTTGGTTGTTTTTTCATTGTTTGTTTTAAGTTGAGAGAATAAAATGTTGGTGCTCAGACACCTGAGGCTTGCAGGTTAGTACACACATGACGTTTTGTGGAAATAGGGGTGGAAACAAACTAAAACAGCTTGGACCACCTCAAATCCAAGCAACTCATTTGCATCTGAAGGAGGTAATGCCACATAGTTTTGTCTCTCTCTACTCCTGTTTTCTTGCCTCCAGCACTGGCAAGAACATTTAGCAGCAGAGAACTTAGATCACTTCGTTGTAGCTATTATTGGCCTCGTTTCTCACCACTTCCACTACCAAGGAAAACATTGCACTTCACGAAACATGAGCCAAACTACATGAAATAAAGTTGTCTGCACGGGCCTGTTCCCACCGATGCAATAATCCACTGTACCACAGGGTGGTACTAGCTTTCTTCAGGTGGAAAGCGAGGCCGAGCGGTCGGGACAAGAAGCAGGGGAGGCTGGAGAGCAGCGGCAGCGAGGGACTCCGCCAGAGGCCAGCCTCGGCATGAGGACAGGGCGCCGAGCAGTGCTTCTCATCGCGCACAGACTGCACAGGTTTTATAGGAGCCACAATTTACTGCAGTCACAGCTCGTTCAGAGGGCTGATGCTCTCTTGCCATCTGCCGGCGCTCTGGTTTCTCTCGAGAGGGCAGAGCATGGCAACGCGCAGATATTGCTGCTTTCATGCACACTTGGTGGTTCCAGCACCACTGAGAAAATCCTCTTCCAAGGAAAAAATAGAGTGTTTTTTTTTTTTTTTCCCAGACACAAATACCACTTGGAATCCTATGAACAAAGATGTTCTTACATGGTAGTCCCACTAAAAGATGCAGCAAATAGGCACATATGCTTTTATTCATGTTTTTGCAACCCCAGTATCTTCACATAAATAATTGGCACTGCTCTTTAATCTTAGAGAAACTCTTTTTAAGGAAGTACATCTCTTACCAGGCCAAATAGCAATGCTTTCAGTTACTTTATCCACCGCTGAGTCTGGACAGACAACTCACCAGCACTTGTAAGCAGATAGTGTCAATGTTATCTTCACAAGTAGAAATACTGATTAAGTTGCACTTGTCCCCAGTAGAGTCAATAGGGTTCCACAGGTATCTTTCAGCTTGTAGAAATGTTATTACTAACGATAGATGAGCTGGAAAAACACAGCTTCCATCTCAAACTCAGCTGAAGCATGGGACCAGGAATCAGCAAAAGCATCTTTATAACTTCTGAACTGGAGAAATATGTTACCGAGTGATTGGAGAAAGCCAGTCATGAGAGTAATGATCACCCTTTTAAGCTCTCCAGAATAGGCCAATGGTCTTGCTGCAGCTAATAAAGAAGGTCTGAGTGTTAGTTCTAACAAAAGTGGGTGACATTAAAATCTTAAAAGTCTGAGGAGATCTGTCTCAAGATCACATGCAGTTCTTTCACACTGCTGGAGTGCTGAGCAAGCTCTAGAAGCCTGACTACACTGTGGCTCAAGTGAGGCATATATTTGTTCTTCCAGGAACAACACACTGGGGAAAAAAAATGCATAAGGAGTGATTTGTTTAGCAATAGGGAAATGCTGTATTAGTAGTCAGTGAGCTGTTGTAATGATCTGCTGCAGTAGCTCCCTGGCCTCTCTGAATTGATCCATTAACTACACCAAACTTTCAGCATCCTCTCCAGCATAGATCAGTTAACCTGATGCTTAAAGTATCATCTAGTTGTGCTTTGGGGCTAAAATTGAGTGTTGCAGTTGAAAACAACCAGTTCAGACTTCGGAAGGCTCCATGTTTTTGTTCTATGGCCGAAAGGATCAGAGAAACTCTGTGACCATCTCACTGGTTTTGGCTTCCCCTTCATGTCTGGACATTGTGTGTTGCACTCCAGGGAAGCTGACTGTCTGAAAGCCAAGTTGTCTCCTACAGCCCCTGCCTGCAATTCAAGATTGCTCCAAGGAGTTTGTTTTTTTCAAGTTCCTCTGCCTGCAGTGCCTGGGGTCAGCAGCAGGACTTTCCCTCTTGAGCTTGTAGCAGAGCTGGAGCTGGTCGAGTTCCAGCACATATATTTAAAACGCGCTTGTGTGATTTGGCTTCTGTGCCATTCCCCCCCCCTACACACGCACTCTTTGCAAAAAGGGCTGTAATTAATGGTACTCTGTGCTCTGTGGATATCTTTATTTAATTAGTGTTGTTAAAATGGATGGCAAAAAGCAATCCCTCCTCTCCTTTCATGTGCACAAAGGGTCCCACAGACAGCAGAACCAGCATCTTCCTGGGAAGCAAACTTTTATGACATGAGACAGGAATTGTACATTCCTCAACACACCACAGACAGTCTCTGCAGAGACTGTGTGTGACTGTAGACAGAAGCAAGAGTCTGAACAGCATTAAATTGCTGTTCCTCTCAGAGCAAGGTCTAGTATGTTGTTGATTTCTTTCAGCCCTGTTGCTGGATTACTACTGTATTGAACAAGGATTACTTTTTGCTCTTTTTTTTTTCTTTACTGAATTTATTTCCAAATCATAATATTAGTTTGGACAATGTACAGAGGAGTCATTGTCAAGTGTCCAATTAGCATGGCAGCAGGAGACCTATCATTCAAAACAAGGAGGAGGAAATAACTTCTGGGCACGTTTTAAGACTCTGTGATCTTAAAACATGATCTCACAAACACATTCCCCTTTCCAGGAATGCAGATTTCAGTACTTGAAATGTTATCAATGTTATCAGCTTGCTTGGTACCTGAATAAAATAACTTTCTTGCAAACTTTTAACTGCTGAAGCTGGATGTTTTATTACCTTTGTTTCCTTTACATCAAACTGATCTTCTCTAAGATCCATATATCATTCCCTGGTTAAAAGTACTGGTTCTGCTCCAGCACATCAAGCAATTTTATTCTGTAACACAGTTGTACAATGCAAGGAAATGAGACGGGGGACTTCTCCATCTGGCAGATGATCCTCAGAAGTGGAAAAGAAGATGTGCAGGCTTATGCTATTAAACTTTTTGAGCTCAAATGGAATCCAGCTGTTTAGGATTCACAGAATTCTTGCAGTTTAACTGCTCACAGTATGTATATTTTCAATCCCTTTATTTTTGTTTTCTTTAATTGTTGGGGCCTGAGATCATAAACGCCTCAGTGTTTCAAACGTGAAGGGAACCTCTTGGTAATTTGTTCTAATCAGCTGTTGTAAGAAATGTCTGCTCCATAACCTTGAATGCTTTTTCTCTTCCCTGACAACAGAATATACTTCTTGCAAAAAATAAACATCTGGTTTGAATTGAACATCAAATTGCAGTTACTTTAAGTGCCAACTATTAAATTACCTCAAATGTTTTATGTTTGAACATGATTTTTCAAGACAGCTAAATTTTTTAACTGTAGCACAAATGTATATGTAAAATTACTTTAGGAGATTAACTCCCTTGAAAACACGTTTTTTTTTTGTTTGTTTTGTTTTGTTTTGTTTTGTTTTTTAATTGTGTGTGGCTTGGTCATTTTTTGTGGTTTCTGTTTTCAGAAATTGTTATTCACAAAGGTTTTTTTATACCCAAATATGCCTCCGCGGATGTTAAGAGGAAGAAAAGCTCTATCTAGAACTCAGGGCCTTAATTCTGAACTGTACAACATATGGAGGGATTGTCACGGCTGTCCAGAATCCATTAAGTCAAGCCAGAAAGTCACACATAGCAAGATTACATTCTGCATTTTGAACAGGAAGCTAAACGTTAAAATTCATGTCTAAGACTTCCTTCATCTAAAACAGCCCCTTTTCTTTATCTAACAATATTTTCTGGGGATGAATCCTACAATCTGATTTGCATGATGAAATTTCAATCTTAAAGCTTTACACAAATTTTGCTTTTTTCCTTAAACTATCAAAGTCCTCATGAGTCATTTTTGTAAGAGAGAGTTCTTTTTTTTTTTCTTTTCTTTATTTTTTGAAGTGTGTTTCCAGCCCTCTCAGTCACAGAGATATATTTTTTATGATAGAAAACATGACAATTTGAACAATTGAAAACAAATTAAAATGAAGACCAACTATACTGTTTTGCTAATGCTTATAATTTCTGTATGATTGGGAAACATACAGTGTTGCTGCGGCTTCTCTATGCTCTGGGGAGGAGAAAAAAAGTGAATATTTTACTCACTGCGAGGGGACTCTAAAAGGGCACAGGGGAAGTGTAAATGAAAACCATTTCTGCATAACCCTTCTCCAAACTAAATAGAGTAACTGCAAGTGCAGACCAATACTGTCATTATTTACTTCTTCCCAGACACTGATCAAAGCGAAACTACAAGGAGAATTGAAGAAAAAGAAAAAAAAAAAAGAAGCGTAGATGACTGCATTTGGGCAAATTGCTGGCAATTACTCTAGTGACTTCTAAATTGGACATGACCTGGTGTCAGTTGTTGTCTATGCCTGTGTTTTCACAGAAGGTGATTGTAATAGCTGTGATGATGATAAAATAAAATTACTCCAAAGAGGAAGCAGCAATTACAAAAGTGGGGCCACCTGATCAGACGTTTCAATGTTACTTAGATATCTATTGATAACACTGACTGGCTTTAGCTACAAAATTTGAATACTAAAACACAGATTAATTCTCAAAGACACTGATAAATGAGAGGAAAGCTTGATCATAACAAAAATCTACTAAATTGTTCCAAGGTACTACATGAGAAACACTCTAATGGTTTATGGACACTAGATAGATAGGAAGAATGACCTAATTTGCCACCTTTGCTGGAAGTGATCTGAACAGGCTTAAGAGTCAGAAGCTGAAATCCAATACCAAGATGACATTTTCATTCTGGGAAAAAAAAAAAAAACAAAACTCTTGCCAACCAACCCCACCACTGCTAGACGTTTAAAGCATCCAGGCAATGGACATACTTGATTTTCAGCAGCACATATACTCCATTTTATGTGAGTAGGAGAGAAAAAGCAACATCTTCAACTAGCGGTTCTGTTTGCATGACTTTTCCTAAATCATCCCTTAGATAAGATATCAGATTATAGTTCAAGGTAAAATAGCTTCGATTACTACTTAAATAATACAAATGTGTACGTTTGAACCATGGCTATGGTTGGCTTAAGTCAACTCCTAAGTCTGAAAGAAGTGACAGTCATATTTGGATTCTTGAGGAAAACTAGATCAGGAAGTGACATGAAAATAACTGCCACAGAAAGAGCATGATTGCAAAGAAAACATTCAGTGGGGAGGTAAGTCCTGGAGGCAGCGCCCCTTCTCATCAGAAGGGCCACAGGGCAGCTTCACCAAGGGGTGAAGAAGCATTCTGGGACCAGATGTGGTGACTAGGTTGTGGCTACTTATACAGGCATGCAGCCAATACTGTTTGCAATTATGTGCCTCAACATGTAGAAAGTGCATTCCCAAACACCTATTCAACTATTGAGGCCAGTTTTAAAATCAATATTAATTACTTGCCTTCTATTTTTCCCCCAAGTTCACCTGTCTGATTAATGTTAACAATAAAAAACAATGGAGGAACCAACAACCTTAAACTCCTAGTTTTCATCTCAGGTGTGTTATGATTCATTGAAAGCTGTGCTGAAGCAATTTCCAGGTTTCAGGGAAGCCTGTCTACTGCAGCTTCCTACAGCAGCTTCTTCTCAACGCAACTCATGAGTGTAGGCAGGCCCTAAGGATCTAAGGTATGTTAACATGTTAAGATGTTTTCTTGTTGAAATAATTTGCGGAAATCTATTCCAGTTGAAGTTATGACATAATTATGGAATAGAATTCAGTATCTGAGTAGGATTATTTCACGGCTTTGCCAAACAGGAGTCCACAGTCATTCTTTAAACCTAACATCATGTACTGAACTGGATATGCCTTGAGCAACATGGAGGTTAAAATCTAATAAAGCAACTATTTTTTATGTCTATAAAAGTTGCTGGAGACTGCAAATTACTAATTTCAGAATAAATATACTTCCAAATTTTATGAAGGAGACATATAAACTCATTCAACAAGTCAAACAAGGATGTTTGGACAAGGGAAAGAAAAAGATAAGCATGCTTTTTCGTTGGGAAAGGGAATCCAAGTAAAACAGGGAGAAAAAGGTCAATGAAAACTATCCTCCCTAGAAATGTTCCACAGTTTTCTGGAGGAACCATGTACGGTGGGAAAAGGCCTAGAGTCATGGATGTTGCAGACTGCTAGGGAAACTCAGGCAGAGAATACACATGCAGAGGCTTTCTGTGTCATCTAGCTTTGTATATACATTGTTGAATCAAAGGCTAGCTTGTTTATAATCTTAATATATCAGCTTTGTGATTATGTGCCACAACATCAAAATTCAGAAGAGGTAAGTTGTTCATCCCCAAGGATGACCTTGTGAGGCAACATTTTTGAACTAAGATTTTTCAAGGGGTTTAAATGAGTTGATTAGTAAGCCCCTCATTTTTACGAAGAAAGAAGAGAAAAGCTGTGCTCAGGAAACATTTCAAAGTTACCATGAGAAAATCAGTCAGTACAGCTGCCTCAGTCTTCAAAAAAATATATATATATTTTTAATACAATACAAAAGTTAATGAACATCCAGACAGAAAGAATGTTGTGAGGGTTCTAATATATGTGCAGGAACAATGACAGTAGCAGGTAGTTAGAGAAAAGGTAGAAGGAAAATACAGAAAGATAGGTGAAAATAAAAAAGTGAAGAGAGAGAAGGAAATTTCAGACTGAGCACAGTAGAAGAAGAAAATAATGATACAAAGACAAAAATCACATAAGGGTTACACTTTAAGAAATATATATACATATATGCTTGCGCATGTGTTTTTGGTTTTGTCCTGAAAATGAGTAGGGCTCCCTTCTCCCTATCCCTAGTTTCCAAACTGCCAAAACTTCAGCTACTATTTTGGACATCCAGTAGTGCTTTCTCTCTCAGTCAGCTTCCCCAGCTTTAGAGTCTATAGGGGTTTTAGCTTTTACTGGTCTCTGACTGTTAGGGATAAAACAGGATGTTCAAGGCAGAATGGACTTCTAGTGAGTAGCCAGGCTGTGTAAAACACCTGTGTGCCTTGAACCCTTCTCAAAGCCGAGCCTGCCAGGTTCACAAGGGGTACATCACCACTGGTTGAATGCTCATTTCAGGAAATTTCTTCTCCAAGGCCAAAAATTATCCCACCAAGTCCAGCCAACACCACCATTACCCTGTGGGAACTTACACATACACCTCATTCAGTAGTGCAAGTTTCCCATGACTTTCAGCAGCTTATAAAGAAATTACTTCTACCTCCAAGAAATGAGATTTTTGCCATTACTTGTGATTTAACAGCACCAACTCTCAGCCATAAGCCTCGTGCCAGGTGCCTGGCAAATCGAGTGTGATGTCCTGAAACATGTGCAGGGAGAAAGGGACAAGCAGTGATGCTGTTTGGCACAGGCAGAAACTTGGCTGTGGTGCCTCTCCTTCCAGCTGCCCCAGAGCCAGGAAGAGCCTGGGTTCCTACTTAAACTGCTTTTAGCCCTGTTTACTGCTAAACAATGACACCGCGGCTGGAGGCAGCAATCTACTGTGCAGATGGGCCAATTTTTTCCAAGAAATTTTTACCATCAGAGATCTCTGACTACTTTACCAATAGAGGAGGGGGATGGGGGGGGAGAAAGGAGGGAGGGAGGGAGGGAGGAAAAGAAAGAAAGAAAGAAAGAAAGAAAGAGAAAGAAAGAAAAAGAAAGAAAGAAAGAGAAAGAAAGAAAGAGAAAGAAAGAAAGAAGGAGAAAGAAAGAAAGAAAGAAAGAAAGAAGAAGAGAAAGAAAGAAAGAAAGAAAGAAAGAGAAAAGAAAGCGAGCTCTATCTCCTGCCTGTCAGACAGGGATATGGAGGTGGTATCATTCAGCTGGACAAAACAATCTTACAAGCACTTCTGGCCTTGAATTTTCATAACCCGGTCAAAGGTTCTGCATGCTGCAACCCTGTTCCTTCACCAAACCCTTCTTGGCTGTCCTCCCTGTCCTCATGCAGTTTTGTCTCCAGGCAAAATCTCCCTCTCTGTTTTTTTCCCATCCCTGCCTACTGGCTACACAACAGGTCTTGACAATACAGTTTGTCCTCTGGGCTTCTTGCCCACACGGCTGCGGTGGAAACCTTGGGGTCCCCATGCTTTCCCACTCTCATTGCAGCTGCTCCTCCCAGGAAGACAGAGGGAGGCTGTTCTTTGCGTCCCATCCAGTTAGGAGAAACCTGCAGGGACTGAGCACTTCCACACAGGGAAGGACTCCAAGATCTGAGCATGAGCAACTGCGGTGGATGGGAAGCAGCAGCAGCAAGGAGTAAGGCACGTTGGAGGCAGGCTGTGACAATCACTTGTGGTACTAAACAGCCATTGGCAAACCAAGCCAACATACCTCTTGTGCACTGAAGGTCTAAAGCTGAACCTCCTTAGCTACGGCTTTGGTGTATACACCTATAGCACAACACTCGCAGTCATTGTGACAACTAAACATATATCTTTCCTTCCCTGATGGCTGCTTTATCTGTTAACCTTTTAGAGGGGGATGCAATCTGATCATAGACCTATAATTTGCTCAGTAGAGCTGACTGTTTCTATTATCTGTTTATTGTCATTCATATATGCAAATAAGCCATCCAGTGATCTTGCCAAGGAGAGGCACGGAGCAGCAGTGCATACCACCAGTACTGCTATTACCCAATGCATGCTGGATGGTAAGACAGAAAGAATGAGCATCCAACAGCAGCAGGACTATTACATTAACAGGGTCCTGGCTTGTGCTAGCCTAAATTGAGTGTGAAAGCCGGTTTGTTTTCCTCCCCCGTCTTTGCTCAGCACATCAACAAGTAAGGGAGTTGCAGATTTACACAAGCACAGTGACCCCTGGAATCCACAGCGTTTTAAAGAAATGTCACAAAAATAGTCAAAGCCAGTGTGTGTTAACATGCAGCAGGAACGCTGATACAAAATTGAAGTCCACCAACAATATTTTTTTCCTAAGAAATAGGTTTGAAAGAAAAACCTTTCCCCCATAATACCTTCTAGTCATTTGTTTTTCTTCATCTTCTTCTGTTTTTCTGCATCTTCTTCCATTTTTCTGCTACTTGAGATAGCCCTAGTTGGGAGAATCTAGACACACTTCAAGAGGTGCCAAATTACAGAGTTCAGGTTTTTCACAGTTAGTTGCTCTTTTCACTGCTGAATTCTTCTAAAGTAAATGGGAATGAGTTAATATGTTTTAGCTGTATCCGTTCTTCTGCTCTTCTGTTTCCCATGGCCTAGCAGAGGAAGTCTGATTACCAAGTGTTTTCTCATTTTGTTTAATCTGATACAAAAGGTCACCTCAAGTGTCCTTTTGGTATTTGCTCTAGAGCTGAGTATAATAGGTGGCAGTCCCAAGAAGAATGCATGTTGCTAAACTTCAGAAATGTTTGGGGTTTTAGATACAAACAGATGTTTCCTTTTGGTAGCTTCATTTTCCGTGTGATATTCCAAGAAGTATAATGGGCGTAGCTGAATCACAGATGAACATTTTCCAGAGATTAATTAGTTTCACACACTGTGTCACAAATAATGAGAATATAACTACCCAGTTGAAAGAAAATCAATAATTGATCTGTTTAATCTGACTCTCGTTTAAATAGACCACCAATTCTTCTTGATATCCAGAACTAATTTTTGCAACAAAAGCAGGAAAAGAGAAAGACTGGCTCATATTCAGGTTTGATGTAGATCCACTGGAATTAGAAAAAATTGGACTGCTTTGGGATCCATTGTGCTACACCATTTTGTATACTATATTTACACTGATAAACAAAACATTATAGGAAAAAAAAACTTAATCTGGAGAACTAGTAAACAACTGTGTTTTTATGCTTTAAACCTGTAGTCTAAATTTGTTAGTAACATATAATAAACACAGTTTTAACTCCATCCCCACTTTTCTCCACAATAATCCCCTTTCCAAAGTGATATTTAACTTTATGTAATTTTAAATGGATGGTTGATAAAAGTCTTCCTGGATATATTGAGGAGGTTTCTATCCCCTCAGGAAAATATATACCATTCTGACCTTTCCAGATGCAAAGTGCTTGATCTTAAGAAGTTTATATTTATGGATTAGGCTTAGTGACTTCCATGGAAAAGATGAGTCAGCCCTACCCAGGAAAACTCCACTTACTTTTCTGGAAGAGTAAATTGAGAATTTGAGAACACAACAAGGGCAGAGGAATTATTAAACAAAAATTATTTAAAATGCTTCAGCTTTACAGTTAAGCACATAAGGCATTGATTCTAACTGCTGACTTCAAAACACACAGAGGTCATTACCTCTGTCTGGAGTTCGGCTATAATGACCCTGTTGCTGCAGTCATGACGTTTAAAAACTTGATAAGTCAATGGAAAAGGAGGCATGGATAGGGCCTGTTACACAGCAGGAAACAAACAAAACAAGAAACAATCAAAAACAAAGAAAACAAAAACAAAAGCAAAAACCAACCCCCAAAGGGTTCTGAGAAATGCAGGCTAATGCCAGCTGTGGAAAATCAGAGCAGTGTCTTTGAGTAGAAGTATGTTGGATTTGGAGATCCTCTGTAGGATGTATGAATTACTTTTGTTTTGATTATTCAGATTTATGAATAAAAATTCAGTTTCTGACTGTTTCTGTCTGATTCTGAACATTTCAGGTCAAAAAGGCACTGTCTGAAAAACAAGCAGCTACCCAATCTCTTTGATGTGAAAACCCATGCAGGTGATAAAAGCCCTAATGCTGTCCCGGATGTCAGAATTTTACCTCCTTCTGTAAAGAAACTTAGGAAACGAGTTTCATCCAAAACGGAAAGATCAGAAACACAGAACAGGAGAGCTCTGACAGCTATTCCCCTCTCAAGAGAGAGGCAGCAGCCTTTCAGAAGAATCAGACCAAATTAGAGATCACTCGGTCTGTCTGCCTGGATTATTGTCAGCTGACTGGTAAAGCTTTAGGCAAGAAACACATTTTCTGAATTCATAATCCTTTTCCTCTTGTACTTTGTTCGTATGACATAAAAACAACATACAGTACGTGTACTGGCTGCTCTGGACAGAAAAGCAAACTGAGTGACTACAGTATTCAGGACGTGGTCAAAACATGGCGCAATAGGTAGAGACCTTGTCACCTCATTACAGGTCACAGAGAAACAAAATGCAGCTAAGCATGATAAGGGGATAAATGGGGATGGTCACACCTGAATTTGGACAGCTATCCATGTAATGCTCCAAACGTTGAATTTGAATCCCTCCATAAGCCTATAATTTGCATATTTCCTAAGACATTGTATTTTCTAAGCACCTGCATCTTCTCAGACACAGTAGATGCTGAACATAAAGACATATTTCAGATGGTTTTGCTGTATTAATCCAAAAACCTCTAGCCAGATAGAGAAGGTAATAGAACAGGAGAGTAGACAAAGAATATTTTGGAAAAACAAACCAAACAAATGAACAAAATGGTCCTACAGGTATAAAATCAGTGCTAGTGATGTCTTGCACATGTTCAAATTTGGTTGAGTTCCTAAACTGAACAGCCAAATGATGGCTGTCCTAAATAATCATGACCCCAGGATGATGGTTTTATCCTGCCACGGTTGTACTATGTTTGTAAAACTAATCCAGCAGTTATTTACTACAGAGAAAAAAAAATAGTAGGATAAAAAAAAAAAAAAAAGCATTTTGGGTGTTAGAGTTTGGCTCTGTTCAGGACACTGGGAAAACTGTTAATTCTCCTGTTTCATAAGCTACTGCATGACACATCCTAGCAGCTTGTGGATTAAGATGATTTTCTATCATGATATAAGCAAAAAGGCTAGCAGTAAAAAGCTGTAAGTGAGAATATCAGCAGTTTTCCAGGTACCATTGTGCTAATTGTAATGCTTTGCAGTTTTAGCAGGTTGCATAAAAACTCAATTGGACTGAAGGCCAGGAAAGCCCCATTTGCAAGCATACATTTAAACAACAAATGCCTCCAAAATCTAAGGAGGTCTGTATCATTACAAGCTAACAGCTTGGAATTCATTACTATTTTCTGGCTGGGACATATTCTAAACACCTCTAAATAAAATATATGAGAAACAGTTTTAACTGAATAAAGCATACCCAGTTGCATATTACAGACACCTCAAAGAGCTGTTAACACCTTCAGCAAACTGCCTGTTACTGAAGTCTGTACTGGCTTTTAAAGGAAAAGTAAGGGGGGGTTGTCTCTCAAAAATGTCATCTTTTTGATGATGCCTTTAGTGCAAAGCCTAGTATCAACAGCTCTAAACTCAGTTTAGGTCAATATACCTAGTGTTATAGAATAAATACAGCTCCTAGCCATCCCAGAGAAGATGATGTTGATCCCGAATGTCTTTTCCATTTGAGCCACAGAAGTGGAAGGAAGAGTTGTCTTCAGTTCCCACTGGACCTCTACAGTCTCAGGTTCTTGGCGATACATCCGGGCAGGAAAAACAGAAGCCTCTGCCAGCAGAATCCTATCAGTGAGATCACAGTGAATCGTTCCAATCACAAATCATTCCTGAATAAAGTAACTTCCGTTTAAACAGGAATTATTTAAAATTCATGTATTCCCTCTTCCTCTTTCTCAGAGCAGACTCCACTTTAGACAGACGTTCTCTCTACTTCAAATCAGATAAAACAAATAAAAATATCTCAAAAGAATTCTTTTGCTTACTTGTTCCTTACTCAGGGCCTGGTCTCCATCCCCTTCCACATGCTACAAAACCCCTCCCCATGCCTGCAATCAGAATTTATGATAGAATTATGTGGGCTAATCAGAGGGGGAAAAAATAAATTAAAAAATCCCATTATGCAGAATTAAAAAAATAAGCTAAGAAAAAACAACTGAATGGATATCAGGCTGAACAGAATGTCCCTAATCTGGTCTACTGAAGGAGAAAACCTTATGCCAATTAGTGAGGTGCTAGAAGTTTCTGCTGCAGCAGTAAGAGCACTTGGGCACAAGCCACAAGCAGCACTGAAGAACTGCCAAATATTTTAAATAATAAGTAGGTCTTGTTAGGCAACAGGAGGAGATGCAGGAGTTTGGTTTGGGGCAAAATGAGTTGCTGTGTGCTTATGATAATGTCATAAGCAATGAAACAGTTTGGTTTGGCATATTTGGGGTTCAGAATTAGCAACCTACCACAGTGATGATGAAAGATGCCCCCTCTTAGATAATTATCACCCAAGAAAGATGTCTCTGTGCCAGTTAACACTCAAGTTCTTCTCACCAAGCTGTATTTTTTTTCCTTTTTTCTTTTTTAAGACAAACACTGTGTTTTAGAGCACATCTCTGCAATACAATCAATTCTATTGCCACAGACCTGCTGATGGCTACCTATGTTAAAAGTCTTAAAATCTTGTCACTCTCAGAGTGAAAGCAGAAGCACGATCAAGCTGTTCCTGAAAAAAAAATAATACTAACACACCTGACATATGTGCTGAATGACACTCCAAATTATCTCATAAGTCTAACATGAGACATGTCATTTATTATTCTCATTCAAGATTTAGAGTGGGACATAGTAATGGCAAATAAACCACGTTATCCTTCACTTAGAGCAAAATATTTTTTTTCTGAAAGTATACTTTTCCTGAGTATATTCCTCTAGAATAAAATTATTTCTGACCTTTGATGTGATAGATATTACCACTGAGTGTTCTCCCTTATTTCAAATAATTTTACAGTAGTCAGATAAGGGGTGCTACTGTGCTAAGTAACTTCAGTGTTTAAACTGAATTTTAATTTCAATATTTAAATACAAAGCGAGATAGAAGGAAAATTAATATCAGTGGTAGGATGGTAGATATGTCAATGGTAAAACAACATATTAAGCTAATGGTTGTACTAAAACATGAATTTGGATGTTTGAAAAGAAATCTTTTCACTACCAAGATGAACTACAGAAGTTTAACAGTGTATCTCTTAGTTTAAAAGTGATAGCACTGACACCATTTCAGTGAACCTTTCTGTATGCATATAGGATATGTTAATATCCCCATGTAACACAATTTGTTAACAAAATTCCAGTCTTTTCTCTAATTGGCAACATATTGAATAAAATATTCGTATAATTATTTACAACGTTCCTACCTTCTTCATGTTGCAATGAAACAGAGTACCTTTCTTGATATAAATCTAGCATTCAGGTTTATTTTAAAGACAACAACCCTGAAATATTGGTCCCTTAAGAGAAAAATCAGTTTCTTGGTGAGAACATTTGTTTCATTATCTGTCTGTGTGTGATTTTTATCTATTATACATATCCACATCTTCTCCAAATATTCAAATGACTTCTAAACATTCACTACAACCAAACAAACATATACCAGACTAATGACAATGAAACAAACTTCATACAAGTTAATTAAATGAACCAGGAAAAAGTCTGGCTAAAGTCTGGCCAAAGTCTTGACAAAAAACTTATCTACTGCATTTCCTTAAAATTATTGATTCAGGTCTCATAATCAGGTCTTTTTTTTCCAGACGGGTGTGACAAAATAAAATGAACTATACTAGACTAGACTGATGCATAAGAAACTATATTACAGTAATACATTTTCCATAGCTAGAAAGCACACCCAGGGCCCTGTGTGTACATTTCATTGGTCAATTATTCTCACAAAATTACAAAAATAAAACCCTAACTTTACAACCTCTGAACACTTGCTACATTACAAAGTGGTATACATGACTGACAGATTGCTCTAAGGTTTGTTCAGAGTCTCTCTTTGTATAGGACCTACATGGATGGATCTCTGAAGAGATATGAAATATTTTGGAATATTGAATATACAAAAAAATTGAGCTATATTGAAAAAACATTAATGATTTGAGAATACATTTTTCTGAACATTAAAAACATTTTGGTAAAGTAAGGAATAGGATGACACCTATTTATCTGAAGTCAAAAGACACCACTTATTGTATTAGCTAAGCAGCAACTTCAAATGAGCTTTGAAATGAAATAAACAGGTAACATGTTAGTAAGCATTAGTGCTTTTAACTGTACTACACTTTTTTTGGTAGCACTCAATAGGTTCTAAAAATCTATGTACTTGGGGACCTCCCCTCTCTTGCCTAATAACTTATTTCTGTGATATGAAGTTATTACAAATAGATTATCAAATTAAAAATAAATGTACTTTGAAAATCCAACAGCAAGAAAATACACATCAGGTTATAAACAATCATAAATTCTATTTAAGTTGTCAGATTTTTCATTGTTAATAAATATCCTTATTATGTTTTTTAGGCAAGTTTTATTCAGCTATATACTCCTACTGTATTATTCATTTTAATTCTTATGGCCTTGTTTGAAAAACAAATGAGATATAGAATTATTTATAAAAACATATCGGGGAGCTTTTATATAAATAAATTCATCTACAATGATATTAAGATAAATATTTGTGTTCAAAGACAATTGACTATTTTTCTATGGGAAGTTAATTTCTATGGGAATTAAAGCCTGCTCTTGAGAAAAGTCAACTTTTTATGGAGAAAAACACAACAGCAGTATTTGGACAGGCTGCCAAATCTATGCTATATTTAGAATGGAGCAAAAAGAACAAATCCAGCACCCAACACACACGCGGTTTCCTTACATTTAGTCCCAATTTCTATGTAACAAATATCAGATTATAGATAACATCTATAGCAACTCCTCTAGAAAGAGTAGCCCAGATGAAAAATGAAGTACACCACTGCATATATATAATCTGGATAATTTGATTTTAAAACTTTTTTTTAAAGCAAAGCTTTGCTTGTGGACCTCACACAACATATGTACATCATTGGTGGCCAAAGAAATATGAATTAGTGTGAGTAGCCAGACTTTTGGAATTGAGATTGTATTTCTCTTACTCACTGAAGTAGTTTACTGCAAGTACATAGTACTATGAAAACAACTGACTTTTTTTTGTGGACACATTCACTGCAATTTAAATGCAGGTTTACTAGTTACATAAATATCCTGATGAAATTGCAGTAGGCTATCTTTTTTTCCCCCTCCCAGTTCCTCACTTTCTAAATCTCTCCCAGGAAACAACAAGAAGGAAAAGGCAGAAGAGACATATATAGAATTTAGCAGGCTCCTTTTTGTAAGAGTAATAACATGGTTTAAATGATGGTATTTCAAAAAGTGGCATTCACAGTGTACTGTGAAAACTGAAGATAGCACTGCATAAAGAAATCAATATTTTTATGAAACCAACTGTTACCACAGATTCTGATAGTCAAGCAGATTTATTTTCAGTACCAAGGGGTTTTCATGCACATCTAGACCTTCACTGACACAATTATAGCCTTGCTCTCTTCAGGTTAGAATCATAGAACAGCTTGGGTTGGAAGGGACCTTATTTCTCTCTAACCACATGTTATGATGTCAATGTTTTTAGGATCTTGTACAGATGTTTTAAGTGTTTTCAGTTTACAGATCGTTAATGATTTTCCAGTAAAGGTATGGACTCCTCTACACAGGACGTTAGTCTACTGAGAATAGAGTGCCAAGACTTCCTGAGACTGTCTAAGCAGCTTCATGTCTTTGCTTTTTCCTGCTTCTGCACTACACCCCCGCATTTTGTCACTACCAATACTTGTGCAAGTTGAACAGGATCAAAGAAACCAAGCTGGCTTAAAAGTAAAAATTAAAATTAAAAAATAATAATAATAAATAAATCAGGGAGAGGGAAGGTACTAGGAAAGGTTATTTTCCAGGAGGATTAACTTTAGAGTTCACCTTCCAGCTGCACAAACAGCTGTGCCAGCTGATGGCAGAGAAGGGTCAGGGATTGCGGTTGAGACCAGGAGGTGGGCAGAGGCTGCCAAACCAATCAAGGCTGCCAGCAGAGAAGCCGTGGTACCTTTGGGGACTTCCCAGCAGTAGCTCACTGAATTTCACAGGATAATATGTGTGTGATTTTCAGTCTTTGATACATAATATGCGTGGTAATTACTGGGTGGGAGAACAACACTCAGTTCACACTGCCCCAGACTGCATGGACTCCTGGAGGGAACAGGGCAGTAAAACTCTGTTTCTGACCAAAAAAGAAACATTCTGAGCACAAACTGATGGCAGTCTCACCCATTCAGAAAGGGCTATTTTTACAGTCGTTCTTTAAAAAGGACCATCCTTTAAAAAGGATACATATATATATATATATATAAATACTACTGGTAAAAATAGAGCCTTGCAACATTACTAACATCCAGTTATTGAATGTCACTGACATTTCTCCTTCCTCAACCACCCGCTAGTACAGGCCTCCCTGAAAAAAAGTTGTAACATCTGTACACACAGCCTAAGTATTCCTAGAGTTACAGTACCTGTGACTTTTAAGAAGTCACCAGCTTCATTCTGTTAACCAACTTTTTGTTGTTGTTGTTACGTAGATCTACGTATTTACTTCTCTTGTTCTGGAAAAAAGAGTCACTTCATTCTAGCAATTCTTGAGAGGTCTGCATAAATTCAAAAAGACATAGTGAATTCTTAGTTAAACGACAGGTGTATGCTCAATATGACATTTATATCATTAGTCTGATAATACTGAAAAACCCTTAGGAATGTAACTTCCAATGAGTATAAAAAATTGATATTATCTCAAAGAATCTTCATTTCCTATTTAGTTTAGAAAGGATTGTTAGTTCACTGATGTAACAGCATCTTATTAGTCCATCTTAAGCCAGTGGTCTGTCTGTCTCAGAACTGAAAATTTTAATTCTTTTAACGTTTGCACTATCCTAACATAATACAAGAAAAACAGAAAACATGGTGTATGGCAAAAAGGCATGAAAAAGTGAACTATGAGAAACTCTGAAGAGCTGCAGTCCTAAGAAATATCAGTCCTAGTAATATCAAGAAGTTACAGCTAGTCTATACATCTCATAATGCATCACTCTTCAGTCAATGTAAGACACCAGTTTTCTTTCAGCAAATGGATTTATTGACATAACTGATTATAACCATATACAGCATCTATGCATCTCCCATTGGAAGAATATCCAGTGATAATGTTAGTGTGACACACAGCGTTACTCAATAATTCCCATTACATTTCTAACAACAAACAGTGGTGTAATTCCATAGATTGTCATAAATGGCCAAAAGCACCCAGGTGTCCAAAAGAATAACAGAAATGTAAGATTCCTACAGAAAAATAACACCTGATTCTGGATTCCTTCAGCTGAATGAAATTTAAATACTGTATCTATGAATTTTAATCTACACACTGGCAATTGAGTTTGGCCCTTGATATTCATGAAAACTGCTGCCTTTCAAAAATGAAAACCCGAAGGGCTTTTTGCTACTGACTCAAGAATTAAGACTTAACTCAGAAATCTCTCCATTTAAAAGGCAAAGATTAAGGCAAACTATTCCTACTCCCTCTCCACTCCTCCTGATTGAATAAAAATCCCTCAGAACTTTAAAGTTTTGTCCTCTCCATTTAGTCACTGAACTCCAATTGAAGGCAACAGTTACTATGGTGTCTTTTGTAAATAGTTGTAAATCTCAAAGGAAAGAAAAAAAAAGGAAAGAAAAGAAAAATAAAACTCAAAATCATCTACTTGCAATTATGGTAATAAACAACTTGTAGTCACGAACATCTCATGTCAGCAGTGAATGCATGATATTGAGATGAATGCCTCCATAGTCCACTAATCACTCCCTTCAAGCCATTCAGTTGCACAAGAGTTCATCTGAGGTTGCACATTAAATTCAAAGGAGCGCAAGTAGTATCAATGGTCTCAACAATTTACCAAACTCCACCTAAAACATTTGCATTTAAAGTGTAACCACAGTTTGGACCTTTCTTAATTAGCTCATTTCTAGACCACACAGAGAGAATTATTTATGTAAACTAAACCACCATATTTAATAGTAACAGAACCACATTCTGTAAATATTTAGGAAAGTAAAAGTCCAAGAAAGTAGAGAGCAATTGATCATAAAATGATTAGCATTGATCAAAAAGAAAGGCAAAAGTCCAATTAAAACAGAACAAAACAAAAAAACCCACACAACTCAAACATCATATACTACTGCATGAGGGTTTAACTTCAGCACTACTCACTCAGCTACACAAACCACAGAATCTAGATTAAGATACAAAAATGTTTTATTTCACAGTGAGGTACATAAAGCTTCTAACTTTAGTAGGATAAGGCTAAGAGAAAATTGCCTGTTGTGATAAAAACAGTTTCACATTTCTGAAATATCCTCACCTATTATTGTATGTGAAGAAAGGCACCAATATTATTTAACCATCAACAGTTTACTTTAACCACTCATTTAGAAATGAAGATGGATTATTTGAGGGTCAGTGATCTACTGACCATCATGGACCCAGAGAACTAAAGCACACATTCATGTGTACAAGTACCAAGCAGTATTTATTCAAAAACTATCGAAAAAATAGCTCATTTGTAAACATATTACAAAACTCTGTTAGTTTTTCCTAGTGGTGTCAGCAATATATTCCTGTAAAACTAACCAGCTGCATTATTGTTTCCTGTTTACAAAAAAGTACGAAAACACACTCGCACACATTAAATTGCCTCACATTCAATTCGAGTTAAAATGGCACAGCATTCAAACCGTCCAGCACAAAACATACATTTCCATCATCCTTCTGACTGACTTCCAGCTTGCACAGTTCACGAGTAGCAATGTTAAAAGACACTTAGTCCACATTTTTTATTAGGTGCCTTGAAAACGTCAGTTCAGACCACCCTTGAGTGAGGCTGGGCTGCTCATTGTTAACTACCATCTCAACTGCAGTCTGAAAAAAACACCTGTAAAAGATAACACTTAGACGTATGGCTCTGAGTTGGCACAAGGGAGGCACCAGCTGCTGTTCACTGCAGCTCCCGACGGTTTGCCCTCCTCACCAAAGAACAGTTACACTCATGGTCAGGGCTTTTGTTTGGGTTAGTGATGATTTTTGAGGAAACGGAGACCTCAGAGGCGACCGAGTAAGCACGTCTCACAGCTGGCCCCTGTCCCTGCCTGCGGTAAGGGCCAGGTGGTGGCTGAAGGTAGCAGCAGAAGCGCCAGAGCTCTCCCTCTTGCAGGCCACGACCCGCGGGACCTGTACCATCCCCTCATGAACCAACAATCGCCTCGCCATGCTGACTACAGCTCCCAGCAAGTCTTGCCACATGGCAGCGCCCAACTGCCACCCTCCTCCTTCACGGGGCATGCCAGGAGCTGTAGTTGGGTGGGGTCAGTCAGCGAAGCGCTGCAGCAGGTGGTCATCACCATGCCGGGCGCCGCCGCTGCTGTCCATGAAGCGCTCGCAGGGGAACTCAATGAGGTCTGCCTCGCTGAGGGCACAGGCGGCACCACGGGGCGGCCGGTGGGACTGGAAGCCTGAGAAGTCGGCGGAGACACCGGTGCCCATGGAGCGGAGCGGCCGGCGAGTGGAGTAGAGCTGCCGGACGTGGACAGGGGCCGCCTTCCGCCGCCGCCGCCCCAACACCTTCTTCCGCAGCAGGCGGGAGGCCCAGGCCACCAGCGCCGCAAAGAGCAGCAGCGCGTTCACTGCCAGCAGCACCAGCGTGAGCAGCTGCTGGTCAGGGCCATGGGGCCCGCCCGACGCCGCGCTGCCCTCGGGCAGGGTGACCAGCCCTGCACAGTGGTCCCGTGGTGCCACCGGGCATACACGGCCACCAAGAATGCCCTCGACGCAGACGAGGTAAGGGGTGTCTGGGCGGAGCTCCCGCAGGGTGGCGGCCGGCTCCCCGCGCTCCGGCAGGTAGACGAAGCGCTGGAACTTGACAGCGGCACCAAAACGGTCAAAGAGCAGGCGGAACCGTGCTGGGCCCAGCAGGCGGGGGCTGCGGTGCGGCCGCACGGCCCAGCGCACCGTCACCGAGCTGGAGCCCACCGCTTCCACCGACAGGTTGCAGAGGAAGAGCTTGTTGAAGTCGCACGGGTCAGACACCAGTGGTGGGCCCCCGGCAGACGGTGCAGAGCGGGGCTTGCCGGCACGACGGGGCCAGGCTGCACTGGGCAGCGCCGGCCTGGAGGCTGCTGGGCGGGCAGGCAGTGGCGGCGTGGGGCTTGGCACAGCCGTCACACCTATTGGCACCGCCACCTTGCCCTCAGGGGCACCCAGCAGGTGGGCAGTGGAGGCAGACGGCAGTGCCCCTGGGGGACCGTGGGGCAGAACCATGCCACCGCCACTGCTGTTGCTGCCGAGTCCCTCAGCGGCTGCAGGGGGGGACGTGGAGGAGGGAGAGGCACCATCGAGGCAGGGGCTGCCATCAGGCGGCGGCAGCAGCTGGGCATCCTGCAGGTAGTCAAGATACTTGCCAGCCAGGGTGGGCGGCAGGCTGCACTGCACGAAGACGGTGAGCAGGCGGCCCTGGGAGTGCCAGGCCCCCAGCCAGTGCTTCAGGCCATGGAGGCGGCAGTCGCAGCTCCAGGCGTTCCCCTCCAGCTCCAGGCGGTAGAGGGCTGGGCTGGAGGCAAAGATGTCACCAGGAAGGGTGGCCAGCGCGTTGTCTCGGAGGCTGAGCTCCCGCAAGTGACCAAGGGGGCCGAAAGTGGCTGGGTGCAGGGCGGTCAGCGCGTTGCGGCTCAGATCCAGCGCCTCCAGGCTGCTCAGCGGCTCTAGGAGGGCAGCAGGCAGGTGGCTCAGCAGGTTTCCCTCCAGACGCAGCTCCTTCAGCGAGCCCAGCCCTGTGAAGGCATCTGGTGCCAGGTGAGACAGTCGGTTGCCACTGAGCGAGAGCTTTGCCAAGCTGGGCAGGTGCTGGAAGAGCCCCCCTGTCAGTTGCTGCAGGCTGTTGCTGGCCAGCAGCAGGGTGTGGAGGGAGCGCAGTGGTCCGAAGATGTCTGCGTGGCGAAGGGAGCTTTGCTTGTTCCCAGACAGGTCAAGGAAGCGCAGCTTGGCCAGGCCGGTGAACGCACCGCGGCTCAGCCAGCGGATGCGGTTGGACTCCAGGTGCAGGTAGAGTAAGTTTGGCAGCCCCGAGAAAGTGGAGTCACCCAGCGAGCCCAGCTCATTGCCGTCCAGGCGCAGCTTGACAAGGCTGCCGAGGCCGGAGAAGGAGGCGGCGCTGAGGCGGCCGATCTCGTTGGCATTCACATAGAGGATGCGCAGCTTGGCCAGGGCGCTGAGGGTGCCAGGGGCCAGCGCCGGCAGCAGGTTGTTGCCCAGGTAGAGCTCCTCCAGCCGGCTCAGGCGCTCAAAGGCCTTGGGGTGCAGCGAGCGGATCCGGTTGTACTGCAGGTCCAGGCGCTGGAGCCCTGCCAGGCGGTGGAAGTCGAAGGCGGAGATGTTGGCGATGAAGTTGCCCCCTAGGCTGTAGGTGAGGATATCCTGGGGCTCGGCAGCCTTGGGCACGGAGCGCAGGCCCCGGTTGGTGCAGAGGAGGTGCTGGTGCTGCTGGCAGTCGCATGGCTCGGGGCAGATGGGCTCGGCCGCGGGCAGCAGCAGGAGGAAGAGGGGGACGGAGCCCCACAGCACCCGCCGCAGCACCATCAGGCGGACCCGGCGCGGCGCCCCCATCCCGGGACGAGCCGTGGGCAGCTTCCCCCAGCGGCTCGGGGTCTCTCCGGCATCCCACCGCTCCTGGGCGGCTGCTAATCGGCCCCTCCTCGGCTCCGCGCCGGGCCGAGCTCCCCGCCGGGCAGGCAGACGCCGGGGCGGCCGCGGCTCGCCGTGCCCGGCACCATGGGCTCCCGTCGCCCGAGCCGGCCGTGGGCAAGGGGCGTCGGGGAGGGCTGCAGGCTGCCTGGAGGAGCGGAGAGGAGCCGAGGAGAGGCTGCCTGCTGCTCCGCCGGCTCTCCCGGGGGCGGAGAGGGCGGGCGGAGCGCGGTGGCTGCGGGGGGGAGAGGCGGGCGGAGCGGGGAGCTGGAGAAAGACGAGCTCCGAAAGTCGCCGAGAAAACTCAGCGGAAATTCGTACTTCCCACACTGCGTGCCCTGGGGGAGCGGGGGATCGGATGGAGCGGGGGAGAGGGAGGACGGCGCGGCGGGGAGCGGGGCGGGGGGGGGGCGGGGAGGGGGGGGAAGCCCGCGGCCGGTCCTGGCTCTGCTCAGCCCCGGCAGCGAGCAGGGGCGCAAAGTGGGAAAGCAGGAATTGGAACCGGCTGTGGCTGCCTCCCAGCCACATGGGCTGCAGATAGAGCTGCTCATCGGGGAGGGGGAAGGGAAGAGAAGGCAACCAACCCCCTCCCCCCCCCCCCTTTTTTTTTTTGGTTGTATTTAGAAACCTGACAAAAGCAATAGATCCGGTTTACCCCAGATTAAGGACTACGTTTTGTTTTAAACAGATGGCGATCAGAGGACTAAACCACCTATAGTACATCAGAGTATGAATTTTCGTTCTTCTTCTGCACTAGCCTGCCTGGTAGGTTCCTGACAAAGCTGCCAGTGAAGATGCAGTTGAGCTCCAGCTCCATGAGAGGCTCTTCAGTGATTAAGATGCTCGTTAGAAATAATTCCCATTTTAAAGAATCTTCTCTCTCAACAGCATACAAATTCGGAGGGAAAGGAAGGTGTCGGAAAGCATACAGAAAACAAAGTAGGTTGTGTACCCATCCGTTCACTGCCTTGCCTTTTTTTCCTATTGACATTTTTTTGTTTCCTGAGGTGCTGCCAAGGGTGTAAATGAGTGCGTAAGGGCAGGAGGAAATGAGTAGATATGAAAACTATATAGGGTTCTCAAAGATGATGAGAGAAAGAAGATAATGCCCAAAAATATCATGTTGCAAATCTAATAAATACTTTGGAAACTCTGTCATCATGTCAGCTTGTATCCAACTGCATGCGCTTTGAATACACATCTAGACTAATGCACTGTACAAGCCATGCTCCTTCCTCTCCCCAGAAAGAAGACGTCAGATAGCTTTCATGGAAGCTGCGTTTGTAGTGGCAGGGTCAACATGAGCAAATAGCATGGTACAGTAGTTTGTGCTGAGGCCCTGTTGCCCACTTGTAGAGAGGCATTTCTTTGAGATAGCTTTGATTTAGTTCTGTCTTCTTGTTGGAGAATATGAAGCGTGCTCCAGCTCTGCTTGGAGCATGAAGCAAAGCATTCTACATGGAGGTGATTAGCAGATTTGCTTCAAAAACACACTGGCAGGCAGAAGAAACCTTTAAGAGATGGAGCAAGTCAAAGGAACATTACTATCAGCATATTGATTCTTAGCTCTTATGGTTAGTTGAGGCTGAGCTATATTGAAGAGGAATCATTTCGTAGTGGTAACTGCATTGTACTGCTGTGGGAAGTCATATTTGGGGCAGGAGAGTGGCATTTTAGATAATCTGGATGAATTTTACAGCTGTCTTCTGAAATCAAGTGAGTAGTTCTGAATTGTAACTTGCTCCTTGGGAAAACCCAGTGTACTGGAATACAGTTGTTGCAAGGTGAGTTGGCTAAAGGGGATTTTGAATTTAAAGCTGGATTTTTTTATTTTTTATTTTTTTTGTGAGAAATGACAGTTACAGTAGGAAGTCTTGATATGCTAGAAGACTAACTGAAATATTAGCTAATTATACCCAAAAATCTGCCTATAAGGAAAGGAGTCATAGTATACTGCATCAAAAAATAAAAATTTCCAAGCAAAAATGGTGGAAGTTATAGTTGTCATTTTCCAAAACCTGCTGACTTCTGAAGATTTGTGCTGCCATCTTGTCATCAAACAAGCATGTTCTCAGGTTAACTTTATTTAGAATTGTGTAGTAAATTGTAGCCACATAGTTTTCTGAGGATGAACAAAAGTTTGCTTGTTGAGTAAAGTGGAAAGTTTGTGGTTTGACTATTTGTAAAAGCTTCATTTTGAGCAGTACTTGCTTAATTAGTAAGGCATTTTTTTCCTGAAATAAATCTAAGCAAGTTTCACATGAACTGTTTGTTGTCCTTTTTCCTTCTTTTTCTGCATTACAAAAGAATCCCATCCAGCATCTGTGCATGATTCTAATGCCCATGGACTATGAATCCAGATCTTTTAGCTCATTCTCTTCCTTACTGAATGTGTGTTCACTTGCCAGGTTTTTCTTTTCAGTATCTATCACATCATGTCTAATATTCAAGACAAAGTAGAGTGTTTTCTCTACTACAAAGACTCTGTTTCTTTCCTCGTTCTCAAAGCCATTACAGTACAAGAGAGTACATCCTGTCTCTCAAAGTTTTGTTTAATTGTAAGTAAAACCTAATCAAGTAATGATTTTTTCCTCCAACAAATTTGGTTCACTGTGATGTACTGTAAATAATGAAATTTGAGAACACCATTCTGTATAATGGTATGCTTATTTTTGGTTCCTTTGGGTTTCTCTTTTGAAACATGCTCAAACTTTTAAGGGCAATTTACGAACTGTCCTTCCTGTAGAAGCACTGTAGATCTTTTTCCAGTCATGCATCATTGCAAATACTAAAGGTTTAAGTCAAATTATGTCTCCTGCAGTGATATTGCTTACAATTTAGGCATTCTGACACTTGACCAACACTATTGTTTTCACTGGGTTTGGGGAATTATAAGTGACAGAAATTTAATTAAAAATAAAATAAAATAAAATAAACGTTAGTTTATAAAAAAATAAACACTAGAGAATTCATCGTGCTCTTGATCTTTCTCTGGAAATATCTTATGCCAGAAGCAGAATAAACAAATACACTGTTTTTTGCTGATTTTTTTTTTTTCAATTCAAGTAGGAAGTTATTCAAAATACATTAGGAACACATCTGTTCAGAAAAAAAAATGCCACATTTGATTTCCTACTTTGGAATAGAACTTCCAACTGCAGTAGTTCTTATTTCCTTATGCAAGCACACAATAACATTTTTAATTCATGATTGAAAAAAATATCTTTTTTACTGCAAACTGAAAAAATAGATCTGACTGTGTAAAAATGGTTGGGAGTGTAATTAGAAAGCAGTATGTATTTGGTAAGGTTATCTTAAAGTGTACCTTCATGATTAAGATTTTAAGTATGAGGGCTTTTAAAGGCCTAAAACAAATAGCAAAAACAGAAGTGCTGTCTTTCCACTGTTACATATCTATTCCTTTGATGATTATGAGGGAACTGATCTTAAATCAGGTTTTGTTTCATAACTAAACAGTATCCATATGGTTGTTATACCTAAGACCTCGTTTGGACTTCTATGTCAGTTTTTGATTTTTTTGGGGAGATATTATATGTGCACTGATTAGAGGGCTGGTGGTTAAAAGCAGTGAATACATATTTGTGGGCAGAATGCAAAATGGAGTAAAAGGAGCAGTGTCCTTAGTGTCATGTATCCCAAGATATCCTGGGACTATGGCAATATCCCTGTGAGAAGCTTCCATTAAACAAGGAAGAATTACTATTTCTTGATTCCAGAATAGCAGAATACTCAGTGCCAAACTGGTAAGTTTAAGGACTAATACCTTAAATTAGCTTTATGTAGTTACCTGGAATGGTAACTAGTTATGCAGAACTGGAGTTTTATCTCTCAAAAGAGGAATTTTCCATTGGTCTGTATAATTCCTCTACCCACTAAACATTACAAGGTGTTCTCATCTGTATTTCTACAAAATGCTTCTTGAAGTGTTAGCTTTAACCTTTATTTCTGACTGAGCCAACTGACTTCATAGCAACTCTAAATGATTTGACTTTAGTGTCAGAATTCTCATTTAAAACAAGACAAAAAGCTTTTGTAAATTGATATATGGGATGCATGTGTTTTCTTGGTTACAATAAAAAAGCTTAATTTGCAGTTGACTTCCAGTGTCTCTGGAGGCTGTGGTATACTTCGTAACTCCATGAGTCATGCTAAGTTCCTCCAAGGGTGTATAAAGAAAAAACAGACTGAACACTACACCTTTGCTGTTTTCTAACTGATAAAGTCTTACCATAGGAATTTATACTTTTTTAGGTATCTTTGGTTTTCAAGAGAGAAAAAAAACATCATGGAGCACTGCAAAATATTAACAAAACAGTTTACACCATCAGCGCAACTTTGTTAGCTGCTCCTGCAGCTCATGAATTAAAGCATCTTTTAAGTGGTCATCATTTTTTGTGCTATTCTATATTTTAGTGCCAGTAATGCAAATACCATAGTGTAGGAAAATATAAGAATTCTAGTGCCAAATGTGCTATTCTATTCTTTTTTCCTTTAAAATTGCACAGACAGTTCATCTGTGTTGTACAATTTATGCTGGTTGCACTTACAGTGGTAAATCACATTTTATATAAAACTTTTTTCCTGATATGGTGGTTTGTGTTCATTTATAATGAAATGTCACTTGTGACATCCAGTTCTTCAGAAATAAAACATGACTCCCAGGCCAATAGTTAATATTATGTACTTGTTCTGCTCCATGGAAAGAAAGCTACCAGATGTTTAATAGATATCTGGTCCTATTATCCACAGAGGCCTGTGGGCTACAAGGCTCTGATGATTGCAGATATCTTTAAATCTTTTCAGCTAAACATCTAAGTATTTGTGTTTTTTGACAAAATGCTAGTCTAGATGTGCTTTCAGCACTGTGTGCATGTTTTGTCAAACAACCCAAACCCACTGAATTTCACAAAGAATAGGCTGTGTTTCTTAGACTTCCTCTGGGCAGGTAGTTCCAGTATTTTGTGTTAGTTACAGCAATTGATTACTTTATGTATATTAGTTTACTGACCAAACAGTTTCAATTTTTTTTTCTTTTTTTTTTTTCCTTGGGTTTCCATGTCTAGGCAGTGTAAAACAAATTGCAGCTGAGTGCCCTGGTAGCAACGTATTCACATGTTCCGTCTGCAAGTGAAAATAAACTATCTCAATCTATACAGTTAAATGCAAATTGAGGAATGAATGTTTGTTGCTAATATTAGTACTTCATAACAATAAATAGACAGGTAGGTATCTGAATTCTGATGTGAAGCGATCTCTGCCAGTATGGATCATTTATAAATTAGCTTTCATGAGTTAGATTGGCTGAATCATACTTACAAAGGTCTAGCTGATTGTTTTAGCTAATATATTTTGCATTAGCCAACACTTACTTCCTGAAGGAGAAACTCTTTAACAGAAGTACATACTTTTCATGTTGTTCCACATCTGTGACAGGAAGAAAGGAGAGAACCCTACTTGTGTCAGGGTAAGTATGGTGTAATTTATGTAAAACAAATGCTTATGTAGCTTTTGTAGGGCCAATTAGCTGTTGCAGTGTCTGCAATTCTTTCGCATGATTATCTGTTTATACACTGAATCTTTGCAGTATCGTTAGGCTAGTTTTTCCATAACTGGGTAACAAATCAGGCAAATGTTCTTGCAAACATTTTCTTCTTCTCTTTCTCCATAAAAGGATATGTGTACTTAATGGCAATCTCTTTCATATTGGGTAATGCGCTCTTGCCATGTTTTAGTGTGATAGATACTCTTTTCTATTCCTATCATCCCATAATTTGGAGAGTCTGTAGGAAAAAAAAATAAAAAAAATAACACTTGGATCAGAGCTCCTTTTGCTAATTGGTAAAACGTGTTCTGATATGTATGCAGAGAAACAGAAAACATTCACTGGTTGGTGTAATTGACCTGTATGGATCAGGTTAGAAAGGTTCTCTCAGTGTCATTCAGTCCAGCTTCCCAGCTAGATCAGGTTGCTCTGAGCTCTGACAAGTCTTCAAGAAGGGAGGTATCAAAGTGTCTCTGTGCCAGCTTACTATAAAAATTTTCATCACCATGTGGTCAGTGTTTTCCATGTTACAACTTTTGTTGATTGCCCCTGTAACCTCTAAGAACAGTCTAACTTAGTCTTCTTTATACCCTTCTGTTAGGTAGCTGAAGACAACAAAGATGTGCTACAGCTAAGCAAATCCTTTTTTTTCAGCCCCTCCTCATACACTGACATGTTTCAGCGCCCTGATCATCTTTGTGGCCCTACACTGGACTTGCTTTAATATGTCAATGTCTTTCCTGTATTGGGGTAGACAAAACCCAGGGGCCAGTAAGGGGATGAAGTGACAGGAACACCTCTTTTCTGAGGAGATGCCAAGACAGCTGGGACCGTTTAGCCTGGAGAAGAGAATGCTCAGGGGGATCTCATCAATGTGCATAAATATCTGAAGGGTGGGTGTAAAGAAGAAGGAGCCAGACTCTTTTCTGTGGTGCCCAGTGACAGGTCAAGAGACGACAGGCACAAAATGAAATATAGGAGGTTCTGTCTGAATATCAGGAAACATTTCTTTTACTGTGAGGGTGACGGAGCACTGACACAGGCGTCCCAGAGGTTGTGGAGTCTCCCTCCTTAGAGATACTCAAAAGCCACCTGGACATGGTCCTAGGCAGCCTGTTCTACATGACCTTGCAGGGGGTTGGACCAGATGACCTCCACAGGTCCCTTTCAATCTCGAGCATTCAAAAATTGGGTCCAGTACTTCCATATGCTCATTAATGCTTAGTAAAGGGGAGTATGCACTTTCCTTGACTTGCTGCCTGCACTCTTGCTAATCCAGCCTGGTATGTAGGTGGCCTTCTTTGCTAGAAGGACACACTGCCGACTCATTCATGGTGTTCATTCTGTTGTTTGTTGAGGGCTCTCATGTCATTTTCAGCAAAGCTGCTTTTTAGCCAGCCTAGACTGTACTAACATATGGTGGTTATACTGTCCCATGTGTGGGAGTTTACACTTGTCTCTGTTCAATTTCACAAGGTTTCAATCATCTTTTTTCTCCAGCCAGATGAAGTCCCTCTGAAAAGCAGCCTTGTCCTCCAGCATATCACATGCTTCCCCATATGTTATCATCCATGAAGTTGCAGTGTGCACTCTTTTCCATTGTGCAGGTTATTAATAAGGGTAATAAAGAGTATTAAAAGATGTTAAAGAATGGGTAAATATCCAGTATTGGTACTTGAGGGATGTCCATAGTCACTGTCTACTAGTTGGACTTCATAGCACTGAATACAGCCCAGACTGTCTGAGAGTCTAATTTTTCATCTTTTCATTGTATCATCAGTTATCTAACCTGTGTCTCACCAACTTTTCTATAATGATATTACAGGTGACCGTGTTAAAGGTTTTACTAAAGTCAAAGTATTTTGCTCTCATTTGTCCACTGAGCCAGTCATGTTATAAATCAAAGGCATTTAGGTTGCTTAGACACAGTTTTTCCTCGATGAATACATACTAGATGTTTTCAGTAACCTTTTGGTCCTTTATGTGTTCAGAAATGACATGCAGGAGGACTTATTCCATAATCCTCCTGGGACCAGAGGTGAGGCTGAGTGCCATGTAGTGGTCTGGATTCTTAACGCCCTCCTTGAAGATGGCCTTTCTCTAGTCATTGGGAACCTCTCTCAATTCCCACAGTCTTTTGAAGGTAGTAGAGAGCAGTCTTGTGATTAAATCAACCAACTCAGATGTAGCTTGTCTGGGTCCATGGACTTGCATATGTGCCATTAGCTTTAGTGGCCCCCGATTTTATCATCCTTTGTTATGGGTAATATTTCACTTCCATAGACTCTGCTATTAAGGTGAAGGAGCTGGAAGACCTAAAGAAAACCCTTATCAATAAAATGGTAAAATAAAAAAGGAGGCACAAAGGCATTGAATACCTCTTCCTTTATTATTCGGTCCCCTGCCCCGTTAAGCAGTGGTCTCACTTTTTATTTAGGTGGGTTTTTTTGCTTGTTTTGTTTTGGTTTGTTTGTTTTTGTGCTGGTATTGAAGCCTTTCTCATTTTTGCTTTTCTTATCTGTAGCTAGTTTTGGCTCCAGCTGTTATTTGACTTTTCATGTCTGTATCCTTGTATGCTCAGGCAATGTCTCCCTTTCTCTAGGTAGTCTGATCCTGTATCCGTCTTCTCTCATTCCTGCCATACTTGCTTGGCTTCCTGAATGTTAGAAATGACCATTCCTGTGCTTTGAAGAGGCTGCACTTGAAAATCTGCCAGTTTTTCTGGGTTCCTTTGTCCTTTATGCCAAACAGATCTCTGAACAAGGCAAGGTCTGCTTTCTTGAAGACCAGGATTGTAATTGTTGTAACTTGTCTTGCTCATTTGACTCAGGCTTTAAAACTCCATGTATTCTGGTCGCTGCAGCTAAGGCTCCCTTCAGCACTGATATCCTCAACTCATTCTTGTTTGTTTGTGGAAGCAGATCTAATAGAGTACTCAGTTTGTCAGTAATACGTATCAAAAAATTGTCATCAACACTTCATCAACATGTGCTCTCAATGCCTGTTTCATAACTAGTGTACATGAGTCTTAAGTAATTGAAATCTACATGCTGGACCCTGAACTGGAATGACTTAACATAGCTTTGATGTTAATGGAGCCGTAACTCATGTGTTTTCACCCAAAGATCTGTCCTCAAGTCCTAGATGTTTTTAGAGAAAAAAAAAATATCTAGAAAACAACTGAGAAATCATTTAAGCATTTAAGCACATGGCTAGGTTGTGATGAGAAATACTGACTGGATCATCAGATTAAGTCATCTGCTAAGAGAGTAAAGTGTCATATGAGTCCTTTCACATCTTTTCAAGAAATCGTTTGTTTTTTGTTTCTTTCTTTTTGCTCCTTTTGCTGCTACTGAGAACATTCTGACAATAGTAGGCAACCTTCCAATTTCTGACATAAATTCTTCCTGTTTAGTATGCATTTCTTCTTAGGGATCTAAATTATCATTTAATATAAAAAGCTGTACTTTTCTCCTGGCATTTTAGTATTCGGATATTTAAAGAGAGCCCAGTCCTATCCCTCCTGGCTGTTTTGCTGTGATAAACAACCTGATCTAGTTTAAGCTGCCTTGGGCAGATAGATTCTTGATTCCCCTGCAGGTGCCAGTGTGTCTTGTCCCCATTTGAATTACTCTGTCTTGGATATAAATGATAGAAATCTATACGCAACTCCAGATAAAGTCTTTGTAGTGCCTGAAAAGTATTTCATGTGCCTAAAATTGTGTTTGGTTTGATATCACTTAAGGCCATTTCATTCTGCCCTCTTCGCTAACTTGTCCATTCGTGGTCATATGTCAACAGTGACACCTCTAGATTTAATTGAAAACTGGCAGCTTTTTTGTTAGTGCTTCTTAATACCACATTTTTGCTATATACGGCAGCATGTGGCATTATATATAATATTTTTAAGTGAAAATTAAGGCAGTAAGGCAGCATTACATAATCATTCAGTCTTAAACACTGAACATTTCTATATAAACTGACCTGTGGAATATACATGTATTTAGGGTAGCAGACATAAACATTCCTTCTTTCTCATAACACTGAAGGCAATAAACCTTTTGAGCAAAGAAAAACGTATTTTTAATCTTGTATTGCAAATAGTTCTGTGCACACACTTCATTTGTTTGTAGACTTTTCCAAAACATTTACAAATTAAAATTAGAGGACCTAGAAAAACACAATAGAAGCAAAAGCACTGCAGCCCTTGCATTTTTCTGTTTTTATAAATATTTGTTCTGATTACGGTGTACTTAATGCCACATGATGAAATGTCGTATTGGATCAAAACTGTTGCTCGTGCTGTAGCTGAGAGTCATTTAAAATGGATAATTTATTGGTAGTATTTGATTATATGTCACAGTACTGAGTTACAAATTACTGCTGAATATGTTTCAGTTAGCTGAAAAAAAGGAGTAAGTGATACCACACAGCATTGAAAAATGAAAAGATGTTTGTTATGACACATAACTTAATGTGTACAGCTGGTGAGGAAAGATTTATAAGAATACATAACATGAATAATAAGGTGCTCTGATATTCTCAAAGTCTAGGAACATGTAAGCTAGATGATAACAGTGTAAGGTGGAACTAAAAGTGGCTGGAAAACTTCACCTGACCTGCACTGAAAATTACTCTCAAACTTGCCAGGTTTATCAGCTTTGGTTCTGCAAGGATTTATGCTGTGTCTGCTATGCAATATTATCTCTCATTAAAAATCTGGATGGTGGAATAGAATATCCTCATTTGAATTGCTGGCAACGCTACGTAGAGGAGGAGCTACAGATATTGGAGGATATTGTCAGAGTTCAAAATTTACTTGACAATTAACTGGTCTATGGAAAAAAGTATTTTGTAATGCCAAAAAGAATAGTGAAGGGGAAAATGCAGACAGGGAGGGCAGCAAGGATGATGAGGGTTATACCAGTTTTGATAGTACAGGAGGATACGTAGCGTGGGTCTCTGTAACTTAGAGATGAAACAGCCGAGGAGATCATGAATGGTATAGAGAGAAAGAATAGTAAACAATTCCTAGTCACAGTAGAGTCATGGAGCGCTGACTGCCAAAAGCTGAGAGGGCATTTAAGGGGGAAAAATCCCCTGCTGCTACTAGCTATGAATTTTGGGTTAGCTTGTTGGCTTGCTTAAAACATGCTAATGATCATTCTTGGGAGCAAGCTATTAGAATGTATAAAACTTCGGGTTTAGGTTTTCAGTGGTAAATGTGATAGTACTAATTTTGTAATGTGCATGCCTGTTTTATTCACCACTGTAAATAAGAAGTCTTATCTTAAAAACATACTGGTGGGACAGGGTGGTATTACTTTTATTTTTGGCGTGGTTAACCGAGGAACTGAGCTCAATCATTTTTGAATTTGAGAGGCTCACCACCTGTTTTGTAGTCATTAAAATGTATGTAGTATTTAAATATTTAACATACAGCTTCTGCTAACTGAAGTTGCACGTTTAATTTAGAGGTCACTTCTTTTGAAAAGCAGACTTCACAGATGTTTCAGATTAGACAGCCATGAAATAAAGGACTCCAAAATTGTGGGAGCTTGTGGGTTGATCTGCGATAAAGACAAAGATAGAGTCTGGTTCTCTATGGTAGCATTTAAGTATTTGAACTAAAAAAAAATCTTTTTCTCCTTAACCCTTCCAGTTCCTGTCTCCTGTACAGTTTGACTCTCATGTCCTGCTGCTAACAACCTCCTCAAGCCTTTGCATTTCCTTGACACTACTCCAAGATTCCTGCCAATTTGCAAAGAGTTCTACAACACTTAATATCAGAGTGTATGTTAAATATATGTACATAAATGCTGGTAAACTTTCATGGCAACCTAAATTCTGGAATTTCCTGATCTTTATCTTTTTGAATTGTGGTATATTTTGATGTCATTCTTACATAATTTTAACATTAAGTTCTTAACATTTAAAATGTTCTAATACTACTGTGAACTGCAATGGCACTGCTTTTTTCTTATATATTATATAAAGAAAATATCTAAATATTAAATGTTTTTCTTTTCCATATCCTCATCCTTTCCCAGGTATCACCTGATGCTCCTGCTTGAAAGTTACACTCTTCTCTGAGTTCTGAAGTTACTTGGACAGTAGATACTGATTTGTATTCTAAACCAGATGTTTTCTCTCTTTAAGAAGTTTTATGTAATTCTCATGTAGCACATTGGCTTTAGAATATAAATTTCTGTAGCCGTATACAATATAGTTTTTATTTCTGTAGACTTCTATAATGCAAGTAAAAAAACGTAGAGTCTTGAGAAGTCTTACGCACCAAGTCTGTTCAATTAGTCATTGTAAAACTATGTGTCAAGAAAAAACTAATTCAGATTAATGCTGGATATGTAGATATCTGCATCAGCACTGTTCTGTTGGGGTTGTTTTAACTCATTTTTATTTTTTTGTTCCCTTCCCAGCTCTGCTTTTTATCATGATGGATAGTATTTGTGCACAAAATCAGGAAAATGAGCATGTACCAAAATTAACATTCTGAAAGTAATAAAACTTAATGGAAGCCACATCTGTGATGGACTGCTTCTTAACAGCAATCTGTAGGATCAGTCCAAATATATCATGTTACAGATATCTTTGTTCTTAATCAACATAGGTTTCAGAGGCAGAGGAAGGGAGTAGGGACAAAAGGGAGAACTACAGACATAGGAAAAGAATCTTTTTGATTTATATATTTTCTGATATTTTCAGTTTACCTACATTCATTCTGATCTTACATTTTTAGACCATAGTTTATTACTTTTATTGGCTTATTTGATGGTCCTTATTGTTTTATCAATTAATTTTATATTACAGGACATACTGTTGATTGTAGAGCACATGTGAGAAAAGGATGAGTTGGAGGTAACTGCTCAGTTTTCATTACTATATCCACAGAATCTAAACTCTGTTTTCTTGATTTTATTACTAAATATGAAATGAAACATGTATGAATAATGCCAATAAGACACTTGCTTAATACAGTCCAGTGCTATCCAGCCTCAAAATATGGAGATAGATACACATAAACATACACATTTTTCGTGATAGAAAGTTTTTAATTTATTTGCAATAGTACAGAATGTTTGACTTATATTGATTTCTCTGCCTCAGTGACTCCTCCGTTGAGCTGAATATAAATTATAGTTTGGGCCAGATCTTCAGTTGGCATAATTTATTATAGCATTACTAGCTTTTCTTTACACCCGTTAAAGTACTGGCCCGTCAACAAGATACATTTTCACTCCTGTAAACATTTTAAAATCTTCTATACCCCAAAGAGTTATGTATGTGGCCAAATTGCCATAAAAAAAGTAAAATATGTCCAAGAAAATAAGGCGTTTTCTTTTTCCAGTGATAACAGTAACTTGTTCAAAAGTTGAAATAGGAAAGATGGAGAAAAGATAGTTACAACTTCAGTTATAACATTTATTTTGTTCATACTGAAAGACAAATGATGATATGAAGCAGGTCATTCATTAAGATTTACTAGGGGCTTCACCATGTATAGTAAACATGATACAAAGTGCTTAACATACAGCATGAATTAGAGTGATATCATATATCATATATACACCATGTATAGTAATAGATTTGTTTAAGCACATTTTTAAAGTTTCTAATGGAAGATAAGCAGCATCTAAACTTTGTGAGATAAAAAATCTCTTCTGATTACTCCCTTAACTTCAAAATTGAAAGGAGAGAAGTTCCTCCCCTCTCCTTCACTGATGTCTGCACTAAGAACAGATTTATTCTTAGTTGTTCTCTCCAGCTTTCCTCTTGGAGACAGCTTTACTTGAAATAACCAAAAACTTTACTTGAAATTATGATGAAATTATGAAAACCATGGGATTGTTATTTTCATATTTGACCTATCACATGAAATATAATTTGTGTGTTAAAGAACTGTTACATATTTGAAAGGTGATCCTTCTCTTTTCCTACTGATAACAAACAGTGCAATTTTATATTATGCCTTAATTATGAATACAATAGATTTAGAAATTTACAAGTTAAAAGTAGCAAACTCAAATATCAGTTCCAAAAATAAAAAATATCTTAATAGAGCAGGAACTAAATATCTGAAACAGGAGTAGTGGAAGAATTCCCATTATCTGCCACAGCATAAAGGCTGTAACTTTCTTTTTGTCTTTTCATGTCAGCAGCTTTCAAACTTCCCTGTCTCAAGGAAAATTCTTTTTTTTTTTTTTCCCATTTCAGGAAAAAAATTTCAAGTGAAATAATAATAAACACATAATAATAATAATAATAATAATAATAATAATAAACAATTGCATAATATACACAAAATGGGATGCTTGGAAAGAAGCTTGGAGTATAGCTGGAACTTTCTTCCGTTTTAGGAATGTCAAGGAGGAAATGCCACTGACAGTGGGGTCAGATCACACTCTTGCTTAATAAAACTAAGAGAGATTCTCTGTCTTGCTCCTATTTTAAAGGCATGCATCTGGCAGAAAAAAAAAAAAAAAAAAAAAAAAAAAAAAAAAAAACATGGTAGGTAGATTAGAAAATAATATATATATTAAGGCCAGTAGACTTAATTTAACAAGGACTTCTGTCAATTCATAAACATAGAGGTAATGACCAAGTTTCTGAAAGAAAAAAAAAATCAAGGAATAAGATTTCCCCCTGTACTTAGCTCTGGTGAGTCCGCACCTCAAATATTGTGTTCATTTTTGGGCCACTCACTACAGGAAGGACACTGAGGTTCTGGAGCATGTCTAAAAAAGGGCAACAAAGCTTATGAAGGGTCTAGAAAACAAGTCTTGTGAGGAGTGTCTGAGAGCACTGGGGTTATTTAGCGTAGAGAAAAGGAGGCTTAGGGGATACCTATTCACTCTACAGCTACCTCAAAGGAGGTTGTAGCAGGGTCTGTCTCTTTTCCCAAGCAAATGTGATAGGACAAGAAGAATTAGCCTCAAGCTGTGGCAGGGGAGATTTAGGTTGGATAATAGGAAAAATTTAATCACTGAAAGGGTCGTAAAGCATTGGAACAGGCTGCCCAGGGAAGTGATTGAGTCACCATCACTGGAGGTATTCAAAATATGTGTAGACGGGTTGTTTAGGGACATTGTTTAGTGCTAGACTTACTTGCAAGTGCTAGGGTAATGGTTGGGCTTGATGATCTTAGAGGTCTTTTCCAACCTAAATGCTTCTATGATTCTAACTAAGATTGTAATTGTGTACAAACAAATTTAGGTTGGCCTTAATTGCCCTTGTGTAACAGTGAAGCCAATGTATAAACATGGATATATTAGAACGAGTCCAGAGGAGGGCTGCAAAGATGATCAAGGGGCAGAAGCATCTCTCCTACAAAAACAGGCTGAGGGAGCTGGGGTTGTTCAGCCTGTAGAAAAAAAGGCTTCGGGGAGACCTTATAGCAGCCTTCCCTTACCTAAAGGAAGCCTACAGGAAAGCTGGGGAGGGACCCTTTGCCAGAGGGTGTAGTGATAATGTCTTTAAACTAAAGGAGGTTAGGTTTAGATTAGGTATTCTGAAGAAATTCTTTACTATGAGGGCAGTGAGGCACTGGAACAGGTTACCCAGAGAAACTGTGGATGTCCCATCCCTGGAAGTGTTCAAGGCCAGGCTGGATGGGGCTTTGGGCAGCCTGGTCTGGTGGGAGGTGTCCCTGCCCGTGGCAGGGGGGTTAGAATTAGATGGTCTTTAAGGTCCCTTCCAACCCAAACTATTCTATGATTTTATGATTCTATAAGGATAGAATGGTTTCTGAGAAGAAGCCAAGGCTATGTTTAAAGTGTTTTAGAAGAGGGCTGTTGTTGTACTCTCAAACTTGACTGACAGTTGGAGACAGAAGAGAATCTTTTGTGTCAAGATATTGAGGTAAAAAGTACAAAAAAAAAAAAATTGCAGAGGAAGATGCAGAATAACCTATCCCACTATATCCATTAATATCTCCTCTTACTTGCTGGTGTCTACAAGCTTGTTCCTTTTTTCTTTTTCCTTTTTCCTTTTTCTATTTCCTTTTTCCTTTTTCCTTTTTCCTTTTTCTATTTCCTTTTTCCTCTTTTTCTTCTTTTTTCTCCTATTTCTTCTTTCTCCCTTCTTCCTTTTCTTATACTTTTTCTTCTTTCTTTCTCAGAATATGATTTAGAGTTATCCATAAAAATGTCATATATTCTTACTTTTGACACCCATCCTAATTCTTTAGTTTGACTTAGATATAAATTCCTATTTTCTGGAAATTAAACTTGGTTCTATGGTAAAGAAAGATTAATACGCTCTTTATTTACAGCTACTTTCAGTTCACTATAGAACTGCTCTAGTGCAACCTAATCAGCTATTTCTGTTGGCACACAACAGAGCTGGAGTTTTGCCTAGAGTAGCACAATCTTTTTATTCGCTGGAGAAACAGCTAGTTACCACCTCAGCGATATGATACTCTGCCTACTGCTATGCAGGGACATAGTTGCTCACTGCTTGTGTTAGTGCCCACACCTCTAAAGCTCTGTGATGTTCACACTTTATTTCTTTCACTAGCACTTCTCTGTATTTCTGTTTCTTATGTGTTTCTGTTGGTTTCTTTCTGCTTCTTGCTCTCAGTTGGTGCCTGACTTGACTACTTGCTTGCAGTTGTCATGCCAACTCCCAAGCCTGGAAACTGAAGTAGAAAGAGGTTTCAAATTTTTTTTTTTTTTTTTTTTTTTTTTAAGTCAAGTACTCACTTCACAGTTACCAGACTGCATGAACTGAATGCATAAGTACTGGCAAACAGCTCTGTGACTTTGGTCTGACACTTAAACTTCTAAATATCCGTTTCTGCTTCAGGAGGATGTTTTTTCTACCTTCCTTAATCTTTGCTGCTTATCCACATGCTAAAAAACAGGAAAATGAGAAAGAGATCTGTCAAGTGGGGAAAGCATTTTATAGACTAGTCATTGCATTTTTTCTTATTTAAAGAGAACTGCAGACATATTTCAAATGCCCTATGTATAAGTAATTTTTGAAAAATCCATGAGACTGCTCAATCTTTCTGAAACTTAAGTATTACAGAATTTGATTCACTTTTCATGCTGAGTCATTCAAGATTTATATGTATCAGCTTTCCAAATAACCAATTGAAAAATATAAGAGAAGTACAGGAAATTAAAAATGCAAACTCTTAACTCCTTATACCAAGGTCATATGTAATCCTTACACCTTATTATCAATGCATGTAACAAAGATATAGTTCTGTGAAATAACTGCTGTCTAGAAAAAACAGTAGTTTTAATAGCTTTGCTGTAATTGACAGCTACATTCACAGGTGAATTTCATATTGGAAAACATAACACGTTTAAAAGGAATTGGTTTCCAGAGGAAGAAACTTGGAAAGTTCACCTCAGACAATATTGCTCTTTGGAGAGTCCTGTAGGTAAATTTGTTTTAGGGTTCACAGGAACCAGCTGTATGGCTTGTGCAGTATTACATCTCGTGTGTCTTGCATTTCTCAAGTTCAAAAATTTGTGATTTGTCATTGAAGATATTTCATGTATAAATACTTACTGTAACTCATTACAGTTCTTATTTGAAATTGAGCTTTTCTGGCTGCAAACGTTTGTGAGAATATGCATTTACTTTGCATGAAGGACTTCAGAGAACAACATAAACTGGCTCAGCCTTTTCACAGGTGGTTAATAGTAATTTCCTTTTCTTCTACTGTATCAGACAAGTATGTTTGTTTTAACTGAGCCCAGTCTGAAGTGGAAGGTTTTTTATATCTCATTGAAAAAGGCAAGAAACCTCAAATACCTAAAGAAGCTTTAATCTAGCAGGCAGCTGTTGTGGATCAGTGTTCTAGAGCTATATTGCACATTATCCTACACTTGGGCCACCTTACAATAATCTCAGATAGTTTCCATCCAAATCCTGGAGACTATGTTGTTTACCTAAAGCATTGACATTTTATTCCCTCAAAAAGAACAGTCTACAACTTGCTTTGGCTCTTTACAAGAACAGCGGAATAGAGGTGGTTGTATTGGTCAGCAACTCTAGACCTTAGTGATTGTAGAGAACTCTGGAAAGGACATTTAATCTAACAGGACCTTCAGACCATCTCATACCACTATGCACCCTACAAAAATCTGTAGGCCAAGTTATAAACTACTGTAAGAAGAAAGATAAAGCATTTAAAATGTCTGGGGAGCCTGGGGTAACACAACCTTTGCTTAATAACTTCTGCATGATCTTTAGAAGTAGAGATCACACACTACAGTGGAAGGCAAAAAATCACAAATGGAACTTGTTTTTCTCATCCTAATTCAGGTGACTTGTTTAAGTGAGCAGGTGAGCAAAGTGAAACAGGCTGACCCTGAGTTTAAATACTTTGAGGAACACCAGTAGAACCCAACTTGTTTATTTCTTCATGTAATTTCCATCCTAATACTTGATGATGAGATGTAGAGGATATAAAAACACATATAAAAACAGATGACCAAGCTGCACAATGACCAAGAAAGACTGTTTACATACTACATCTGTCAAGGGGAAATAAACTCTTGGTCTTCTATGATAGGAATGTAGCTTGAAAAGCAACACTACTTTCACGTCATTGGCACTTCCTTGATACTGAATTTTATGCAGCTTCTCCTAACTAGATTTATTGTGAGAAGATCCTGGAATGGGAGGAGGCAGGGCCAATTAGAAGAGCTAATCAGCTGGAATGCTGAGAACCATTGCTCTGAAGGCCTCCCATCTGTGTGGCTCCATCAAATGCACTTTGCTAAGGGAAGGACAGCTTGTTTGTTTTGGCCATGGCTCCTGTGAGCAGAGATAGCGAAAAACCAGGGAATCCAACTGGATAAAGAACATCTGCAAATGATGTTCTGTTAATGCGTATTATATCCAAAGAAGCCTCAATGGTTGGTCTCAGCTCCAGTCTCGGCCACACATGTTGATTCATCAGGTTCATTCAGAATCAACTTTGGTTCTCTGTAAACAAAGAGGGTGCAGAGTCTGTTTCATGCTATTCTACAATAACACCTTCAACTACTAAGCGGGAAAAAAAAAAAGTTGGGTGCATAGAAATTTAATATTGAACTAACTTTAAAAAATGTAAATATGGATTTAGAAGCTCAGTCAAGTCTCTTGTTTGATACTTGCCTATATTTCCCTGTGTTTTTTTTTGTTTGTTTGTTTGTTTGTTTGTTCCAAAACTGCTGTCTGAATTCTGTTTGGACAATTTCATGTTCTGCACAGATATTTTGCATGGACTCACTGGAATTCATAGGTGATGTCCAAGGAGGTAATGTTCCAATATGTTTTATGAATATTCTGTCAAAAGGATTCAACCCTTGATTTAGATTATCTTCTTTTCAGGCTTTTTTTGCCAAAAAGAAAAAAAGATTAATCCCAGAGTGATCTACAATATTTTATTTTTTATGTCATAGTCTCCAACATGGTAAGTAATGTGCTTATGACCAGTGTTTCACTGTCTAGCAACTGCAAACATTTGTATCTATAGTGTCCCCTTACAGTAATTTGGATTATTTAGTAAATTATGCTAATATTAAGATAATAATTTTATTTATTTTACTACAATTTAATTCATTCTTAAAGCTACTTAACATTTACAGAGTTGTTTTGAACTTATTTTTACAAATCAAAGAGTTTTAATGTGAATTATTACTTATATAATAAACCATCATAAAATAACTAAGTGAGCTTTCTTAATTGATTTTCTGAACTAACCACTGTTGAGTCAATGCAAATATTTTTTCTCTCTTTTACAGTTGCTAATACATTCTGTGTAATGGATCTTTGTGACTTGGCTTACAGTGAGTGTTTGTTGTTTTTTTTTTTTTTGGTCTCATGATGTTCTTTGATGTTCTACTTTTATTAAACTAATTGTGTTAAATTGATAGTGAAAAAAACATATGTTCTTTCTTGGCACTCAGCTGCTGTTCACTAGACCATGGTGCTATGTTTCTATATTATGAAGAACATAAAAGAACGCAGTAAGATTTCCAATAACTTTTCATTTTTATGTGTAATTCCTCTTCTCTCCTCCACTTTTTCAATATTAACATCATGTTCAAATAATAAAAGATTTTATTTTTCTTCATAACTATGGTGTACCAAACTGACTTGTCAGCAGTCTGGATACTTTTGGGAAAAAAATAACAGATCAAAATTGGAGAGCTTTAGCTCTTCATACATATATCACTAGTCTATGAAAATTTAATTTTGTAACAACACAATTCTAAATCAGTTTATCAAAATTGTCAAATCTCCTTAAAGAATAGCTGAAGAGGGACCAACCCTGCTGGTTCTCTGTCAGCTGAGAGCTCCAGTTACCCTTGCAAACATTTTAGCTGAGTATACTAGGCTACTTTGCACTTGAGAAATGCAAAGAATCTGGAAAGAATGGACCTCATTCCACAATAAGAGATTAATAAAATAGTTTCTGGTGAGATATGCTGCCTCTCTCCTTATCACACAAATTATTTCAACCTATGAGGATCTTGGGGAGTTTGTGAATTCACTCGGGGAGTTTGCCAATCTCTAATTCAAGATACATTAACAGTAGCATGAAAATTTTCTATTATCTGGACAGAGTAAGAGAAAAAAAATTAAAAGCATTTATATTAATTTATTAAGTTCATGAATCATAGCAAGTCATTTTATTGCATGCTTTAGCTTATATACTCAGACTAATAACTGAAATTCTCACTCTAGAACTAACTACACTGCATTCAAAATTATCCCTACTTGATAACATACAGATCCAGGAATTAGGGCTCCTTTGCATGTATGTAATGTTAAGTAGTTTTAATAATCTATTTTATATCTCTCCAGAGGTACATTTTTTTTCTTTCCTTTTTTTTTTTTTTCAAATTTAAGCACATTCATTATAAGTCTAGGCAGCTTCAGAAAGTGAAATACAGACTTTTTTCTCCCTAGCATTTTATCAAAATATGATTTTCATCAAAGAATAAAGAAAGGGCACTTCCATCCACGTAATTACTGTCATTCTCGATGTAAAAGGTATTTCCACATGAGAGTGTTCTCTCTGAAGTTCAACCATAATTTCCTTGGAAGGGGCAGCATGTTAATACTGCTAATATTATCTTCTTCCAGGCCAGAGCTGTCCATCACATACAGTGCTCTATCAGGTAGGTCAGGGTAATGTATGTCCATTTTAAACAAGTACCTTCAAGATGGTGGGGCATGGATTAACAATAATTATTTAGCATCAAAAGGTACCTTTTCAAGTTCAATTACTGGTTCTGAAGATATACATTTTGGACAGTTTGATGATTTTGTTCTAAGTAGTGACTCATAGTAATTTGTAAACACACCCAGTTTTATTATAGTTGTGCTGTAGGTATCATTTCCATTTCATCTGGGTAGACAGTTTGAATGGTAAAATATTTTTAAGGGTTAGAATTCAAGTTTACATGTGATTGAGTCCACATTACTGCAGGATTTAGAACGGAATATTGGGGTATTCTGAACATGTATTAAACTGTTTCAAAATGGAGCTTGTACACCCTGCTTAGCTTTTGGTGTGGCAGGAGTTGCTGGTGGAGGGTAGGGTGCTGACTTTCAGAAAGGCCATGTGAGTGGCAAGATGAAGGGTTGGGTGATATGAATCAGTGAGTTAGTGTTACTGCCCAGATCTAGGTGTTACCAACCTGAGTTTAATTTTGTCACCAACAGAAGACACTGAGGTGTGCTTGATTCAGAGTTTGACAGGTGTTGCTAATCTAGGTGTAGCTTTCATTTCAGGATTAGTGCTAATGTTAGGCTGACATGGGCTGGGAAGACTATAGCTTCTTGGTATTACCAGATCAGAGGTAGGGTTCATGTTTTGATGTTAGGATGCAAACATTGGTCCCAAATGTAACAAAGGCCTGTTTCTTAGACTTAGACCTATAACAAACACAGGAGCCCTGCTCATCTGACCGTAACCTTGTGCTTTCTGACCCATTTCATCTGAGGGCAAGCCCATCACAGGACTCCATGGAAGTGCCTTGTCACGCGAAGATGTAAATAGAGAGAAGGGCTCCTGTTTACAAATAGTGTATGTCGGTTTTGTTGCTCCTTGTAACAGCTAACCCTTGTATTAACCTTTCAGTCTGAAACTCAAGGAAGAACTGCCGCTTCTATCACCCTCATAGCTGAAGCCTGGTTAAGCTACTTCTACAACTCAAGAGGTTAGCTCAGGGAAGTTCCCAGGCTGGGAGAATCTGTTAGGGTTTCAATTTACTTTTGAAAGCAGTGCTGACACCAATACTAAGATAAAATGAACGGCTCCTGTCTAGTCCAGAAGTATTTACATCTACATGGCCCTAGTCCCCAGCAGCTTTTTGTAGACTCAGCAAGAAGGCAAGTTTCTTAGGCAACCCTGATCCTTTCACTATCCCTAAACGCTCCTTAAAATTCTGCCCTATTTGGAGGATGGTGGGTTAGTGTTGTTGGTAACATTACTCTTAGCAGCCTCCAGCATGTCAGGTTTGCCAACTGGTGTCCCCTACCTACCCAGGGCTGTGGTAAGGGAATCTGCAACAACTATCCACCCACTCTGAACTCAGTTGTCTTTCCCAGACCTGCAGTGATTATGGCTCGGTCTAAACTGTAGTCTCAGTCCCTCTCTGAAATTTATTTTTCAGGCTAAAATCTTTTATGGATACCAAAATTAAGTTCAGTCAACTGTCCATTACAACTCTAAACACATGTTGATAGCCCCATCTTTAGTTACCCAAACTCTTCCATCCATCCTGGCCTGAAATCCAGTCCTCCTACAGCCCCTTAGCTCAGGAGAATATCACAAATCTTTCTCTGTGTCTGGGAGGTGTTAGTAATTCAATGCTTCCTCACATCATACAGAGACACTCGTTTCAGTGTTAATCAGAGGCAGAATCCTTCTGACTCAATAAGGTAGATCTTCCTGCTGAACTACTTTTTAATGACTAGTACTGAAAATGTCTTTGCAACCTACTGAAGTCCAGAGCAAATTCTGCTTACCTCGAAATCACCACAAAATCACCACAGCACAAAAAGGGCATGGGTTGAAGTTTCTGAATTCCTTTGATTAGCTAATAGAGGGCTTTGAAGTGACAATTATGGAGACTGATATCAAATGCCTTTAAATAATATGAAATTCTCTCTCTGGCTTTTTTTTTTTTTGGATGAGTGATTTATGAGTCCAACTTGCTTTTGAGAATAGGACGTTAGTAGCTTTTGAAAATTTCTCTTCATATTGTTAAGAGACTCTTAAAAATACACTTCAGTAAATATGCATTCACAAATTAATTATTCCTATACCATTTCTTTTGCTAAAAAATTTTGAGTGCAGTAATCATGTCAAAAATGAGTACAGTTAACTGGGTACATGTTAGATTGCATAAAGCTTCAGCAAAGTTAGATGCATCAAGTATCGAATGACATCTGAATGATTCCTCCAACTAAACATGAGCAAGGGGGTCTTTCTGTTAGCTAATCTTTATTATTTAAAGGAATGTAAAATCCACTAAGGAAAAATAAGAGAAAATCTGATTTACATTGTAGAATGACAGCTTTTCTTTAACTTCTCTGCTATGTTCTTGTCCAATGCATATATGTTAAATCCCATGTCATTTGTTTTGCTGCATTTAGACACAAAAGACTGTAATCCAGACTATAACTTTCAACTCATAATGTACCGTTTAAAAAAAAAAGAAAAAAAAAAAAGAAAGAAATATTACTTTTATCCAACTCGTTTTTACCTGTTTGATTAAATTCCTAGAAGAAAATTTCTGTATCTAACTTTCTAAGGTATGAGATTCTCTTTTCTGGAGAGATGCTTAAAATGCATATTTAATTCCATGGGAAGGTTAGATTTATTTTAAAATCTCCAGAATCTGGTATTCCTGACATTCACATCAAATAAGAAGAAAATTCAGGAGAAATGTTACTGTGTTACTCCATCCCTTCATCTTGACACTTAACTAGGAAAACCCAGACTTGAAAGGGTGAGGGAAAGTTCATGCTTCATGCTAAATCAGTTTTGGGCCATGCTCCCAGGATTTGCCAGCTATGCCAATTTTTAAAAAACATAAAATATAAGATAAAGTTAACAGAAAGAAAGCCACAGCCACCACACTCATTTTGCTTTGGCTTGGGGATCGGTTTAAATCCCCAGAGCAGCCAGTGCTGTATCCTTGCAGACAGCCCTCTCTCCCCTAATCCAATCATTATCATGACCAGAAGCTGCGAACTGTGCTGTGGATTTCCAGATTTTTGCCTTAACTGTCGAACAGCAGGATCTGAAGGCACAAGACAATAGCTGGCTCGGGGAAACAAGTAAGCAGCTGCAGCCCCTGCTCTAGACCCTGCTGCAAAGAAATGGACGTTGCTGGGAGGGGATGTGACAGCAGAGTTCACATGCTGCAGCTGCAAGCGCAGTTGGTGTTCTCCTAAGAAACAACACCAGCACTGGGATTCAATGTCTCTGCTCACATTTACTGTGACCCAAACTTCCTGTTTGAACTCTGTGTTATTGGTAAGGACACTGGCTGTAGGATGGAGCTACCCTGTCTGACTGGGAACAGTTGGGAACTTAAATAAGGCCAACTAACACTGAGTTGGTTTAATGGCATCATCGCTGTGTGTCTTAAGCTGTTTGTGCTCTTGTTTATATTCAGTCCCAGTTAAAATCTGACCAGAATACTCTTTGGTCTCTGTTTTTAGTTTTATTATGACTTCCTTGAGAGATCGCATGCTCCTGCAGCAATCCATGTGTACCTCAGGCAGAGTGAACTACAGATAGAAATCATTGCCTTCACCACGTGTGTCCCATTACCATGGTCAAGGACAGACAACGGGTTCAATATTGTCAGCCTCTCCACGAAACAGCTGCAGCAGCTGCCTGACCCGGTGCCACAGGGAATTCCACTGGCCAGCAACATGCTGGGCAGGACAGCATTTCTTTCTGGCTTGTATTTATTTACCTTCTGTTAAGCCACCTTCTGTTCTTTTATAAATGGCACAATTTAGAAGGAAACTGAAGCTTTTTTTTTTTTTTCGCTATCACCTTCCCTTTCCAGTAGCTAAAATAAGTGTCTTCAGCTAGCTTTTTTGCACCCGTATTTCTATGCCTTCCTTCCCTCCCAGTGCTTTTGACAACTATTACCTCCTGGCTGAATCTTTCTAATGTCTGTGGTCAACACTGTTCTAGCAAAGAGCGGTCAGATCTCCACAGTGTACCTCCTGCAGAGAAGCTGAGATCGTTATGGACATAAATGCTGTTGTTATTTACGCTGCTCAGCTATGGACTGAATCCTAACAACTGTCTCCGGAGGCTCACTGCCAGCAAGGCTTTGAGAAGTCCTTGGAGCGCTTTCACGTGCTTCATGGGAAGGATCTGGAGGGAAGGTGTTTCTCTGCACTGTACTTCTGCAATGTGGAGCAGTGCTGTCCTACATCTTAGAAGAGCAACAAAATCAAAGTCCTGCAAGTGACTTCTAAAGCTTAATCTATTATTTTTTTAATGGGCAAGCTTTTTGTTTAGAACAAGTACTAAAACAATTAGTGGAAGTCACCACTCTCCCAGAAGGATAATATTAGAGAATCAATGTGTTACTAAAGGACAGTATTTTTGTCCTGGGTCTTACCAAAAGCAACCTCTTGCTGATATACTTCATTTTCTCCAAAAAAAGTCTTCACCAAGGGCAAGTCAGAGATTTAAAATGAAGACTGCCGACTTTTTAAGTAAAAACAAAACAAAAATAAAATAAAATAAAATAAAATAAAAAAGTGCTTCTAATTAGAAGCATTTGCAGTGAGAGAGAATTTACATTATGTTTATCTCTGTGATGCAAAAATGAAAATGATCATAAATTGATTTTTGTTAAGATGTTGCTATTTTTTTCCCTTTCTTTTCTCCTTTCTTCGTTAGTTCGCTTTATACAAGTGGTTCCTTGTGGTTTGTCTAGGATATCAGTAAGCATGTACAATTAAGCCAGTGAGAGGAGTACTGCAAAACAGATGTGGACAGACCCAGGCATAATTGGGGGGGTAAACTGCTGGAAGCACCGAGCAGGGAAGGCCCAATCATGTTCTTGTTTTCTGATCTCTGGCAGGGAAATGCAGTTGGCTGATAGTGGGTGTTTTGAACAGCCCTGTGGCTTTGCGGTAATACTGTGCAATATCATTTGGGAGACCAGATGGATTCCTGATGTGGAATTATTGTTCCCTGGCTGGGACGTGCTGTGGAAGCAGCGAGCCCCACTCCGAACCTCTGGGGACAACCTGCCTTGCATAGGAAAAATGGGGGAACAAGCTCTGAAAAGAGACAGCTTTGCTCCTCGAGCAGATGGCTGGCAACTGCAGGAAACAGAGAATCAACGTGAAGTGAACGAGGCCCAAGAAGTGTGGGGTGGGTGGAGATCCAGGATCCTCAAATCAATTTGGGAATAACTGTGAATGAGTGGAATGGGTGTCTTAAAGATACGGTCTCATCTGCCGTTCCTAGTAGCTACAGAAAATCAAGCTGGAGTACTGAATTAGCAAATAGTGACATCATATAATTCATATGTCAGGGTTTTTGCAACCAGATTTTGTGCAGATCTTAAACAATATTTGCATACTGAAACTATGAAAATTTTGTATTTTTATGTAAAGCTGTATGAGACATTCCAGAGACATGTTCAAGTTTTCTTCAGTGTAAACTTTAAGTTAAATATAACCACAGCAATTAGTTGCTTTCCTCTTAAGAATTTACTCTGGACCTTCTACAATGTTTTCTAGTAATAAAGATAGTGAGAATTTAATGTGAGCTGACTCACATATCCAACAGGAAAAGATGAAACAGCATACTAAGCAGTCAAACATCACTGTAAAATCTAAACCAATTGTACAGTTTAGAATAACAAATCCAAGTTTTTATGAACCAAGCAAGTGTGTTTCCTTTGTTGGTTCCTCACATCAGCACTGGCAAAGGATCATTTATTGTCCTTTGCTCCTTTACGTTTTGTGAGAGTTGGTGCACTGGAAGAGGATCCTGCTTTCTCTAAGGAAGAGTGTGCAGGAGAGATTGGCTTCTCTCTCCACACCACACCCCAGAGAAGTCACTGCTGACTCATAATCAGTGCTTGCAAAGGCAATATCTATTTTATGTCAGCTGTGAACACTAGCTGATATAAAGACTCTTTTTATTTGCTGCTACTAATTACTTTTAAAAAGAAAATGGTGCTATTAAAAGCCCCTTTTTTCTCTGCCAGCACAAATGAGAGTGTCTTCTCAGCTATTTTCCATAAAACAGTGGCTTGTGCCTGTCCAGTTTGACCCTCACCAGTTGAAATGAATGTAGCAGTTCTTCATTCTGCAAATGCTAATGGCAATGCACGCTATATTTTGAACATGCTACATAAGCCACTCATTGTGGCCACACTTGTGTTTCGTGTAGTGGCTGTCAGCTGTGGCACTCTCATTCCTTTTCCAAGGCACAAGAACCCCTGGCGATTCAGCAACTAACTGTGTGAATTTGGAACTTCAAAATAAAACTGAGGTCACCAAGAACTTGTTTGAAGTTAGTTAAAACCATCAACTTTAAATAAATGCAATAAAAATCTTGGGGAGAGAAGGAGGAAAGAGGAAGAGGTGAGAAGAGTTGCCTACTTGTTCTATGAAGAAAGTCCCTTCAGTGAACTGGACTGGGTTCAATCCTGGTGTTTTTTGTTTTGTTTTGTTTTATGTGAATATCAGACAGAACTGGATCTTCTAATCACAAAATATAATTTTATGGTAATACGTATGAAATACCTGATTAAATTTACAGTCTTCTTGTTTTACATACCTATTGGTGTAGGTATTTATTTGGAGTTCAGGGCAGGTCCTTGGGCTTTATTTGTAGTCCAATCTAAATGACTTACAGCAGGTCACTTCCATACAATATAAAAGTATAGTGGGAAGATAACGAGTCCTGCTTCTTTTCAGGAGATTTTCAGCATTTGCTATACACTTACTTGCGTTTTAACCTCAACCAGAAACTGCAAAATAACAGTTCTGTTTTTTCTTGGTACTTGTGAGTAACCCAGTTGGTTCAGTTACATCTATGTAAGTAGTTGAAGTAAGATGTTCACATTCACTTGATAGGCTGAAGGGAAGAGCAAGAAATTGACAGGGAAAAAAAAAAAAAGTAAATTTTCATATATTTGATTTATAAAGGTAGAAGTTAAACTACTAAGGCCATGTTGTACTTCAAACTGTTAACAATGCAGTCATTTGTGTTACTCAGGCTACTGTGGGGAGCTTCAGCTGTTGCTGCAGAATTGCTGGAAGCACACACTAGGCAATTCAAGACAGGACTCAGTTACCATGTGTGGGCCTGCAGTCATATAATCCCAATTTTATGAACAACAGTTCAGGTGGAAACCTGCAAATCAATTGGCATGTTATGTTTTCTCAGTCACTGGGCAAGAAGTGTTTATTTAACACATTAGAATTAGAAAGGCTGTGAAAATAAGCAGGGCAGCAATAAAACATAAAACAGAGTGGACAATCACTAGAGTTATTTTAAAATTCAAATTAAAAAGGTAATATGGTGGGCAATTATAAGCTATTGTTCTGCCACTTCCGAATTCCAGGAATTCCTTCCTATTTAAAATCAGTTGTATCTTGAGAATGCAGAAGACAGGTTAATTTCTATTGTGTTTGACTACACAAACAAAACCCTAGTGCAGTTTGGCTTCTCTGAATTCAGTCTTTGGTACACGATTGAGTTTTTTGGTCATGGAATTGCAAAATGAACATATGCTGAGGATTACATATGAGGGAAGAAAGGAGAATCATTTGAGGATGACAAAATATGTACCCATCCATCATACTGGGTTTGCACACACATGTATCTAGGAAGAACTAGTATCAAATGCTCAGAGGGCCTGTATTGCCTATGTGTTATACCCAAGCTGTCTACAAAGTTTTCTTTTCAAAGAGCTGTGCCTAAACAACACATGTGAATTCAGTTTTGTGCTTTGCAGTGCAGGCATCTGCATTTAACAATGACCACAATAAAACCAATGTTTTCTTTCTGAGAAAGAACAGCTCCAGAAATAATTATCCCAAATCTATTTAGCAGCTAGCAGGTTGACTAATATGATATAGCGCAATACAGATGCAGTCATCCAGAGGAACCTGAATTCTGTAGAATTCTGCCCTCAACAGGTTGTGAGGCGTAGCCTTGTAATGGAGTATTTTGCTCTAGTTCATCATTAAATATTGATCTGCTTTCCAGTTGTAGCGGAATTTGTGTTGCTAATTTTTAATTCTGATGATTAAATAACTTTTTCTCCTAGGACAAGGGAAAAGCAGAAGCAGTTGACTAGCATTTAACAGTTTACTACCTGTATATTATATCTTTAAAAGATCTTGCTTAGAAAGATACAGAACATTTGCCTTCATTTATTCCATTGCTCTGGTTAAAATTCTGCACTACCTCCTCTGAGCTCATTACATGCAATAACATTTAGGCTTTAAAAATTATGGTGCAAATACTAAGTTTTGAACAATATCACATTTGCTTCACTGAAGTTAAGCCAGCAGAGAAATGCCTCCCTAGGCAAAGGGATTTGAGTTTGTTTGGAGGATATTGGTTTTTGTTTTGCTGCCAGGCCAATATATCTAGATCTGTTCTAGTTTGGTTTAATAAACCAACACTTGAGAGATTGACTAAAATTCCATTTTCAATGTACAAGTTTAGCAGCCTGTTACTACAATAGTGACTTTACCTCAAAAGCTTTCAAGTTCCAATGTGTACATCTTTGCTGTGTGTAAGCTTTCTGTTTTTTTTTTTTTTTTTCTTATTTTATCAGGGTATCACGTGACAATGCTGCAACTATTTTCCACTTCTATGTTGTATTCTCACAAAGGCTGGATGTTGTGTGAGGTTATCCTCTTCCCCCCTACCCTCTTTTCCACTCATAAGTCTTGAAGTAGAATTGGGAAATGTGCAGAGAAGGGTGGGGAGAACAACAAGAGGAGTGGAACAGCATCCATGTAGGGAACGACTGAGCAAACCATGTCTCCTCGGGCTGGAAAAAGGACAGTTGAAGATGCACATCAACTAAATCATGAGAGGCAGGAAGAGAGTAGATAGAAATCTATTGTTCACTATCTTGAGCACCGTAAAGTATCTAGTAAAGCAAATATTATGCAAAGTTAAAGAAGAAAAAAAAAAAAAAGAGGTGTTCTTTATTTAACTCACAGGCAAACTATGAATCTCTTTTTCTGACAGTGTTGTGGATACAAAATCTGATGGGGAGTCAAAGAGAGACTACACAGGAATTGCATAAAAATTGCATGTGATGCAGACAGTCCAAGAGTGATGAATGGTTGCAGGCTGTTACAGCCCTTGATCAGCTCTCACAGTCTTCCCTAGGAATCTGCTTTTGGTCAGAGGCAGGACACTGGGATAGACTGACCTTTAGTTTTACACAGTAGGTCTGTTCCTATAATTCCAGTTAACGTACACACTCATCAGATGTGATAAGACTCTTATCATTGTCAGTATTAGCTAATTAAGACATGCATTTACAGCATATCCTTACATCTCCGTATGTTCTCTTTTCTATGTACTCTTCTATACCAGAAAAGTCTACCAGGTAAAATATATTATAAAGAGAGGGAGACAATTGTGCAAACTCCAAAAACATGCCTACACTTAACCATGTTGAGCTTAACTTTTCTCAGTCCAGCTTAAGTTGGTAATATATTACCTTTGGTTCATTTGGATAATGAGCTTGCAATGCATTGAAGATCAACACTTAGACTGCAGACAGGTGCTTGGACTTGTGTCTTTGTGTCTTTGTTCTTAATTTTATGTCTCTTTTTTTTCTTTTTTCTTTTTTTTTAACGATAACATTTTATCCCTTCTATTTGATACACTGAACATAGACAGTAAGCATCTACCATACTGTAGTTTGTTTTAATGCAAGGAGCCAAAGGGTTTGGCAAAAAAATTTTTCATTTTGGTCAACACAAGCATATGCTTCTGTTTTATGTAACTAATGCTAAAATGAAAGTCCACAGCAGTTACAGCCCATTTTTCCATTACCACACTCTTACCTTTCGTAAGGTCTCTGCAGATCCAAGTTTCATGGAGAATGCTTTTTTGTTACTGCTCAACAATTGTATCTCATTTTTGAACAGTGAGAAGACAGGATCTCTGCCAAAATTTTTAAATCACCTATATAAAAATGCAAAGGCCTGGATGCAGAATTAAACACTTCTTACTTATCGCAAACACATGTAAGCCTTTTTTTATTATTATTCCTCTCTGCATATTCTGAAATGTTAAAATATCTTCTCAACATATGCATGGGGCAGTGTGGTCTATTGGGCTTTGAGAGTCACTATGCTTAGTTATCTAACACCCAGATGGTCTATCTTTGACTTTGTGACAGACACCAGATAAAATCCTATCACTTCCTTCTGGCCAAGCTTTTAACTAGAAAAAAATATAGGGGTAGTAGAATCAGCTAGATGGTATTACAATCCATTATAATTATATTATAATTGGTTGGACTTGATGATCTTGAAGGTCTTTTCCAACCTAGATGATTCTATGATTCTATAATTATTTAGGATTATGTGCTTTATTTTATGGGAAGAATTAATCGTAAGCTGTGATTTTCTGGTAGTTTTTGATAAGGCTTTCAACAAACTAATTTTTCCTTCCTTTTCACATACCTGCAGTTGGCAAACTGGTTTGAACTGGATCAACCTCCCAGGCTGCTAAGTACTCCAAGAACACCAGTTGTCAAAAAAAAAAACAACAGACAAACATGGGAAGGGACGTACTCACAAAGAAAATTCAGGAGAAATCTTGAAAGATTCATCAGACATTGCCTTTGAAAGGTGAGCTTATTTTTCCTAGTATTTTTTTTCTATCTACTGTTTATCTCTAGACTCAAAAGGGAAAAAAAAAAGAGAGAGAGAGAGGGAAAGGAAAAGGAAATCTTTAAAATGTATGGTTTACACTCTGCAGTGGATTATACTCCAGGAAAGTTTATCTGTGTTTCTAAAGTACGTAATAGGGGACATTCAGGCAGGCTAAATGGTTCAACTAATCCTCCAGCTGCAGACCCAGAGTAAATCCATGGCCCTTCAAAAAATCACGGATGTGACTGTCCCTTTGGGACAGCTGTAATAGAGATAGAGCAACCATTCAGGCTGCCTTGGGGTGATTCAGCACAGCAAGGACTGAGATACTTGTACTGAGTATGCTCCTGTCCCCCACCTGTGGTGGGATGCTCTCTCTTGGGGCAGGAGCAGGGGCAGAAGCACCCCCAGCCAATGACTGACCGTGTGGTGAGGCAGGGCAGCTGCTCAACAGACTCTGTGGAAGGACCTGCTTCATGAATATTCCCTGCTGGACAGGGTCTGTCATTATGATGTTCACGAGGCATTTCTGTGACTTCCCAGGGGTGAGGAGCTGAAGTGCCTTCAGCCAAGAGCTGTGCTTTCACAATGGTACGTACGTTGAATAGGAGAAGAATGCGTGGGTGGAGGGCAGAGGTGCAAAAGGGAGAGACACAGTACGGTGGCAAGAGCCGAGCAGCACAGAACATTATGGACTGATTCTCCAGAGATTACTTCAATTTGCAGAATAAAAAAAAAATATAGGTACAGACAAAATTCAAACCAAAGTGTTTATAAATCCATAGGATGCCTGTGCTCTCCAGGGGCACCATTTTTATATCTCTCTGAATTGGATCCTGAAGGTCATAGTCAAAATTTTTCTTGGCTTTAGCTACAAGATCAGTGTGTGTTCTGGCTCTTTTCTTTTTAACCATTTTGTGTTTCTTTTCTAATATATTTTATTTTTCTCATTATAACCAAGAAGCAACTACAGAAAATTTAACACATATTGTAGCAAGATGAGGTTCTGGGAGAATATTCAGAAGAAAAAAAAACACTCTGAGGTGCTGTTCTTCTACTCTGGCAAATGTGAACTCACCCCTATCACACTGTTGTATATATCTTGGTGTTTTTAGAAGATGTCACTGAAGAGATCAAAGAAGATATCAGTTGTGATAAGAATCTCCATTTGTTGCTAGCCCTCCCTGAGAGCTTGTCTTTGCTTATAAAATGTCTTTTAAATATAAAGCCATTTATTTGAGCATTTTGCCAGCTTGTTAGTATGACCATAAGAGGTCTCAGATTCTCAGCTTTCATAACTATATTCCAAAACTAGAGTGTTTTCATGAACTGGCAAGTTTCCAGTTTCTGAGACAAAGTATGGCAAAATCCAGCATTTCAAGCTATTAACACTTGTCCCCAGTATCCAATGTCTAAGGACCTCTACAGTTGTTCTCCAGCTACCCAAAAAATTACCTGTACTGCAGTAAAGAAATTATGTATAGCTAGAACTGTAATTTGGTTAACATAATATTTTACAAGGGTCACAAAAAAGGTCATATTTAAGAAGAAAAATATCATAAAATCTTCATTAATATGCTTCAAATACAGTAAAGATCGCTGATCATTTTGATACTTGTATTTCCACTGTTAATCCTGGAATAATTTGGCTGGAGACATGGTGAAGAATTTAGCCAATCTAGTGTGGACTTCATAAAATACTTTTTCAATTGGGGACCAATATCTTGTTTTAATTTTAAGCAAGAGAACAGCCCTCATGAGAAATCCAAGTCTTTTTTTGAATGCAAGGGTGAGACACTGTGGTGTTTCCTGAAGTTGTGGGCTGTCTTCTGCCCTTTTCCCTGGTCTGCATTGGTTGATGACTCTTAGTAGTTATTTCTCCGCTTGTATTCTGGGACTAGACACTACCTTTTCCCAAACCTAGAAGATGCTTCTCTTGGCAAACACAGATCCATTCCTAACAAAAAAGCACAAAAGCAAGATGCAAATTTGGATTATATCTGATGTCATCCACCTCTCCCAGCTCACATTCAGTGTTACTTGCAGTTACTTGAATCCTAAGGGATTTCTTGGCCGTACCTGTCAAGGGGCTTGTGTACTGATTTTCCATGCTGGCTCTTGCCCCTGACTTTCTAAGTTCAATAGACACGTAAGTTCCGTTTTATGGAGGTGTCTATGACTGAAATTGCATTTAATAATAGTACATATCTCAAAATTCATTATTAACTTTAGGATCTTTGTCTTGCATTCTTGGTTTAGTAGTTGTGTTGGCTTCGTCATTTATGTTGCTGAAAAGCTACTACTGGGCTCATCTCTCTTAACAGCTTCCCAGGTTCATGCTTCTGATTTGGGAACAAGAACTAGTTGTCTAGTTCTCTGGTTATTCAGTATTCACCAGGATTTTCTAATATTCTAATGAACTATTTATGCATCTGTGCAGATACTCTACAAAAGAAAAAAAAAATATCTCCTGTTTCATAGCTGGAAAGCTAAACAGGTAGAATAATATCATGGGCATTTGCACTTCTCCCTAGCTCACGTCTTTACAGCTGTTTCTCACCTGATGGAACCACTGAGCTTGGCTCATACACACAGCCTTGTCCTGGGTGTGCATCTCCTAGCTGAGCCTGTTAACACTTTTGTACTGATCTTCTCTTCCCCACAACACAAAAAGCAGGAAGTGCCCTGTCCTTTTGGCTGCTATTACAAAATCAGAATGTCCATTGTGTATTTTTGTCCCAGGAACAGCCAAAGGAAAAAAAAAAAAAAAAAAAAAAGCTCTTGCACCCCAAATGCAGGACTACAGCATTCCTGACTTAATGTACTTTGTGTTAACGAGAACCTGTGTGTTAACACAGAATTTCAGAATAGTTGAGGTGGGAAGAGACTTTTTCTCCAGGCTAAATAATCCAAGCTGTCTCAGCCTCTCCTTGGATGTCATATGCACCAGTCCCTTTACTAGACTCAATCCAGTATGTCCATGTCTCTCTTGCACTGGGAAGGCCAGATCTAGACCTGACACTGCAGTTGTGCCTCACCAGTGCTGAATACAGAGGAAAGATCACCAATCTTGACCTTCTGGCAATGCTCTTCCTTACACAGCTCAGCATGCTGTTGGTCTTCTTTGCCATGAGGACACATGGCTGTCTCATGCAACTTGTTGTCCACAGGACCCCTAGGGCCCTCTCTGCAGAGTTGCTTTGCAGCCCTTCAACCCCCAGCCTGTCCTGGTGAATGGGGTTATCCTTCCCCAGCTTCAGGACGTGGCACTTCCTTTTGGTGAACTTCATATTTCTGTCAGTCCATTTCTCCACCATGTTGAGGTCCTTCTGAATGGCAGCACACCCCTCTGGTGTATTGACTGCACCTGCCAGTTTTGTATCATCTGCAAACTTGCTGAGGGTGCACTCTGTCCCATCATCCAGATCATTAAGGAAGATGTTGGACAGTACTGGACCCAGTAGGGACCCTTGGGGCACATCACCAGTTCCTGCGTCTTTACTCTCTTGGGTTTAAGCTTTTGAAGCTGCCTACAATTTCAAAGGTGAAAATGACTTCAAGCAATCTTTGCATGTATGCTTTGACTTTCCCCTTCTTCAACAGGACTTCTATAGGTCAGCAATCCCCAGACCTGCTCTTTTCTTTTGAGAAGTAAATCACTAGATGATGCTGTCATTTATAGAGACTGTTCTAGGCCCTACTTGTTATCAGAAAGACCTAAAAATCCAGGTATTTCAAGGTATGTTTGACTCTGACATTCTCGATACATTCCTAACATCCTCCAAAGACTGAATAAAACTGAAAGCACTGCTTTTTGAGGAGTTTCAGTGGCAATATTTTATCTGATTGTTCATTTTCCTATATGGCATGCATGCGTTTTGTATTTCATTGACAAAGGAAGAATTCACAAAGACTCACTTCAATAGGGAGGCATGTCAACGATAGGGAGTTTTGGGAGGTGATTTAGAGCAGGAGCTTAACTTGAGACACACTGAATTGTACCTCTGAAGGAGCCTCTTTCTTTCCATTGCCTGTAGAGGAAGTGCAAAGAGATTAGCCTCCATCAACACTCCTCTAAATGTCAATGCAAAAGATTGCATATGATGGCAGTTAGGAAATCAGATAGTTTAATGCAGCCATTAATTTAAAAAACAAAACCAAAACATTAAACCAGTCCCACCATACATTTTCAGAACTGTAAATGAACTAGAATTTCAATGTTTGGAAGGATTTTTGTAATTAATTGCATCTGTAGAGGCAATAAAATACTAACAGTGTCTGAAAAATTACTCCTCGATGCCCTTAGCACATTTAAGTGAGCAAAAAACCCACCCAATCTTTTCAAAAGTGCACTTACGGTACAAAAAGAAATAGTTTGAAGAACTGTCATTCAAAACATGGTATATAACTGTAGCAGCATATAAATAAAACAGGGTGAAAACTTAGTTAAAATATTTACACACACTGTAAGATTTAATGTTTCCCCAAAAAACAACATTTACAAAGATGTTTGATATAGTAAAAAAAGCACTTAACCCTTGGACTGTGTGTATGAGCATTTCCTGGTAAGGGTTCAAGGTCGTAGCACAAGGAACCATAAATCCAAGGAAGACACTGAGGTAAATGTGGGAATTAGATGCTCTTGGGCTCCATTACATGTGGACTCCAAACTTGGGGAAGAAGGTTGGTGCTTTTTGCTCTCCTTTGAGCAGGGGTGAGGAGTAAAGAACTGTACCCATATTTTATTAATAGCCAAAAAAATATACAGTGGGCAGTATTCCTTTCTAAATTCCACGCTTCATTGGTATTTACATTTTGCATCAATCAGAAGCCAGCAGCAATTTGGTAGGATTTAAACCAAGATAAAGATCTTTTTGTGTGTAGAATATTAACGCATTTCCTATATGAGCTACTAAAAATCCGGAAGGCTTTTTTTAGAAGGCTCATCCCAACCAGATGAATGAATGCTTCCAATGTTTATATATGTAAGTGATGTTGAGAGATCTGGACTGCTCTTAACTTTAAGAGAATTTTCTGCAGTTATATTTACCAGCATAGACATCCTTTATCTATGTTATACACCACATTATGGATGAGAACACAGAAAATTATTATACACCCAAGATTATGCATTTAGACTGTGACATTCTTCTCTAAAATACTATTTCTGAAATGTTAAGAAACAGTCTGATTACATTCATTATTAACGTTAATTTCTTCTATTGTTTGTTACTGTGAAATGTTTTTATTAGAGTGTAGGTAGCTTTATCTACACAAAAAATTCAATAAGGTGTATTCCAATGTAACGCAAATATGGGACTACAATACAATTCAGATTGGAACCATAGCCTTTCTCCAACATTTTCTCCATCAGTAACTGTTGTAATAGAAGCTTATTTGGAACAGAAGAATAAATTGCTACTTTAATGATTTTTTACTGAAAAGAATGAGACCTCTAACATGCAAGAAAACTCAGCAGGGCTGTATGAGTTAAGCAGACTATTAAAAGAACACAATGTAGGAAGATGAACTAGACCATTCTAGTGCATATAAAACATTTTCTCATAAATGTTGTTTTATTCAGAACCAGCCAGAGATTTATTAAATACATTATCAGTTTACCAGAATTTCTTTTATTTTCAGTTGCTTTAGTATTTTTTTTTCTCTCTCTTTTCTCCTCCTAAGACTCTAGGATCGCTCAGTGGTAGTTATTAACATGATACCAGTATTTTGGCCCCTTATACATAAATTCATGTTAGATATGCAGGTACTGAGCCATGGAAACACCATCGATTTTCAAATGAGGAATTCAGGGGGACATTCATGGTGGCTGAGTTATGGCAGATTCAGTATTGTGGCTGGACTCTGTGCCAGCCTTACAATCCCTCCCCTATTACCAGCCGTCGAGGGCATGCAGTTGCTGGTGGGGATGTCAGCCTGAGGCTGTATAAGAAAGCTGAGACCCCTGGAAAGCCAACCGTATGAAAGGCAGGTCTGAGGCAGCTTGGCAGCAAGTCAGCTCCTAAGTAGTAACGCTTGTATTAAAGATATTCTGCCTTCCACACTTAATAGTAATAAAGTTTGATTGAAGACATGTTCAAATTGCACTCTGTCTGATGCCAGGTATTTAATATTAAGCAGTTTGGGGAGTTTTGCTATCTGAAGCAAAGGGGATTTAGATTTATTCCAGACTTTCACAGTAGAAACTTGCTCTATGGCCTGGAGTCACTGAAACAGAGGAAAAAAGAAAAAGACTACTGGAGGTCTGATCATCTTCCTTTCAGCAGAAAATCTCATGGTTCTTCACATGCTTTTCAAAATTGTTCCGCTGTAGGAGGAGTTAGCTTTTGCTGCAGAACCAGGAAATCCCCATTTTGCCTTGAAACTGCTGCAGGGTCCAATAGGATAATTTTTATTTTTATTTTTCTGAAAGCACGGAGCTCGGGACTCCAGTGACGATAAGCTTTTGTCCTCCCTCTGCCTCATGCACAAATACATACTTCCTACTCCTTGTGTTTGCAAAGTTAAGTTTGCTGCAAAAAAGAGGGTCAAAAACAGAGAAGCAAATTAAAAGAGCTGCAAGATACATATTGGCTTCTTTTTTTTGTTTGTTTGTGTGTGTGTGCGTATGCGTTATTTAGAAAGCCTCCTGATCCTAAGCCAATCCAATTATATTTGAAGCCTTATTCACGATATTTGAACACTCGATGACATATCAGATATCCTTGGGGATCCACAGCAGGCTATGGCTATCGCATAAAACCTGTATTAGGTTAATACACAGCACTCCATCTAGAAGACAGATAGAGGGACAGCCTTGCCAGTACACATTCTTCATTTACTTTTCAGTGATGGGAAATACAATGCTTATATTTGAAACTCTGATTAAAGAATTTATTGGCTCAGCATTTCATATCACTGGCAAACAGCACACATGCAAGTATGTCCTATATTCATTTGGATTTGCATTTGCATGGATGGTTTTACCTATAATGCCACCACAGACATTTACAGGATAAAAATTGTCAATAAAGTAATCTGTATATTTAAGGAGATAAAGCCCTACCTGGAGCATAAACAAAGAATTTCAAATTCAGAGCCATTGGCATAAAGGGTTTTGAAATGTGTCTACGGGGTAAGTCTGCTGTTGAAAATAAGTGCAGGCAGCAAGAGGAAATTACAGTGCATCCTTCCACGCTGATTTATGGCCTGGGAAAGCAGGTAACTGGCTAAAGAATGCACACAAGTCACATCTTCTTGTGAGTTTTCAGTTATACCCTAGCAGCAACAGCTGGAGGTTGTTTCAGGCTCTCTGCTTAATGCAGAGAAAGTTTTACTCTTCCATCTTTTTGTGTTCTTAACTGTTTTTTTATTGTTCTATCCTGGCCTATTTCTAGGACAGGATAATACTTTGCAGACAAACCTATGTGCCTCTCCTAATGACCCAGCGACCTCAATCTCCAATGCTTTGTGGTTTCCTGTTTGGGGAAGCGACAGAGCAGCAGCCTATGCTGTTGCAGCAGATTGCTCCCAGTTGACTGCAATGCATCTGTGTTTTGAATGCTCTGTGTTCCCCGAACAAAATAGTCAGGATAGCAGTGAAACATCTGCAATGAAGAGTGCATATTTCTTCCTTCTGCTGCTGGAGATGCCTGGCTAATTTGAGAAAGTTTTCAGCTACAGCAATAGTTTCAGCTTTGTGCTGCAGCATGCAGCCAGTGTTTTCTCCTTGCTGCAGGGAGGAGGGGGGAGAGGAGAGGGAGTTTCCCTGATGTGATTACTTGTGCCAGATAAACTCTCCATAAATCTCTTCTTGAGGAATTCAGTTCATTAGAGCCCAATTAGACACCAATGGCTTGCTTTACCTCATTAAGGCTAATTTAAAGTAGCACTAACAGCAAACTGCTCTTAGGGATTTACAGCCAGAGTTTTGGTGGACTGTGAATAGACAGATATCAAGGCAAAGGCAGTTCCTTTTACCCTGCCTTTCTCTCACTTACACTTTTGATCATAAATATGTATCAAAAGTACGTTTACTAAACCTGCAGCAGCCAAACTCTGAACATGTAACAAAGAAGATATTACCAAATACAGTAATTCACCTGCTATTCTTCTTTTGTTTCTTTATTTAAAGTGTAATATTTTTCCTTCTATTAAATTAGGTGAAAAGACTAAGAAAAAAGAAAAATGGAAAAACAACAACAACAACAACAACAAAAGTTGTAATTCCCACAGAAAGTTCCTATAGAATTATCATTTTTTGGCATTGCAACCACCCTGTAGACTGCAGCACTGCAAGAACAGGTTTATTTAGCATCTGGAACAATTACATTTGCAAGAATCGGTGCAGTGAAGTCAGTGAAGAAGAAATGTATGGATATTATGAAATACTCAGAATTTCAAAAGCTTTCCAGAACAAGGATTCCAGGTAAAAATGACCCAGGTAACATGCCCAGCATTTTCAGAGGTACAAGTCCATGTGATTATGAACTTTTGGTCTTTTTCTTTCCAATCTGGAAGCAGAAATGACGTTAGCTGATGCTTCAAAGAAAGCACTTTCCCAGAAACAGCTCCAAGAGTACTGCAGGAGACCACCTACACACATTTATGTGAATCTATAACTCTATTTATTTGGATTCATAAACTCATGTTCCCAGAGGCTTAAAAGCAATCAAGAATTTTGATATCTAATCTATACTGCTTATCCAGGTTCTCTCAAACGTTTCCAGAGGCATGAGTAGACTTGCATAGGTCCTCTCAAGAGGTGTATGGGGGTCCTCTTGTCTCTATTCCCAGACTGCACATTGTACAGGTGGGTTTGCTGAGGTACCTTGCTTTAGAAGTTAGACCGGGTCCCAAGTTGTCTTTTTTTTTTTTTTTAATTTTTCAATCAACCATTGCAGGTTGCTTATTACAATTGCAAGATATTGCAGGAGCATATTGTTTTCTAAAGTGGTGCTGACAATATTTCAGAGGGTTTACTGGAGGCAAAATTTCAAAATTTTGAATAGCCATATTAGACAGAAGACTCTGAATGTTGCACTAAGCTACAATATGGGTATACATAGGCTTGTGTACACACACGTGTACCCCTATGTGTGTACCCTATCTGTCAGATAAAGGATGTCACATTACACTCATTCCCCAAAAAGAGACAATCTCAGGAATTATTACAAGCCCAAATGTATATTCTTCTATCTAAGACTAAACATACTTAAATACTTAGATAAGAGTATTCAGGTACATCACTGACATCAGTGCACTTTCTCAGTCTAAGACTCCTAAAGGCGAAGGGCCAGGTCACGTGAGTCAAGTGTTTGAGCATTTGAACTTGAAGTCATCATTTAAGTTCATAATAAAGTTGGACAGCAGCAAGATGGAAAGATTGAATCATGTTATTTTGTTGTACTAGAGACATTGCAAAAATTTGATCTATCAAGGAGAGTTAATAGCTTAAAAAAGGAATAACACAGTTCCTTTCAATTGAACCCTCAGACAAACTGCAGACTGGGAGCTCATCAAAGCCACTGATCCATGCAAATATTAAAATAAAAAATAAAAATATTTATCCATCTCAAATGGAAAGTTATTTCTGATAGTCTGACAGGAGGCTCAAGTTTTAGTAGCAAGAGAAAATAAAACATAACTCCAACTTCAAGTCCTCCAGAAGTTCTGTTAAAGCTTGATAGTCATGTATCTTAGTAACAAAGAGATAAATCATAAACTTAGACTTTTGGAAATTCCAAATATCCATAGTTGCCATAGCTCTCATTTCCCTTTGCTCTCTCTGACCCTCTCAGAGAACATGGCTAGAAATTGGATCCTGAGAAAAGATCTCCCGGCTCTGGTAGCTTCGTTGTTTTTTTTTTTTTTAATCTTGCTACTTTGTTTTTCCTAACAGTCACCGCTAAAAAATGTCCATCTTTTCTGTGCTAAAGCTCCATATCAATTTGAAAGCAATGGTACAATCTTACTGTTAAGATGTGCTTCATCTGGAAAAGTTTTCTCTGGTGAAGTTCATTGGAGAAATCTGGAGATCATTTTACATGGAAAACCTGAAACCTGTCATAGTAATTTAGGTGACATGAAGTCAGTTCTCCCAATTAAACTTAATTCCCATATTCCTCCCAGAAAATTCAGTAACCAAAAAAATTTACATGCCAGCTAAGGGGAGTTTTTAGCAGGAACCATGAAGTGTAGCTTTTCTTCAGCACTGCCTGGTCTGTGAGCAAGTCTACGTTTACCCTAAAGTTAAAATCAACAGTTAGAAACTCTTAAAAACTCCAAACAATATGGTCTGGTGAGCAGCTGAGCCAGTCTGAGAGTCTGCTGCTGCCAGAAGGCAATGCCTTGCCCCACTGTCCCTCCTTGCACCCTCCTCCTCCTCCTCCTTTTCTCCCTGCTGCCTCCGCTTCTCGCCTGCTGCCCCCCCAGGCATTTCAGCCCCCCTGACCAAGAAGGGAAAACAGAGGTGCAGGAACTAAATGACAGCAGCAGGATCACACAGTAAGCCAGAGGAATTCTGAGATATATATATTTTTTCAATTTCAGCCCTTGACATATGTCCATGCTGTGCCTTATCTAAACAATCAGCGATAGGCCAGCTTGCAAAAACAGGAAGAGGTAAAATAAGCACGGGGCTTTTTTTTTTTTCTCCCTCCTTTCAGGAAAAAAAGTGGTAAAATCAAAGGAGCTGATTTTCTGCTTATGTTAGGAGGAAGGCATTGATCTCTAGATCATGTTTCAGTTTGACAAGTAATACCAAATAATACCCAGGTTGTGCAAGTCAGAGATGAGTGCAGCAGTGTAATTTTTAGGCCTGCATCCCAAGGATGGGAGGCTCAGCACTGGTGGTAATCCATCTGCCTCTCCTCACTTCACCCAGCCATTTTTGAACCTGTTGGCCAATTTCAACCAAACGTTCATGAAAGGCAGTGTCTAAGGAGAGAGAAACCAGAATGAATACTCATACAAAAGCAGAGATACAGTCTGGGGTCAGTCAGGAGAGAGAGGAGAGAGGCCATGTTGTTGTGGGATGATGTAGGAGCTGCAGAGGTGATTTAATGATATTGCATCAAAGCAGAAGAGGAGAGGAGCTGAGGCTATTATACTGAAGAGTCATAGGAGACAATACCATAGGAGTCCAGGTTTGTTAATTCTGCCATTTCCTTCATGGATTAAAAAATAGCTTTGTGGGTTTTTAAAAACCACATCAGATGTCTGAAATTTTCTATTCTAAACCTTTTCTTTTGAGTGACTGTCTGCTGTCAAAGACGCAGGAAGAGCTTATCTGTTTCAGTCTTTCCGGGAAGGAGATCCTACCTACACAGAAAATAAATACCAATACATTCATATGATTTTGAATCCTACATGTCTGCAGTTTTCTGAAACAAAAGTAAACCCACAAGCCCACAACAATGTCTGTATTTATTTTGTCCTTTCAATGTGAATTTTTTTTACCAATGTGTTCCCAGTTGCTAAAGTAAATGCAAAATTAGATCTGAAATTTGAAATGAGACACCATAGAGACTGACCTAGAAAGAAAGCCTCTTCCCCTAATTGTTTTCCAATGAGTCAAGGACAATGCAATTTCACTCCTGAGAAGCATGATGAGTTCAAGAGAAAGTATAAGGTGATGGGCAGTTGCACATCGTGGATTTTGCCCTTTGGAAATTAATGAGCAAGATTCCCATGAAATAGTCTTAGCATTTTCAAGTCCATTCAGAATTAATGATGGAAAATACTCCTGGTTGACTCAAGCCCAAAAAAGTAAAGGAATCCCACCTTGCCCTCCCTCTGCCACCCTGCCTAGGAGAACTTCAGGGTTAAACAAATCTGTCCATGGGAGAGCAACTGCCTTGAAATTCTCCACACTACCTAACAGGTGAGCAGCTGCAGCATTAGTAACAAACAGGAATTTTGTCAAGACTCAGGCAGTATCAGCTTTGAGAAGAGTAATAGCGTGGACATGCTTTAGTTTATAAAACAGGCTGCATGAAAAATATCCCACTCAGTGCTCAATTGTCCTCTTGCCTTCAAACCAGACAGCAAGAAAAAATGTAAGTCTGAAGGAAGATTTTGTGGCCTCCAGCACTTGATAAATTAATGTAAATTAATAACTGATCTGTGACAAGCTGTAGAATCAGGATTGCACATTTGTATTGCTGCACAGAGGTATGTAGGGGTAGAGTGCCTCAGCATCAATCAACAGAGGAAAGGGAAAAGACTCCAAGACAGCTATCGCCCAAACAGCCAAGCAAAGCCCTTGTAGGCTTTCCCAGGGAGGCTGGAACACTGCCTCATTTATTCCAGATGTAACCTACAAGACTCATTTGTTCTGATTATGGCTAGATAGCTATATTTCATATATGTGTCTCAAATGGTAAGTGACTAGCAGTTAAAAATAGCAGTCCCACAAGCACCGCTCACATTGGCGAACAGGAGATGTGGGATCATGCTTTACAAGACCATCTTTTGTTCTGGGTCCATAAAGGCGGAGAACATGCCACCAAGAATGGCACGAGATGACTCAGCTTGGTTGTCACATGTACTGTAACTCAGAAAAAAAGCACCAGCTCCTTAACATTTACTCTGTTATTCAGCCAATGCTAACTTCTCTGGCTCTTGCATTTTTTCATCAATAAAATGAAGATATTCCATACATCACTCAAGTTCTGCAAGACCTAATTTGTTAGTACTTATAAACTTGTTCTGGTGTGGAAAATGTACAATGACAGATCTCAGGAGACACTATCAGAGTTCCAGAGTTTCTTCATAGGAACAACTGTGCTGAGATCCTCTTGGAACAAGTTAAAATTATTACCCAGGTATTGTTATTTGGCATCAGAAGATTCATGAGCAATCTTGCAGAACTGAATTGCCACTTTCTACACGTAAAAGGGTAGCGTTTTTTGAACACCAATATATTTTGGCCTAGAGATGTCTCCTGATGTTTGGTAGATTTTCAGATTAACTGCAATATCATTTATTTATTTATATTTATTTATGAGTTTTCCCCCTTGAGGTTTGATCTTTATTACTTTCAAAAATATAAAGAGAGTCTGAAAAGACAGTATGTAGGTAAGTACAATATAATTAACAGAATTATCAATGTTAGCAATATAGGAAAACCTAGTGAAAACAGAAGAAACAGCTAATGTGTTAATAGACTTACTAAAAATTTCATCTCTGCTTAGAAAATCCTATAGCAAGATTGTAGCTCGAACGTGAGGTTTAAATAAGTATGTTTGTTTAAAAATACACCAAATCTTGCAGATCAAGATGAAATAATGTTGACGAAAATGTCAAAAAAAACAGGAATTTGGTGAAAAAAACAAGAATTTTTAATTTATTTTGGTGATCTAAATGCAAATTATGATTGATTGTTCCCACTGCTGCATAAATTCTTAAGAAAACTTGCATACCAAATATGTGTATTACCTTCAAGATTTTATATTTAATAAATAAATAAATAAATAACCACTCAATTGAAATATACAGTTCTGGGAAAATAAGAAAAAAAAAATCTGTATTTTCATCCTTTCTTATACACATCTGAAAGAGATCCATTTTTTTTAACTGCAAAGTCAAAGTCAATAGTTCTAATCAGGATAAAACTAAGCCCACTGTATGTTATTTCCATTTTCAATGACCCTTTCTGGAGAAGAAAGCACTCTGTTACAACTCTGACTTACGGATCGCTCCTGAAGTAAAATCATGTGAAAATATGAATGATTCTAAGTTATGAATTTTGCTTTACTTTTTCATAATAGAAAGATACACGACTTCATTAAAAGCGTCTGAGAATTAGATGTTATTTACATTTCAATAAAACAAGTGATGTATTCCAGCATGCCTTCTAAGTTAGACATTGGCAGCATAACTTTTTGGATAAGAAAATTTATTTTGAGAGTTCTAATGAAATGTAAGGGTGTATTGTTTATAGCAAATAACTGCTAAATGGTCTTTTTTTTCTTTTTTTTTCTTGTGATTTTGCTTAGGAAATATTTCTTTGGTTTTAAAAGAGACATGACTTTTCCCAACAAATCACATGATGACTAAATTGTGATAAATAATATATAGATAATTCTTCAGAGAGTTGTTTATGGGAAGGGACAGAAGAAATGAGAGAAATACAATAAAAGATAAATGAAAAAGAAGCAACTTTCATACACAAACTGGAGTGTCTTGCAGTAAAAAAATAAAACAAAACAAAACAAACAGAATTTCCTCTACATTTCCTGTCAATTCTGTGAAGAAACATTTACATCTTCAACAATGGAACAAACAGATTGAATAACTAAGGTGCAATTTTTCCCCTTACAATAAGTTCAACCTCTGCACACCATTTCTTTCTGTACAAGAAATGACTGAAATAAGGAAAATCATTTGGATTTTCAGATTTTAGTGTGCTAATTAGGCAGAGAAATATTAGGACCTGGATACTAGGGTGAAGCTGCAATTAGCTGAGATTTAATGAGCTGTGTAATGATAAGTGACAGGGCTATGTAACTTTACAGCCATAATTTCCTGACTAGATGAACTCTTAAACACTGCAATCTTACGTCCTACCCCAAGGCACGTTGACCTTTCTAGCTGCCCAGAGTAGAAACAACTGCCTGCAAAGTTTTTAGAACCTACACAATATTTTAGCAACAGGAAATTCCTATAGTTTTAGGGCAATTTCTCACTCTGATCAGAGCAAGAATAATTTTCCTTGCTAGTCTAAACATTTTTTTTCCTGCTCCTTATGATCTAGTTTATGTGGATAGAAGAGTTTGTCTGATGACAAGAGGATCGTCTGAAGTAGCCACAGTCAGATAGGATATCAAGGGCATCCAATATCCACAGCCACATCAAATACAGTTTGGGTGATGGAGAGGATGCACAAAGAAAGCCTATAATAAAACACCTCATAAAAGGGGACCAGAAATGCAATCCCAGAAAGAAAGTATAAACCAACAGCTAGAAAAAATCAATTTGTAACTTTCACAAACATCAAGGAGAAAGCCTGCTAGACAAGCATGGGTCTGAGAATCAAATGATCTGAAACTATTAATTGCTTCTGATTATCCATGACTTTTGACAAGTCAGAATCTCTCTGCTAGTCTTAACATGGGGATGCTACAGCTTAAAAAGTTATTTAAAGTCAACGAAGTCTTCGTTGGAATAATTTACATAGGAATAATTTACATAGAATTTTAATCCTTCTAGGATAGATAAATTGTAACACATGCCATACCTGTGTGACCACTTTCAATTTTTTCTCCTCCACTCCCAGCTTGCCTCCCTTAGTGCATAGCACTCATTTGTTGCGGCTGAGATAAGCACTCTGTGGAGCAGAGCCTGAATTTTACTCCTGGTCTGTTGTCAGCTAACTCAGAGGGCATCCTGTGCTCTATCCCTGGAAAGATCCAAAATGCCTAGATTCTGTCCATATTGAGATTTTGGAAGAATTTAAGTATCTGATTTAATAAAGATGATAAAAATCCCATTCTTCTGCAAGAAATGTCCTTGGAGGCACCTAAAACCTTGCTAAATACCAGCACTGTGTGCTCATACATGCAGCAAGAGGCTGGGCTGAGCAAGTGGGCTCCCACTCATGCTCCACCATGGTCCAGGATTTCTGCATAAGTCATGGAGGCATCAAACATTTTGGATCTGGCAGAAAGCCCAGCAGCATGGGTCACATTTACGGAAAATATACACAGATTATATATATATATATATACACATGTATATAAAATATAGATTTATATATATAGTAATATAATATATATATATATACACACACAGTATATGGCACTGCTTGGGACTGCAAAACTGAAAACTTTTGAAAGTGGGTGGCAAGAGAGGAAGCGATAAAGAAAACAGATTAAACATGTCATTCCCCAAATGCCGCATCTGCTATCTCCGCTCTTATATAACAGTGTGTTATGGTGGGTCTGTAAAACTAGCAATGTGATACTGGTGGTACACTTACCAAATTTCCCATGCAGATAATAGTTGTTCAGTTATGTAGTTTGGAAATTTGGAAGCTGTGAAATGTGTGGTGACATGGCAACCCTCAGCCACGTTACCTTTGCCTTTCTCCGCTGCCCACCACTCTGCTTTCTCAGTGGCTTGACACACAGAATGATTTTTTTTTCTTTTTCTGGGGCTGACTTAAAAATAGACATTTTTACTTTGCTGTTTTTCTTATTCTCTTCCCTGATACAGTGCCTAGCCTGGCTGGCAAATAATGTTTACACAGCGGAGAAGGCACAGCTGATGTGACAAAGAAGCAGGAGCACATTAAGCTGATTTTGCTATGAGAAGATTAATGTGTAATGATGCTGTGTGAGAATCTTGGCCTTGTCTATCTGTGAAAGGAGTCAAATACAATTACAACTCAGTTAACATCCTTCGGAATTAATTACTAAATTGCTTTTGTGCTGAAAAGCAGGCCTAGGCCTGGACAAGAACTACCAATGCTTCATTTGCAGTATTGCCAATACTGCAACTCCTCAAGATCACCTCACAGTGAAGTCTCCATTATTTAATTAATTAGGCAAGGAGGAATATGTGTAAGGCTGATCTTAGCATTTCAAGGCTGTAAGTACTTTGCTGGGGAATTCTCCTAAAATCTATTTACTTCTGGTTTGTCAGACCAACAAGATAGGCTGCAGGCAGGGCTCCAGGACACAGCTCCCTTCTGCCAAGCTTATTCTTGAGAGCATCCCTCTCTACCTATGTCTCTGGAAAAAGGCAAAGGCAAAGATCAGGCATGGAGGGCATGGATTTAGTTGCAGACTTGGGGAACTCACTGCACATTGATATGCTGTCCAGGTAGTATTGCTGGGGGAAAGGCAGAGCTATGATTTGTCTGCCTTTGGGAAAAGGCAACCCATTTTTTTTCTTAAGAAAGGACAGGCTTGAGAAAGGACAGGATGTGAAGACGAAACCCCTTTTCAGCAGTACTGTATTCTGAGGGAGGGGAAGAGTGGGATAAGGAAGCATCCAAGGGTCTGAGACATCAGGTTACTGCTACTGCCTTTGACTCTGGCATGTCTATCTCCTGCTTCTAATACATATTCATAGGGAAGCTGCATATCCACAAAAATCAGAGTTAATGGGCTGCTGATAGGCCTTGTTTTTCTTTATTTCCTCCCTTATCTTTACAGGCCACTAACTTGTGCACTTACCAGACTCTGCACAACAGCTTTCAGGGATGGGTGGATAACATCCAACTATGACAAAAGCTTTCAACAACCTTCTAATGTCCCAGCTGAATAACTCAATCTGGAACACAAAGACCACAGAACAAAGTGCCAGTAACGATTACATCCAACCTTTCCCAAATAACTGCCGAAACATGCACAACTACCCCTTGCCAAGTAGCACAGGAGTGAATAGTGATGTACCACAAGCCTTCAGAAAATAAGCAGAAGAGTCCCACAGTCCACACTGACAAAATCATTACTTGTTCCTCGTGGTACATGCATTTTGTACCATGCTCATATACCAGTGGTGCAGCATAATCGTGGGTGCCTGGATAACCAGTTTGCTATGTTAATGTTGTGTTATGAAACCTTTCTCAGCCAGTCACAGGAGTTTGAAGAATACAGCGCATCATTCACCCCCACCCCCCCTTTTTTTTTTTTTGTTAATAACAGCAGCCAAACATTTAATGCCAGAAGATGAAATGTATGAGAATTAATTCCCAAGGTCTTTTTCTGATTTCAGTATGAACAATAGAGCTAAAGTTGTGTGACAGCCTTGAAAGATGGCCAGCTTGCTCATGTGCCATATTTTAATCCCTGCCTAAACCTGTTTGCATAATATTTCCTTGAAAGTGGAAGTATAAAACATCTTCTGAAAAATTTTGATATGAATCTGCAAATAATGCAATGAAATTCTTAAAAAGCTGCAAGAGGGAAAGGTACCAAATTCTTTCTACTTTAAAGACAGCTTGATATAATCATATGTCCAAGCAACAGACAAAATACAACCTAACTTCCAAAGCATAGCCCAGAAAATTGAAGGGGAAAAAAATATCTGTATTCAAGTATTGCAAATGTTTTCATAATATTTTGCACACTTTATCACTAGTGAAATAATATGAAATAATTAAAAACTCCTGAAACACAGTGGAATCTAATGTGATTTGAGAAGATGAAGCAGCAAGGAATTCACCATGATTTTGATCTCTCCAGAGGACTGAGTCTGATTCAGTCATCTGTTTTGTAAGACTTTCCAGCCAAAAGTCCTCCTAGTGCAGCAGCTCCCTCACATATAACTGTAATTTATCAAAATAGATAAACTGATGGAAAATATCCATCCCCTGTTCCAGTGTGAGTAGTGCACAATGAAGAGTAAGTTACCATTTGGAAGCAATCACCTTCCCTCTCTTCTCTCCAGTTTTTCCCAGTAATTCCAGTAGTCCTCCTAAAATAAAATTTATTTCCAAAAAGAGGTCCCCAACACATCTTTAGTTCACTAATGCTACTTGTTTCTTATACAGTAAAGGAATTATATATATTGATAATGCTCCACCCTTGAGACCACTTGCATCTAATATTCAAAAATAACTTGTTTTCAGCTTTCATTTTAATGCCACTTGATTTTGCTGCCATGCAGTGTATGCTCTACTGTGATTAGGACAAGAGGGAGTTTGAATCCCATCTAGTGTACTGAAAGCATTGAAGACATTTTTCACCCAAGCGCTACAAGGCAACGCAAAAGTTGTTCAACTGTCTGCTTCTGTTCAGATTTCCTTGAAGTTTAATCTTAGTCTGGATTTTCTGAGGATGTAATATTTATCCTTGTGATAATTATATGGAAATGTATCATTTTTGTTGTTTAATGACTGGTTTATACACAATCTCACCTGCAGCTTAATGCTAGTTTCTAATAAAAGAACTTCCTTGTATTTTTACAATGAAAAAAATGCATATACATATAACCTAAATAAAAAAGTCAAAGAAAAATTTTGTGGTTACTTACTATGAGAAACCAGTTGCTCCTGTACATTGTCTGGATGGGTTTTCTAGGTCTGGCTGCTCTTTGGTGCTTTGGAGCATGAATCAGTGAGTACCCAACACCTACAGTGATTTCTTGCGGTGTCTGGCCAGGTAGGGGGAAAGGCCAGCACTGAGGTTCACAGGCCTTGGAAATGGTGAAGCCAACAAATACCAGTAGCTGCAGGAAGCTCAGTGGTGCATTTGGGCAGGCAGACTGTTAGGAAATTTCTGACGTAAAAAAACAAAAACTTGTGTAGAAAGGGCCAAAACCACCAACTCCAGGACATTCAGAAGAGTGACTAACATTAATTACAACATTCACTGAGAGTCTGGAAAACAGATATTTTCCTTCCATCCTTTCTTCCTCCCTTCTGTCCTTCTATCCTCCCATCCTTCCCACTCTTTTTTCACACTCAGTGGCTGCATCCCCATTATTAGTAAATGAGCTGAGGTTGGGGCATGGTTTCCAGCATTGGCCCAGCCTTCCTGCACCCAGCTTCATCCTGGCAGGAGGCTGGCCCTGCAGGAGGTGCTGCCTTCCTGGGAGGGCAGTTTGGGGGCAGCCACTCAGTTTTGGGGAGGAAGGGAGTTGAGGTATGCGGATACAAGACGAGCCAGGATGTTTTGCTGTAAGGATATTAAATAGCCTCAGGCATCTTTAATTCAGTAGTGTCGATGTAGCTATTGAGTCTAGGAAGTACATAAAGAGGTAATTTTATAAGGGATTAAGAAATAAAGTCTGCTGAATGGGAAGTGAAGTCTGTGAAAAGGTAGCTTCGTCTCGGTGAGAAATGGGAAAACACAGCTATTATACATTCCCTGGAGGCAGCTAATGCATGAGATTTCACTGATTTTTAACTAAATGAGATGTTTAAAGGTCTGTATTGTTATTCAGATCAAAGAGGTTTTTATTTAAAAAGATTACATTTCATTAAAGAATTCTTACTTAATTTTTACCCCAAGTAACGATTAAATCCAACCATATTCTGAAGTCTTCTCTGTAAGTTCAGGGCAAGTATGCTATGTCATTTATGCTTAATGAAATGCTTGAAAGCAAAATTTGGTTTATAAATGAGAAAAAGGGGACAGAAGTGGCTGAATTATTTCTTAGTGAATAATTTGCTCAGAGAGGAAAAAAACTCACACTGCAGCTGAGAAGCATGACAAAGGTTGAAAATTAATTCAGACACATGGAAAATAAAGCATATTGCAGAGGGCTTAAACTAATTGTAATCACTAAGTTAAAACCCCTTCTGGCTTTTGGACTCGCCTGGACCAGTTGCTCCCCTTTGTATTTGCATTCTACACAGATAAGCTGAGTAATACTTGCCCCAGCAAGCGCTCAGTCAGGATCTGTGTGCTCAGTTCAGTCCCTCACTTCCAGCTTGTGGCATGCAGATATGTTCTCTGACAAGGATCATGCTCTGCTTTGGAGGACAAAACATCCATCACTCAACAGCACAGACGTTGTGCAGCTAAAAAGCTTTGTAATTAAGAACCCTCGCAATTGCATTCCATAATTTATTCATAGTATCAATTACAGAATTCCTGGTAGAGGAAGTCAAACTAATTATATCTTTAAAAATTTAAATTAGTTTCTTCTGTTCGATTAAGGCAAGCCAGAAACTCTTCGGGGTACCCAGACTGCCAATGGCAAACTGTAATAGTTTTGCAGCAAGATGGCCTGCTGGAGCAGCCGGTGGAAGTAGGATCTTTGGGAAACAAAAGCTCCTCTAAAGCCATGTTAGCTAGTTTGTCTTGGGGAGTGACTGCTTAGCCTGCTTTTTATGTAAAATACAACTGTCTTTATATACAGTTGTAACTCTACAACTTTTAGAAACAAGACCCATGGCCAGTACCGACCATACATGGCCAGTACCGACCTTTCAGGATGATGAATAACCTCTCTGACCCAGATGCATGAACATGGGTGAAAGCAGGTGAGCTGTACATCAGAAAAAATTTGTCCTAGACCCCAGCCACCCTCTGGGGTGTGTCTTGTCCTCCTCACTAATGATGAGGGGCCTTTTCTGACCCCTCAGACACCTGAACCGAGCGTATGGATGCGGTCCTGTGTCCCCAGAGCACAGCCTGGTTATGCATTGATGCCCCCCCATGCGAAGGGGATCCCCACAGGCTTCATGCTGGCATTGATGGCTCAGGGGGGTGAGCTAGAAAAGCTCCCCTTCACACCCTGTGGCAGTGCTTCCCTCCCAAATGGCCTGGCACCTTTGCTTTTCACTGTGGAAGGACGTGTCTGTAGCTTCTTTTTTATTTATTTATTTATTTTAAGGGAGCTTAAGCTTTCACCCCAAACCAAAGCTACTGTATTTATATTAGACCGTCAAAAGAAAAACCTCACATCTTGCAAGGAGAGTGGTGTTACCAACAGTACCACTTACAGAGAATATTGTAAGCATTTTCCAATGTATTTTCAAGTACCAAATGAAAAAGCTGGGTATAGAGTTTGTCTGTGTCTGCTCATGCCCTGATAAAAGAGCAGTGGGCCCCAGGACCCATCACAGCAGTTATTACAGGACATTCCTTCACATATCCCACACAGTGAGCTGCAGCTAGCTGCATTATAAATCCAGCTGTATTTTTAGGTGCATTAGTGGTCGCCTGACTACAGCTGAGGCTGCTCAGTAATCAGATGTTGGGTAAAGATTTTTTTTATTCCCCCCTAACAAGTTCTTCCTACTAACAAGTATAAACTCATTTTCCAGATATTTCACCCAAAAAACCTCAGAGCTGGAACTTCCATCTCCTGAGCTGGAGGGCTGATTACTTTAAGGGAATTTTCCAGGAGGATTAATACACTGCCAAGTAGTTCATTGTATTTCCTAATTGTGAAGTGAGCACGTTACCAGATCAAGCAAAACCAACACCTTGCCTTTGATCCATTCCTCACAATACATCAGTAATCTCTGGTAGAAATCCTCAATCTCTGGATCACTGCTGAGTGGATGGGCAGGAGGTGGGATGCAGGCAGCACAGAAGCAACAGGGAGGCTTATTTCTGCACAGCGGCAAGACTAAATACTAGGTGGTTGAAACCTCTCGTATTCATTAATACAGCTAACAAGGCTTTATTGTCTTCATTGTATTTTCAGTTAAAGTTATGCAACTCAAGTCCAGTTGTGGAAAGTGCAGTTTCTCACATGGGTGGTTTTATTCAGTTCTGGGAGTAATGCAAATTGTGCAAAATCATGACAGTCTTCAGGCCTCTGTTGTAAGGGAAATTTTCTGGGAAAGTTGCTGTAAATGGAATTAAAAGTACTCCAAACAACACAGTCTGTACCTATTTCCCACATTACCATGCAGAGATGCAATGGCATATTACAAAAATCACAACATGAATAAGAAAACCCTCTCATGATTTTTGAAATCTCTCTTCACTTCAAAGTCTTAAATCATTTTTTTCATCACATTTGTGTTGGAAGTGAGGAAATAAATGGCATCAAATACCTTTCCAAGTTCAAGAAGATGGTGCATTTTCCAAGAGAAGAGAAGGTGGAAAAAGGCTTTATTTCATTTTTTTTTTCAAAATAGTCATGTTTCAGATACCACAGCCACAATCCCACTTTCTCCCAAGACAAAACAACAGAGGGAAGCAAAGGTGTTATACACAATTCTTCTTCTTTCCCCCTCTGTGGGAAAGTAGGTACTTAATTTTGTTTCATGCATGCCATGCAATAAATTGAAGCTGATTATATTAAATCCACTTCCAGTAATATTTTAGCATACTCGTGGTCAGTTGAACTCCACACTCATGAGGTCAGATCTGCAGTTTTGCTTCTGGACACTGATGGGACACAAAAATGTAGTTTGTAAAAAAGAGATGAAGGAGGTTTAAATTTAAAGTTTAGTCTTTTACATATCTCTTTGTAGCAAAGCATAAAGAGTTTGAGCTGCTTTTTTTATCTTCAGACAGTCAGTTGTAAGTCTTCTATAAGTTATGTCAAACATCTGATCTCTTCCCAGAAGCAGCATGTATAACTAAGACTCATTTAAGATTTTTTCCTTTTTTTTTAGATAATTCCATACAGAGTGTAAACAAAGGAATAGGGAGTGTAATTGGACATGTCATTTCAGCTTCTAATTTCATCACTGAAATTCAAGAAAATCAATAATTGGACTTCAGGTACCAAGAACATCCAATTGCCCATATCACTGAAGCTTGTTCACAACATTTGTGAGCAAGTCTACTGCAATCCTCAAATGACCCCTACTGTAAGGGGAAGTGCCTTGACAAAAAAGTGAGGTGGAGGAAAGGTGAGCCCAAGACCATGCAATTATGTTGCTCTGTCTCTGATCTATGTGGAAAGGAATGCCTCTCCAGGTAGACACAAAGCTCTTATATAAAACATGATTGAGCTTGAACTAAAGAGATATCAAGAAAGTCATTAAATCTTCAAAATATCTTTACTGAAAGTGTCTTACGGTCTAAGCTTTAACCTAAATGAACACATAAGCCAAATTTTAAGTGTATGAGTAATTTCTTTGAAATCAGCGGATCTGCTCATACACTTGGATCAACATACAGTGAAATGCATGAGTAGAAAGAAAGTATAAACTAAATTTACACTAGCTGCATTTCAGATATTTCCCAATGTTGCTTTAAGAAAAAGACATTTATTTACATTAAACTGTATGTTTTTCGCTTGTACACCAAGTGGCATTTGCTTGAGTTATACTTGGAGCTTGCTTGGCAATAAAAGAAATTAAAGAACTGCAACAGTCTTAGAGAGGGAAAGAAGATGGTTTTCATTATTATATAGCAAACCTGATAATATCTGGAGAAACAATCACTGTAAGCCAAGACAAATATCCCTGTTTAAAATACAAACCCTATAATCAAAATTGTCTTCTGCTTAAATGTGTTTTCGGTCACTTTCTGATGAAGTTTAAATTTGAATCTCATTCCAGTATTAATATTAAATGACTGTTTACATTTCTTATATCAACCCCACAGTGAGAGAAGCGAATGCTTTCATAGTATTATACAAAGTGCTCCTTCACACCTGAAAGGAATTGTATTGAAAGGAATTTTAATTTAATTTTAATTTAAGCAACTTCCAAATGATAACATAGCTCTAACATAAAGACAAGTTCAAAGTTATCAGTTCTCTGTGGAAGCTAATTTAGAGTCATTTGTACAGTGTAGAATGGATCTCTTACTTTTTTTTTTGACTACTTGTTTTTACTTATATTTGTTAAATATTCATTTTGTATTTCATTGTCTACAGGGACTGAAGTCTGTGCTTGACCACACAGAAAACTCAGTCTGAACAGAAATATTCTGCTCTTCCATGAATAATGGGTTTTCATTTTCTTCTTTTTCCCACTTACCACTAGATTCTGTTTGGTTTTGGCATACAATCCAATTTGAAATATTAAGGTTTTCAGGACTTCATTACAAATTTTAGCTTCCATTCAAATATCTGTGATACTTTTGCCCAGTTCAAGGTGTTCTCATAGAAGCTTTTCAATCTGGATTTTAGCTCAAAAGAACTAATGTTTTTTGAAGGGATCCCTGTTTTTTTTCCAGCCCTAAAAAGACACTGAGAGAAGGTTCATACATCATACATGCATATAAATAACAAATCCCTGTAGGGCTGAAAGTGGACTATCCGTACCTGTGTTACCATGGCAGTTGAAAAAACGCATTATGAGACAGCTCCCATTCTGCCAGGCACAGTGCAAACAGACAACAAAAATGCAGGCCCTTCAACTACTTTATAGGACTTCAACTTTTGTTTTATAAGTCACTATGTTATCCATGCATTGTACTATAAGAAAAGTTCAACTACTTTGGATGTTGGCTAATTATCACAAACTGTATCATTCAAAGTAAATGTAATGCACTGTTTTCTTTAACAGTAACCAGTAAATACTAATTACCATTTGCCCTGAGGTTCTACTATAAAAGCAAAATGATCCTTATGTTTGAACATGTCTTATAAAATGGCCTGGCATGTATTTCTGTGAAGTCTCTCACCTTGTTTAAATTTAGTCTTTGTGATTACCTGAAATTTAAGGTAAGTGAAGGTGCCATTTACCCCACTGTTTTATTGGAGGTCTTATCAGACACATTAAATCTCTTACAAAATTGTTCAGTTTTTCACTTTTGTGTCCCACAGCACACCTTTCATTTCTAAACACCAGAGCTTGAGGTTGTTGAAGAAAGCACTGAGTCAGGTTTAGCTTTGGTCTGCAACATCTTGTATGACTCTATGACATTTCTGTCACAAATCAGTTCCCTTAAGATGGCAGCCAGTAGGCTCAGAAAAATAAATTAATGATATCTTCTTAGTCACTGAACTTCTGGCCTGAACAAATACCCCTTGTCTAATGTACTGTGATAGCTTTTATTACTCACAACGATGTAATATGTGAAAGAATCTCTCAAATATACTAAATCAGAGACACAAAATTCTTACTTACATTTAAGAGTTCATACATTACTTCATTTTTACTGAGACAAAGATTAATGGAACAGCTAGTTAGTGTAAATCAGCTTTGTGGTCCAATAATTTTGTTATTGTAAGGTTATGCAAGTCACCTTCAAACATTTTTCTTTCTACTTGACATTCTGTTGTTCAAAACATTTATTTTTCATGTGTGTTGTGACAACTTAAGGAACATCAACATCTCAGTCCCACTACGGCATTCAGAACCCAGCAGAACCAGGTCTTTCTAGTCATGCCATTAAATACTATTCTTTTCTTTTAGGAATTCAGATATTTAGATTCTTGTCTACCCTGATTTGGTAAAGAATTTGTTGGGCTGGAGAATAAACACAGTCTCTGGTGTTCCTAAGGCATCTTAAGTTCCAGTTTGAGATAAATTTTTCATGTGTTTGGATCCAAACATTACCCCATTATGGAGCACAGAAGCAGATTACAGCATTTTGTTTTAGGCATATTGAGGACAAAAGCAGGCCCTGAATGAACAGTCATTTGTATAAGTTTTACCACACTGCTTTGCTTTCACTGGCCTCAAATTTACTGATCTACATTCAATCCAAACCCTGTAATATTCTGAGTGACAATGTGGTGACTTTTCAAAAAGGCTAGTCTGAAGCAAAGAAAGGCAAGATATGTCAGGAAAGGTAAAATTCTTTATGTAGAAAATTTGAAATTGGCTTCCTGTAAATAAAGATACAAACCACCAAAAAAGTCAGCCTTTGAGAATGTCCACCATCAAACTCTTGTTATCCTAAAGTTATGTCTGTATTTAGCCCCCAAACAGGAGGAACTTTGTCTTCTGACATATAAACATCTCATCACTGGAGGAGAGCAAGTGGCTAAATGTGGACATACGTTTACGGGTTTTTATCTGAACTTGTTCCTACAGTTTCTGAATTGTGTTTAATGAATCTGTTTTTGTAGTATCCTCATGAGATAAAACATGCAGCTTTTCCTACTTTACAGTGGGGACACCTGCACGAGGGGCCCTATGGGCTCATTTTAAGCCTTTAAGGGCATTGAGGTAATTGGAATCAGCCAGCACTGGGACTAAGACAGAATTTAGGTCAGGTGAATCCACGCCTCACTGAACCAAGAGATTTTACAGGTTTTGAAACAAGAGGACACTACACTAGTGGAGTATTTGCATGGATTCATCCCCATCAGGATAATATGTGCCTTATGCAAATGGTCCCTCCCAAACCAGGTACAACCGTAAGAGCTGGCAGGTACCTCTGCTCCCATTTTGCTGGGCTGTTTTCTTCACCTCCTAGCTGAATGATATCAACATCTTCTTTTCCTGGACTGGATGTCCTGGCACTGAGGATGGGCTGCTGCAGGGCGAGCTTGTCTTAGCTGGTTGTTGTTGGTTGTTTGTTTTTTTTTTTGCAAATGTTAATGAGAGAAATGTTATTAAAAATATTTCAAAGGTTGAACTAGATGATCTTAGAGGTCTTTTCCAACGTAAATGACTCTTTGATTATCTGCTTACTAGAGAACTTGTAGCCCAGCTACAAAGAATAGACAGTACTTACAAATACCTGGGATGCAAAAATATTTATCAAAAAGCAAAGTAACACTTTTGACATACAAATGATAATATTAATAAGGTAGAACTTATTGGGAGTTTATTTGTGATTAGAAAATATCAATACCATAACCCTCTTGGCAGCTACAAGATGGCACCATCAGAAAGAGCAATATTTCCTTGTAGTCCCTGGCCAGCTGTGCCTTAAAACAGAGCTGCAACTCTTGAATATGAAACTTATAAAGCATGTGGTTAAGTATGCACCAGCTCTCTAGACTTCAGTTCTTCCGATTTCCACAGGATAAGTTAAACCTTCAGGGCTCGCTGACATTTAGTTAAAGGAATTAAAACATCTCATGAAAGATGGGATTGTATAAACGCAGTCCGAAGGCACTCTGTTTGAAATTATGGCCATGGCAAATGCTGCAGACTGCTCTTCCTTCCCCTCAGCCCCTGTGGCACTGCGAGGGACTCCTCTGCCAGGTAGTTCTGACCCCCACAGGGCCCCTTCCCAACCCCCAGCTGCTCGGCTGCTTTCGATCCCGCTTGCAAAATCCCCATCAAAGCAGGCAAATGAGACCACTTAATTACAAATAAGAGAATAAAGAAACAAAGAAAAGGTAAAGATCATGCCACAACAGGGTCACAAAACCTACCACAATAAGAAACTTCTCTGAAGTCGCTCATAACCTTGGTGCTAGGATTATAGGTGTGAATATAGTACCCAAGAGCTGACAGAGATTTCCCATTCCAAGACTGGATGGAGTACTAGAATGATTGATTCAATGAGATTTAATATAACGTTACAGTGCTCTGTTGTGTCTTAGGGCAAAAAGATTTCTCTGTTAGACTGCCTAGCAATATATTTTAATTCAGCTTTCATATGATGACTATAGATTTCTGGTCTTTTCATTTTCCATTTCTTTGCAGCATTCACATAATCAATTCCTAATGAGCAAAAATTAGGAATATCATAACCAAAGGCATTCAAGATTCTGTGGGCAAAAGCTGTTGAATCATCTGGAGGGCTTGAATAACAAAACCTCATTACTTACACTGGAAATTGAGCAGTCCAACCGCATAGAAATCTGATCCTTTAGAGTATATTTTGCTGAATGATTTTATGTCGTTATCCAGGAATACAGAGGCATGGCACACAGTTGTTTTCAAGCTCCCAGCTCACTGCGTACAATATTAGGTTTATTTAAACAGTGCCTATACTGTTTATGACTGCAAAGAAAAAGCCCAATGTCTGAGCAGAAGAACAGGTGCAGAGCACCTGGAACAGTAGCACCAGGACCAGTGAACCACCTCATTCATCCCAGAGAGCCCAAGGTGTAGTTTTATGATAGAGCTGAGCCTCTGTGGATGCAAACTGCTTGCAAAGTGGCCTTGCTCTCCTCCTCCCACTGCTTCCTTTGGGCCAGCTCTGGCAACTGCTTGAGCACAGACTAAGACAGGTTGGGGAAATGGCACAGAAGAAAACTTGCCCTGCAGCACCAGTCTGCCCCCAGAAAGAGGGAAGGGAGAAAGAAAAGACTCTTCTGTGCACTAAGAAGATGAGGAGAAACAGCTTTGAAATGTAAGATTCTTACCTCTCTTTAGGTAAGGCTCAGTGTATGACTAAAAACCTGCTAGTAATAAATATTTGTTACCTTGTTAAAGATCCTTGAGCCAGCTCTGAAGGTGCTAACTTACCTACACAGCATTGGACCAGGTCTCAGATATGCATTAGCCCAGTGAGGTCCTCACTTGGGACCTTGCATTCTTCTAGGCTAGCTCAGATGTTGTGCTGAAGGTCATTAGGGGGGTGACACGTATGCTGCAGTTCCCCAAGAGGCTTACATCTGTGACCTCTTCCTCCACCCCAACCAAGGGGTCCCACCCATCTCCTTGGGAAATATCTGTACACATTCCCATATTCACCCCTCCCTGTGTAAATACTCATGCAGCCATGATACCCAAGAGAGGAAAGATACACGATCTGGAGGAAAGGATAGAGCAGGGCTGGACTGGGTTGGATTGGTCCTTTTGGTACCCTTACATTGGCAGAACCCCAGGAGAAATTTTTGATGTGTGCTGGTGTGTGTTCACAGTATAACTATGGCAGCAACTCTTTCTAGACTGGACTGGCCAATCTATTGACAGTCAGCTTCCAATATGTGTCCTACATTGCTGTCATTTAAGAGACTGACTGCCTCCATTTGCTTCAGAGCCAAGGCCAAAGGGTCAACAGAGCCCTTGGACAAGAGCCCTGTCAGCAAAGACTGTGTAAATCTTCTGTGTATCTCAGTTCAGGGTCTTGCATAGACAGACAATGGAGTGGTCCACTCTTTACCCCTGATTTAGCCTTTGGGCTTTCTGATAGAAAAGTTTTGCTGTTGAGTTCAATTATAGTTAGAATCAATGACCCCCTAAATAATAGTGAGACTTGCTTGTCTGTTATAACATTTCCTATTTCATCTAGTTTCTCCACCACAGCATCTTCAGGAAATCAAATGCCAAATGTAAAGCAGCTGGCACAAGCTGAACCCAGCAGGAATGCAGTGATTCTGGTCAAGAGTGAAAAGGGAAATACTTCAAAAAGTCTGTTGTACATAACTGTATCTTCCCTTGCTTCTATCTCTGCTCATGTCAGTATGCAGACTCTAAATCAAGCTAATCCCATCATCAAGTTTAACAAAATCATTAGAGCATCAGCAAAAAAAATTCTTTGACTTCTCGTAAACAAAGGTCTGATCTCAAACTGTTTCATCGTTCTCAATGCCAGAAAAATGGAAGCAATGTGAAGAGTTTCATTCTGGCAGAAAAGTAGTCTACCTGTTCTGGCAGCTGCACACATCCCTGATGTTCAGCCCTCTCTTTGTCTTCCAAACACTGCTGGTCAAATTTCAAAATTTAATCTTCACATTCCACCATCACATCAAAATCCACATATCTGATTTCTCAGATTAATTATACAAGACCTAAAGAAAGTATTTTTTCTTATCAAAGGGGTTTAGTTTTCAAAAACAGAGTCTGTGGAATAAAGTTCTAGTAGTTAAAATGGAATTAATCTACCCTTAAAGCATTCCTTATCATTTCCTTTTGGAAAAAGATTTTCCCCTTTCATATTATGTGCATATTTTCATTACCATACCTCTGCTTTTGCCCAAGGCAGGGGAGAAGAAATTTCCAGAAGCACAAACAAAAAAATAAGTTCAAGCATGATTCTATTAATGGAAAGGCAAAGAACAGTGAACCAAGGCTTATTTACTCTCATAAATCTGAAGAAAGACATATATGTTCAATATCATAAAAATCCAGGTACCCTATAATATTTCCTATGAACAAAAAATTCAAGGACATCATATTTGCTCTGAAGGTGGACAGTTATTATGGGAAAATGAGGCCAGGTTTCTGTTTCAGGAAACATGAGACCAGTTTTATACTAAGTCGGTATAAAATGATCGGCTGAGGTGGATAAGTAGAACGACTGCATTTCCTAGCTTCTTTGCAAATAGCAAAGTTTGCATTTCACTTCTTTATAAAAAGAAGAAGGATTGCTTGTTTATATGTCTTTCCTGGCCTGTGCTGTATGAATTAACCAATTTCTGTGAAAACAGACTGACCTATTTTCCAGAAATGAAAAGCATACTGAAAGGAGCCCTTATACACTGGCTAACCAACAGTAACATCATTTTTAAACAAAACAACCCTTGTCAGGTGGTTGGGTTTGCGTGTGTGTGTGTGTGCTTTTGCTGTGGTTCATTACTAATAAAGCAGCAGCTTTCCTAATGAAGAAGTCAAACAAGAATCCAACACTTTGGAGTAGCTGCGGAGAACACAACTATAATGAAAACAATATCCTTCAACCAGGATTTTACATGTGTTAGCGGTTACTACTGCTGCCTCTCTCAGTATTACCCATCTACATAACCATGACCTGCAAAGTGAGTTTGAAGGGTTTTTGTACACATGAACTTGCACTGCACCAGGTACAGCATAGAATGGTCCTCTCTTGGACTCCCAGCCATGCAAAGCTGAAGAGAATACTTGGGAAAAGCAAAACCTGGCTTGGTTTATGCAGAAAGAAGAACCAAGCCTAACCATTTAATTGTTTTCCCAAACCACCAAAATACACTATCAGTTCAAGAGTTCTCTGAGCCCACACAGCTTGTCCCACTGTTGTTTTCTTCTGCAGGTAGGTAGTGCTGTTGCTCTGTTGACACAGGCAGGACCATGGGCTGAGCAGGCTGTGAGTCTGACACGGACAACTGTCTGTGTATTCATTTGTTGATACAACACTTTATTTGGAGCAGGGATGAAGACTTGGGTCTAATCCCATAAATGGGACTTGGCCATTAACTTCAGGTGGTCCAGGGTTTCACCTTAGACCCTTAAAATCTAACAGTGCAGATGGTTAATGAATTTCAATTAAAAAAATACATGTTATAGAAACGAATGATAAAAAAGGAGCAGATCATCTCTATCCTTTAAAAATCCATGCTGTCAAATAGAATTCTGACCCAAACTATTACACATGAAAAAAGTCCCTCAGATGTTGCACTCTAACTACCATACTATTTCTTCTTGAAGCACCCTAAAATCCATTGTGCCATTACTGAAAAGCCAATGGCGTGTGCTCCCTCAGCTGGTTAATTCATGAACATTTCCCAGAGCTATGTTATTCCTGCTGGCTGAGTTTTTTGCAGCTTGCTATAATATCTTTACATATGCAAACAGGTTTGTCCCCAGAAAAAAAAAAAAAAAAAAAAAAAGTTACAATTGAGGTAACAGTGTGGTGTGGAGAAGCAAAAAGTACAACTCAGGCCCCTGCATATTATCTTGAGATAATGTCTGACAGTAGTACCTAGAGATCCCCAAAAAAACATTGACTCTTTCTTCTCATCTCCACACACTCAATTAGAATTGCCCTGAAAAAAAATCTGTCCTTTAAATGAAGAACCTGAAGCAATATTTCTGTGCTCTTATATGGGCACTTAAGATGTGACTGTAATTCATTCAGGGAAATATAGTGTTTTCTGCTATGGAATTTTCTAAAGCTTTTATTATTATTATTATTGTTGTTGTTGTTGTTGTTGTTATCTTCATATATATATATTTTAAAGCATTGTCCTTTCAGTGGAAAACATGCAGGACTGAGCACATGCTCTCAGACACACAGCCTATGGATCGCATTTCCTGTAAATATCCAGTGCAGTCTTGAAGACGCAAGTAGAGAGCTGCTCATCCATCCAGCTGTACTTTTACTTGGGACATCAGGACATTTATTCTTGTCTCAGTATCACTTCTTTTTTTTTTTTTCTTAAAGGAAAATTATTTGCCAGTATCTTTTATTCAGTTATTTCTTATACTTGTTACTCTCTCTTCTTTGCCTTCTTTTTCATGTAGATCTAATTGAAATGTCATAACCCTACTTTCTGTAATTAAATCGATGTAAAGTAGAATGCAACTTCAACATGTTTAGTGAGAATATGTAGTAACATGTCAGCAAAGCAATTTTAATCATTATTTTTAATGTACACCCTTGGGATAGACTGAAGTGTTATATGCTTCAATTTAAGTGGATGTTTCCTCAGGTACCAAGAATTAAAATAAGAATTAAAATCAGGGCTTCTATGAACTAAATTTCTCCAATGTATATTGTTTTTCAGTACCTATGTTTCTCTATAAATAGCCACATATATTACAGGTATCTTTCATGAAGAGCTGTGTTGGATTGTTTGTTACATTTTTAGTAGGCATCTCGTGTTTGCCTGTACTAGACAGGTAAATTGAAGGAAAGTCATAGGAGTCTAACTGTCCTATTTACCCATGCAAAACTGTCACGGAGAAGTGCTTCTGGAAAAGCAGCTTGCTCATATAATACCATCCTGGAAAAACTAATCACCTTTTTGATTTGTTCTTATCAGAGATACAGATAAGATATCCCATAGTACAAACAAAATGTTTTGCTTATAAGAAATTTTGGTACACAACTTAGAGATGAAACTAAGAAAACTTCACAGGCACAGTTGAATTCAGAGGAACATAGCAATCTGCCACAGCATCCTATGGAGACAGATTCCTGATTCTCCTTAATTCCAAAGTCACGAATAAAGAATTGAAGTCTCAGAAAAGTCTCAGATTCTTTTCAGAGTTTGCAAGTAAGCAACCTCTAGCAAACTTTCAGATGAACTCCAGGGCTTGGTGACAGGGCAATTTTTCTAATTTCCAAATATGGTTGGGATTGTAAATTTAGAAACCCAAGTTTGAGGGTCCAACCTGATCTAAATAGTAGGAGCTGTGCTATCCAAATGGGAAACTGCTGAAAATCTGATAATGTAAAAGTTCCAGGGACAGTTTCATGGGATTATTGTAATAGTGAGTCCTATGAAGGTGCTAAAATGAAGAAGAATAAATAAATAAATAAATAAATAAATAAATTCCAGGCAGGTCTCTGACCTTCAAGTATAAGTCCAGTGAGTAAGAAAACAGTAAAGCAAAAGCTTTGTCTGAAATTTACCTATAAGAAGTTTTAGAAAGTTAGTTAGTAATTTATCTCATACGCTTGAACAGTAATGGTAACATCCACTGAGAGACTGTTTTCCTGAAGTATTTTCTGAAGGAACTGGGAAGGAATGTATATAAGAAAGATGTATGTGACTACTCTCCCTGTGAGATATATAGAGAATTTACATCCCCCCTCCCCCCCCCCCCCCCTTTTTGTCAGGTGATCTTTTGCTAATCTGGTAACTAAACTGAAATGTGCCAACAGAAACCTTAAGAAGTAGGCTCCAATGCAGAAAATTATGTTGTATTTCAAAAGCTTCCTATTCAGCTAGGAGGAGGAGTGCAGGGTTTACACCAGAAAATTCTTCCAACTCCACTTTGCCATAGGAAGATCCTAAATATTCCCTTTCATCATTCTGCTCACTGGTCTCTGTCACTGAAAGCAAGGCAATGAAGATTTATTTCTCAAGCTCCCAAGTAATTATAAAGTAAGATAGTTTCCAGAGACTGGGCGCAGTACTATCCAAAGTCATTTCTCCACTAACATAGCAATCATTTTTCTGGTAGCATGGAAATTGCTAGGAAAACTGGTAAGTGTACTGGACTATAAATAAAAATATAAATCAGGCTTATATAGGAAATGTTCACCCTATTCAAGCAACACATTTTAAAGTACGATTACTTCAAATACACAGCAGGATTCTATATAGACTTTTCAGGATGTGATTGTTTGCATTGGTAGTCTTACCATTAGAAAACTCATTTTGCTAAGTTTATGGCACTTTAAAAGACACACAGTTGTATTCTCTGTACTTGGTGTTGTATATATAACTCCAGACTGAGCAGTTATCTCATCTAGAATTCACATATTTTCTGGGAAATGCAGCCAATAGTAAAGGACATCACAGGTCACAACATTTCTAAATTGACCTTTGGAGACAGCAATTTTTTTTTGCAATGAGATGATATTTAGCATTTCCTGGCTCATTTGAAGGAAATTTGCATGGTGTCCATGCAAGCATTAAAGCTGAACAAAGTTCTGTTTTTTTTTCGTTTGTTTGTTTGTTTGTTTTTGATCCTGCATCTAGCCAATAGATATCATTCAGTCTCAGTAGAAATGGGATATGACAGCTTTCATCTGGTGAAGCTATAAACAGTATCGTCGAAGGAAACAGAGCTGTCCTTTTGAAAAGACAAAGGCAGGAAAGTGTAGCTGGCTTTGGCTGAAGCCCTGGCCAAAAGGGCGGGCATTTTCTCTCTGAAATGCTGTATATACCTCCATGGTTACAAGCAGGCAGCAAACATGTTTAAAGTTGGAGGTACCAGACCCAGGGCGATGAGTGAGAGAAGTTTGTCAGGCCTGGTGTCAACCGTCAGCAGCAACAGCAAAGACTACTTATTTAAGTGAAAGAATGGAGGGCATAAAGGTAAAAATGGCCCACTTACCCTTAATTTCCTGTAGATAGACATGTATTTCTGGAGATTTTAAACTTGCCTTTGCTTTCCTCCCAGTTTTAGGGAAGGAGACTGTATTGGGAGGGGGGAAGATGACTGAAAAATGTGAAACCTATAAAGAGACAGCTGAAATCAGTTTTCTGCACTAGCCTTTGATTAGCTGTTCTCCAGCTCTAAAACCCTGAAGCTAAAAGAACTAAAAAACCAGCCATAAACAATGAACGCTTTGAATTAGCTTCTCTTCATATGTCATGCAAGAGGAGGGCAGTCACGTGCCCTCAGCAAGTGGCCACACAGAAGGTCAGCCAGAAGCTGCAGCTAAATCCAATGGAGGAAACTAAAAGCTAAAGGCGTCTTCAGGGACTCTCAAGTAAAGACTCATTATGATCAAGTCATCTAGTAATTAAGCAACAACTACATTTGCTAATGGAGGAAAACAGCCATAGTGTCAACCTACCTGAACCTATGGATGGGGTGTGTCTCCAGCATCTGGCCCCATGCAGCCCAGCACCTCTGACCTGTTTCCTTTGGTGTTCAGCCTCCCATATGATCACTTCTGACTGCTCAGTGATACAAGGAGACAATCAATCTGGAGGAAAGTAAGTATGTCTAATACAGGAAATTCAATCCATCCACCAGAAGATTTTGTTCCTTAAAACACCATTAAAACTTCAAAACACCAGCTGACTATCTCAACTAGGAACTTAAAAAACCTTGCTAGTTAATAATATAAATAACTAATAATATAACTATAACATAATAAAAATTGCTGACCATTTTGAAGAAATCATTAACATTTTTTAAATCATTGTCCTATTCTGAAAGCCATTCAAATAGGCCTGCAGAGATCCAGGCTTGAAGTCCACTGGTGGGCTTTTCATATACGTATGTTTATTTTAAAAAGAGATGAAGGGCAATGATAAGATACTGGAGAAAAAGCTTTTTAAAGGAAAAAAGAATAATTTGTACCAAGATGATTGTGGAAGAGCCTAAAGACAGACACCATACAAATCTTATGAAAAGTTTCAAATAATATTTGCTAGAGATAACATGGTTTAATTCTTGTTTGTGGGAACCAGGAATTATAAGTATGAATTATGAGCCAAGAGATTTTTTTATCATTTTGAATCATTGTTTAACTATCCACCATTAATTTTCCCTTAAGTTTTCTGTTTCTGATTTTCCTTTCTTCATGTATTACAGTCAATTTGATGCCCCAGAAAGATTTCTGAAGACCAATGATTATCACTAAAAGCAGTAACTTCTTCATAGCTCCTTTTTACTTAAATTTCTTTAAAGTGCAAGCGAGAAAAGTATGTTGAACTAAAAAGATTTTAGAAGTTACCCTGGAGAAGTTAATGGTACCAACTTTTGGAAATCTAAAGTGCAAGTGCTCAAAAAAAGAAAGATAGTATTACCAAGGAAACAGAATTTACCTGTATAAAACCCTCCTTACATCATATTCATTTATTATATATCCTGTTGCATTACTATAACTAGAGCTAAAAAAACAAAACAAAACAAAAAAAAAACCAACATTTAGGACGCATGAAGAAGAGAAGGTTAATCCTAGTTCTTCATCACTGGCAGTACCTGTGGGGTTTTGCCTACTTTCCCAGCATGTTGTTTCTTGAAATTAAAATAAGTAAGTTATGCTTAGGACCATTAGATTTTATGGAATCAAGACATGCTTTCCCATTTGGTATTCCAAACAAGCCCAAGAAAAACAGACACCATATTCCATTTTATCAGCCATTAAAAAAATAATAATAATCAGAAAGGATAACCTAAACAGCTTTTCAGCTCCCATTATTCATCACTTGTGAGTTTCTGTCTGCCCCTCAGCCACTGTGCTCACCACACTCCAGGAACTAAGGGAGCCATCCAGAGGAGCAGGCTTGCATAGCACAGGATGGAAATTATTTTATTTTCTCTAGTCAGGAAGGAAATGTATGCTAAAGTGAAGTTGCTCATTTACCAAAGAGGTGCTCAAAAAAAATTAAAAAATGCTAGGTGGTTGTAAATAGATGTGTACTTTCAAAGATGCAAAGGCAAATGCAACTGCCATTTCCCTGTGATTGCACACGGTTCAGAAAGCTCCCTGTCTCCAATGGTTTCTTTGTGTTTTAAGAGCCTGTTGCTAAAAGGTAGTTGGCAAGCACAGGCCATTTGCTCTCAGGTATGAAGGAGGAAATATGTATTCAGTGTTTGCACTTGCAGGATTATCCTTGAAAGTATGAAAAACCCGGATACACAAGGCCACTTGCTTATCCATTGCTAACAGACTTTTTGTCAGCCCTGTCTCTTTTTCAATAAATGAAGTGTGCTATAAAAATATTATTACACACAATACTGTAGATGTTTACTGACATCCACAAAAGCTAGATGTTTCCCTAAATTCGCCTACATGTGCCACTAATTTCAGTGGCACATGTTAGAAATATCTATAATACCAGTGTTGTAATATGAATATGGCTGTGGAAAATGTACACAAAAGACATGGCAGCTACTGTATTTTCCCAGTATGTTCTGTATTATAAGTGTTGGACCCTTTCCATTGTAAGACCTGTTTCCAGTTGCCCGATTTCACTCATGTTAAGTTGAAATTTTCCATGCCAGTGTTCTGATCCAAGACAATTTAGGGGAGAAAAAATTCAGCTTTACTTGTTATCATTTCCAAGAGTCATCTCAAAACATCCTGAGGATATTCCCTTTAAACACGTCCTGTGTTTCTGGACTTTGAAGCAAGTACTTTGGCAGGATGGTTAGTAAGTTACAGTGTGCCAGAGGACATGAAACCTATGAGGAAAAAGGGGCAGACAGGAGAAGATGGGGTGTTTGGGATGAAGGTGGTGGAAGTGGTCCTCTTACCCACAAAGACAGGATATGGAAGTGCCTTGGGATGGAGAATGCTAAAACAGGAGAATAAATTGCAACAGGGAGAGCTTGGGAAGAAGGTAGCAAGTGGAAAGAGGAAAAGACTGGACAAGGAACTGTGCTGCAGGGGAAGGTGGAGGTGGCAAAAGCAAAGTGTCTGAGAGAGTCCGAGAAACCCAGAGTACGCTGATATTAGAAAAAAAGGGGACAATTTTCAGACAACAGGACTGGAAGGATTGGCTGAGAGAGAGAAATTATGTTGGCAGCTGGAAAAATGGGGAGGAAAATAAAAAGTCAGGGCAGAGACAGGACTGGCATAGAAAGAGATGGGAGGGAAAAGATAGAGCAGAAGGTCAGACTTGGGCCTGGAAAGCAGTGTTAGAAGAACCTATGTCACAAGCACAGGGAGGAAAAATAAACACCTTTTAAAAGAATGTGATTGTCAAGTGAAGGACTCAAACATTACAAAGTTTCCATGTCAAGGTTGCCTGTGAAACCCCACCTCAATCTTCTTTGGGGCATTTTCATCAGAAATTCCAACTCAGAGTAGCCCCCTTTTGCTCAAGACACATCTTCAGTTTTGTTTGACCATGACAAGAAAATCAAAAAGAGGCTGAACAAGCCTTAATCTGTTATTCTGCTAGAAGTAAAACCAGACAAAATAGTATATCTGGGTTTCTAATAGCTTAGTCTCCCATAAAATGGTACATGTTACAAAACACACCCAGTGCCAGCTGTATCAGAAGATAAATGTTAATTTTCAAGAGACATCAACAAGGAAGATGAAGCATTATGACAGATTACACATGTACAACAAAGAAAACACAAAGAGGAGATAAGGCTGGTGAAAACATAAGTTTTCAAAGTATGAAAGTAACAGAGAAACAAGCATTACAGAATTCATTGCAAAGAAAATGCTGCAGCTGAGATCCTTGTTAGCAGCAAATGGGCCATGTTCAATAAACAGCACAAATAAAGATGGCATTTCCAATCCACTTCAGACCCAGAGGGGAACAGACGCATTGTCTGACTGCAACTGTTTAAGAAAGAAACAAAAGCTTTTATATTGCTTCTACAGTTAAATAGAATTGTGAGTTTTTATCCAGGATGCCATAAGTAGGTTTGCATTTATCACAAACAGATTGTTTATAAATATCTGGGACAGTATGCTTTAGATGTGTGTAACTCATCCATAACATCATCCTTTCCTGAAAATTATATACTAGGAAACACAACCTTTTTCAAACAAATAAGCAAGCAGCACACGGAAAAACAGGCAGAAACAGATTGCAGGGACATCTATTTGAGGGCAAAACGTAATTGTGATTTATGTTAGAGGTATGAAAACAAAGAAACAAAAAAAAAAACCCCACATCTAGCAAAGTTTAAAAGGCTGCAGAAAAGTACAGAGAAATTATTTAAAGGCACTGTGAATATTTAAGATTTGCATCAATATCCCATCCATTATGATCATTAGGATGCAGAGTCACTATTTAATCAGAAGAAAAAGTCCAGCTCAGGAAATCCCAATATAAAACAGCAAGGTGAGAAGTAATAGGAGGTGTGGGGCAATAATAACACTGAAGAAAAGAGACGAGAGCATAGGCCGAATTTTGTTCAAATGTGCCTTGTCAGATTCACTGTATTTGCTCTCATAATACAGCAAAGAAATGTGGGTGCTACTGACAGTGCTGTTTTCTCCTTTATCTTTGCAACCAGACTCTTCAAATTAGGTTTTACCAAGATAATGATCTTTAATACTCAAATGCAGTATATTTCAATATAAAGAAAACATAGGAATTTCTGAAACAGGTTGCCTTATTTCCCAGAAACCTTTAAAACCTTCTAAATCTTATTTTCAGTGGTGTCTGAAGTATTTAGAAGTTCCCTTTCCCATGGCCTTCTCTCTAACTCTCTTCTGATAACAAGACTTTGGAGAATGAGTGTGCCTCAAAATCCCTTTTCTTCATCAAGCAGCCGGAAGAATCAGAAAAGATGCAGTGAAATGTCACTTTCATTCCTCTCTTCTAATAAAGTTCATTCTTCTGCATTTTGATGTAAGGGTGAAATACTTTTAACGGTCGCTATTGACCGAGTTACAGTCACAAAACCGTGCTCAGCGTCCACTGAATTCTTTTGATGCCCCCTGCAGGCCAAGCTAGCTACAAAGGCTAAATTCTTGGAGGAAAAAAAAAAAAAAAAAAAAGTCGGGGGGCGGGGGGGGGAACCCTGTAGGTAGTATCAAAATACCGATTTTATTAAGAAACAAAGATGCTTCCGTTTAATCTTGTCTCACGAAGTTACTGATGTGCAGTCCTGCCTGTTCCAACATGCACAACCAGAACTCAAAGCAACTCCAGATTCCTTTGCACTGACCTAATTGTGCAGAATAACGAAGGAACGAAGGCTGACAGCAAGGCAGCGCAGGGATGGGCAACACTAAATAGGGGGATAAAATTGGATGTGCGCATGGTACATGAGGCTTGGAGGAGCCTGCTTCATTGCATTGAGGACATGCAGCTTCCCCTGGAGATAACAGCTTGCTGTCAACCCCCCGTCACCTCCCTCTGATTGTGAGTCGTACAGATGAGCAAACTTATGAAATTAGTCAAATCTGTCATGGCACAGCAAACACAGGGTCAGTCACCTTGGAGAAGGTGAGGGATTCTCATCTTGGCAACTTCTCCCTGCTAAATGCCCTCCAAGGCTCTGTACTACTGGCCTGAGATTCAGCCTTTGCTGGGCTCTGTTCTCCAACTTGGTGCAGTGTGTCAGGATCCTTGGGGACAATGTGATAAAACTGCACTAGCTGGTTATTTTTCATTATTTTCCCTTCTAACCTTGGAGACTGCACACTTTATATGTTTCTCATAAGGGATTTATTTTGCTAGCAGTTTGGAAAAGACTGGTTTTCTGAGATGAAATATTCTACTTCAGTACTCAAGAGGAGGGAAAATCTGTAATCACACATCATTAAATGAATCACCCCACTACACCAGCAGAATGTAACAGGATACAGTGTGCTATGAAAACCTGCTTTAGAAAGTTAAAATGACTCTTTCTTTAAAAAACAGGATCAATCACCCGTCAATTTTTAGAGAAGATACATGAGACCTAGAAGGCATGATGCCAATATGGTGGGGTAATTCCCAGCAAAAGGGCAGATAAAGAAGGAGCAGAAGACAGAACTTTCTAAAGGATGTATGTGAGATGAGTTGCAGGGAAGAGAATATAACTGACAATAGTTAATTAGCAATGGGAAATTAGTACAAAGGAATCTAAGGTTGTAATAACCTTTTTGTTCATGCTGTCATACGCTTTCCAGAAGAAAAAAGAAAAAAGAATCCCTCAGAGACACGTCATCTAAGTTTGGTGTATGCACACAGACTGATCTGGGATCATTCTGGACCTCTTAAATCAACCTGCAGCCATTTGGAGCCAACAGGCAGCCACCAAGGCCCTTGTGGGTGGGAGGGGAAGGATGCAAGGTGCAAGAGAGCTTCTCCAGGGGGATTGCTGCTGTTATCTGGCCTCTGCTACACAGATGTTAACTCCGAGATATTTTGTGTGCTTCCTTGATACCCAGTGTCTAAGGTATAGCGCTTTTCTTCTGAAATGTCATCTTTCTGTTGTGAACCGTGAAAGAACTGCCGTACAGAGGCTGGGGAGTGGTTTGCTTTGTTCTGTAGGGTTTATCTCTGCCGGCCTCTCACATGATAATTCTGCCTTGGCCAAGAGGAATGAGAAGGGATTGCTGTTTCAGGTCTTGCTTGGTGTAAGGAAACCAGAATAACTTTTTGTATTTATTCCTTGGAGGGGACCAACAAAACTTAATTTCCTTCCCCAAAAGAGAGAGGAAATTAAAACAAGCGTTTAAAAGGAGTGGAATGTATGCTCGAAACACTTGTGAGAAAGTCAGTTCTGGTTAATCCACACCCAACACACCACTATTTTGATAAAGTTTTCAAGGCATTATCTATTTTTACTCATACGCTGAAAATTCAATATAGTTACAGTTCAAAGGACTTCTTTGTAAACACCATTGTTCACCTCAGTACATCTTCAGATTTACTCTGCTAATGGACGTGATTCAGACTTTCTTGTGCCACAAAAAAAGTGGCTGGGTGAGAAAAGCCCTGGTTTCAATGGACAGTAAGGGCTGGTTAAGTTGTTCAGCTATACAAGGTGCCAGTGGGCAGACACAGGGCATTCAGGTTTGTGATTCTGTCAGTATGAGGCATAAATTGATGGGATGAGGTCAGATATAAGGAAGAATCTTACATGGTGAGAGTGGTGAGGTTGCCCAGAGAATCTGTGGATGCCCCATCCCTGGAAGTGTTCAAGGCCAGGCCGGATGGGGCCTTGGGCAACCTGGTCTGGTGGGAGGTGTCCCTGCCCGTGGCAGGGGGGTTGAACCAGATGATCTTTAAGGGTCTTTTCCAAGCCAAACCAGTCTATGATTCTAGTCCAACATCGTGCATCTTATTCCCCCAGGAAATATTACTATTAAACACCCACACTTAAAGGATTTGATCTTTCCTTGACAGACTGTAAAGAGATAGAGAATAAGGGAAAATTCACACCACCAGCATCTGAATGAGTTTAAGTGCTAAAAAGACTTTGTTTCATGCACCAGTCTCTGGGAGACCTGGTCCAGTGCGAAGTGCTGAAGTTGTGTGAGTTGTAGAGTAGTGAGCCTTTGGGATCCAGCTGAAATCTCCCTATCCTCTCCATCAGACACATCTCCAGGCCACTGCAGATGTCCTCCTTAACATTGCCCAGCTCTGAGCACAAATACAGCAACACACACCTGAGCCAGGGTCCAGAATGGGAACAGAAGTGCTTCTCCCATAAAACAGAACTTGTAAAATGGGGGGTGGAGAGGGAAAGCAATTTAACTTACTAACTGTCTTATTTCTTCTGGCACAAGGTACATTGCTTGAACTAATTTTATAGAATCCTGTGTTTTTACCAGATATTTAGTAACAATTTGGAAAATTTAATCAGTTTTTAACTTGTTACGAGAGAGCATGAAAATGAAAACCTCTTTGGTTAACACAAATTGTAACTCTCGTGATTTTATTTTCCAAATTTTGAGCAAGTTTTCAAGGCAGAGGTCTCATGTTTCTAAGAATTCCTTTGAAAACGAACTGCTTAGCAGTGTGTGCAGTAATATTTCAAGCACCAGCAAAGTTAATGATTCTGCTGTTTCCATATGAGCATACATTAGGCATACATTTCTGCAGTCTCATTTAATCTCTTGATTTTTAGTTCCTGCAGTTTCAGAAATTGGCAGTGACAGGGGTCTCCAGATCCCCAGTGAGGCCCAAACAAGGAGTCTATAATGTTGTTTTCACTGCATTGTGTTTTCAAAAGGTGTAAATAAGTGCAGCTCCCTCAGACTTCCTCTCGATAGCTTGCAGTGCTCAACCTCTTCAAACGCAGACCTCTGCTGCCTTCTGAAGTCCCATGCCAGCTCAGCCAACCAGCAGAGCTGTTGCCTTAGACAACATCACTTGATCATCCAAGGTAGGAAAATGTATCACAGGTCTGAGACAAGAAAGGAATTGGCAGCTGTGCTTACTTTGCTTTGCTTAATGGTCTATCATGTCACTCAATTTAAACCCATCTTAACATGGTATGAAGAATCCTCTAGGTACCCTTTATCTAATATCTCCTGCAGAACAAATTGCTTTCCCTTCTTTAAGTTCTCACTTTCACAGCAATGCAGCAGAAAAGAGTTTCTGATGACTTATGGCAGGAAGCTGATAACGTGCCCTCCTGCCATAACTGAAGGAGAAGTAGAAAGCTTTCATAAACACATTTTTAAAAGGCAAGATCAAAAACAGTACTTTACAACTTCAGAGATGCCCAAACTAAAGAGTTTGCACTTATGTCCTGAATCTCTGGCACTCTGGGATTGTTCAGCTCTCAGATACAGATATAAAGCTGTTTTTCCATGTTAGTACAAGATAATTCTGAATCTTAAAAGCAGCACTTCTAAACATTTTTAGTTGCTGCTGTCATTAGTCTTTCCCCCAGAAAAATGAGAAAGGTTAAAAAAAAATAATAATATAGGAGAAGAAAAAACAAACAAACAAATAAACAACCACAACAACAAAAACAACAAAGACTACAAAGGCTTCAAGCTATTCTGGTCAGAAGTCTTTTTGTTCTGGGTCTGCAGTGCTCCACCAACCTGTGCTCAGGATCTTGAGACTGTGGGAAGAATATTGAGGAATATTTAGTTAGAAAAAATCTCCCAGATAAAGCCCTGTGGACCAGCTAACACCAAAATATTTTTCAAATGCATGTTCATTTCAAATCAATAATCACATAGTACAGTGAAATAAGCTCCATAATTTTGACATTATCAAACTAAAGAAAAAAAGTCTAAGCACAGTTTCATCTAAAGCTGACAGGCTTTCTGACTGTCCAGGACTGCTAGCAAATGAAAGGAAAAAAAACATGAATTTTGTGGAGTTTGACTTCAGATGTTATTCCAATAAAGAATAGACAATACCTCTTCCTTGAAGTGTTCTGGCATTACATTTTTCAGCAGAAAAGAAATAAGGATTTTTTCGTAAGTTCATTTATACTTTTATAAGTATTTCAGCAATATAATACAACAATAGGATACCTGTAGAAGATCCAACATCTTCTCATCTCAGGATTCAGGAAAAGGTAGTCAGCAAATGGTTGTGGCTCCACAATGCATGCACAAAAACGGTGGTATAAAACAAGACCTGCCATTCATTTGAAGACAGGGTCTGTGGTGAGGTACAGCTGTTTTAGCTAAAACGCTGCAAAATAAAGCAGCTAACCAACATCACAAATTTGCACCCACACACTAACTTGTCCATTCAAGGCTTTAATTGCATTTATAAGAGAGACCATAAAATATGCAACAGCAGTGCTGGAGCAAAGACCAACTTCTGTGACTAAGATAAACAGACACAGGAGTGCTGATTCAAAGGGCCAAGAAAATTGTCTGAGGCTGGAGAGGATGGGAGGAAAGGTGGAAACAGCCTGAAAATAGTATTAATGTGGCTTTGTGAATGACTTCTGGCCATTGTGTGAGTCCTGGGGAAAAGGCGTTTCTTATTGCTGAAATGAAAATCTGAAAGAACTATTCTGGTGAGCAAGAAGGTTGCTCAGTGTCTTCGGGCACAGGAGGGTCCATTCAGCCTCAACCCACTTGGACCTGAAAGAAGAACAACAACCTGAACAAGGAGCTGGAGTCACATATTTGCTGGTGCTGTTTAAATGATTCATTAGTTAAAACCCAAGCCAGAAGAAGAAAGTGCCAGATTTTGTTAATTCTTCCACTGTCAGAGACTGAAATCAGTATCTCTCGCTCCACAGGAAAGATCCATTCTGATTTTCTTGTCCATGAAAAATGTCTACAGCAGACAGCACCAAAAGCTCCCTGCCCAAAATACTACTTAAGTGAGAAAACAAAATTCAGAGTTCCTCTCTTAATTTTATGGAACAAAAGGGGCATCCTAAGGAAAACAAATAGAACTTCTTCACTCATCTACAACTGTAATTTACTGAAAGTCTTCACGATTTTGCAAAATATTACAGGTGAAGCCTGATTCATACAAAGGCCAAACTGTATTGCAAGCAAAGCTGCTTTCACATTGCTCTTTATAGATTGCACTAGAGATCCAGACAGGTTAGACAAAGACCTTGGTAAATCACTGGATTAGTCTGAGCTCGGCAGCTGTTGGAACAGAGCTGTTTTGTGTTTCATAACCTATTGCAGTATTAATTTGGATTCTAAAGGCTGAAACAAGAAACTTGGTGGTTACACCTAGAGATATTTCCTAACCATAAGAACAGGATGAGCTTAAACTGCTCTTTTAATATGTCTTTAAATTTTTAACTCTGAAGAAAAACATTGCAGAAAAAAAAATAGTTGAATTGCAATACTGCTAAAATCTGAGAAAAAGCTTCAGCTTGGTCTAGCATCTGAATTATATTGGAAGTGATTCAGCTGAAGATGATACTAACTGTTCAATAAGCATTGTTCACTCCATGACTTCTTTAGATGGCAGGAATCAATAATGAGCGGTCCATTCACCAAGCACAAGTCATTACAATTTTCCGGCACATCCTGATTTCCTGACATGGCCATTGAACAGATTGTTTTGCAAAGACATTTAATGCAAATCAGCCATGTTCCTTACCATTCACTTAATGTTAATTGCCCTGCACAGACCATGGAGAGGAGATTCTTAGCAGTAAATCCTTGTGGTAGGACTTCCTCAGCATAGCAGCAAAAAAGTGAGGCTGCAAATCAGCCTCTTGGGACTTTAGTCACACCTGAATGCTTAAAAAGACACCTGCTTCCTGACCAAGCTTCTTAGAGTGCTCAGACAGGTTTTGCCGACCCATCACTTCTATGGAAGCCTGGTTTTGAAAATTAATGTCCATTGGCTAATTAATTGATATTAAAAGAATTTGACAGCAAAAGCAACTTGCTCTGCTGGGTTCCTCTTGACTGAGGTCCAGAGACATGCTACTCTGGTGAAGTATGATTAGCAAGACAGCAGGAGCCCACAGATATGCTGCAGAACCTTTAGTTCACATTTTTACCTCTCTCCTGGAGTAGTATAGTCGCATGTAAGTGATGTGGATGAATGCTAACAAGAGGTAAGCTGATTTAGACAAATTAATGTCAGTTACTATAATCTCATAACACAATCATACATGAGACAGTGGGTTTTGGTTGGTTGGTTGGTTGATTTTTGAACCAAATCACTTACTTTCATATCAACACAGCTAATAATGTCACAGGTGAACGGAAGGTTAAAAGCACACTTTGTTTTCAAAGTTCAAGTGAGTGGTTAAAAGTCTATTTTCTCTTTTGACGGATCCAAGTAAAAATACACTGAATATGATGGAGTAAAATACTTAATATGGGAATGTGGGAAGGGCAGGATTCTAGCTCCCCAGAGCTCTCTGAACACCTTTCCTTCCCCCATTGCATCAAGGAATGCAGGACAGGGAGCAGAAGACCTGGTAAAGCTGTGCTTCCCATTACTTTGAGCACACACTGTGAGCCACGTGCTGCATTACTGTGCTGCACATCAGGATCTGGCTATTGCTTTTCATAATTTGTCTGTCAGAAAGACCAAATTTGGCTATCTTATAGTGGCAATGCAAAATTCATTTGTTGTGCTGACTTCAGTTAGAATTCGTCACTCTTTCAGTACAGTTGCCAACACTCAGTCATTCTTACTGTATGAGTTTCCCAAAGGTTTGCTTTTAAACTGCATGTATGTGTATCCAGTGCTTATTTTTGTTCTTCTAAGCATTTATTACATTCTCCCCCAGTTCAGCATTGTAATACCTGATGAAAAGCAGGTGAGCAGAAGGCTGTTCAAACACCCCTTGCACAGCTGTGCAGCAAGGCTGTGCTACTTGTAGTCTTCTGCACATAAAGGAGATGAAACAGAAAATAATGCTAAATTGTGCTTTTGCAACAAAATGAGAATCACATTTGTTCCACTCAGATAAAACCAGTTGACCTTCATTGAACAGACTGCCCATCACTGAGAGATTTAAAATGGATTTAAAGAAGGAAACAGTTAGCAGGAAGGCTTAGGTTTGAAAACACAGATTAGTAAGTAGACAACCAGGGCAGCCCAAGGCCAATTCCAATATCCAATACCAGTGACTCACTTCTTGAATTTCTTGACTTCATTTTATATGGTGCAATACAGTCACTATATTTCACTCAGCTAATCACTCACTATGCATCGTGCTGGGCATAGCGCTCCCAAAAGCCTAGGATGGTTTTGTTTAATGGCTTTTGCTTGGAGACTTTGCTTCTGGGAGGGTCAGAATTGTGCCTTGCACCACCATCCCAGAGGCACACATCTGTGGAGGGACTCACCAAAACCACAGCAGCATGCTGAGGAGGGAATAAATGAACCAAAACAGCAATTAGGGGCAGTATCTTCTTTGATCAATGCAAATGTGAGCGCTACTTCCTTTTAGTCCATTTGATGCTACTGCCACTTTTTGACTTGGGGAAAAAGGATGCAGGAAGTTGTTTCTGCTGAAGTTGTTAATTTTTATGAAGTTAAGACTCTGATGCAAAGTCAGGGAAATAAGTGAAATTTACTTCAAAATGGGAGCTTTTGGTTCAGTCTGTCTAAAGATAATCTTAGTGACATGAGTAAAACCTGTGTCTAATATGTCAGCTTAATATTTTGACAGTGTAGTGTTTATGTGTTGCTTGGTAAGCTCTATTGTAGCCATCTGGTAAGCACATTAATTCTTCCAGAGAAGGGAGAGTGACAAACACAGCGCAAATTTGCTCAGTTCACATGAAGGCTTTAGACCCCACTGTGAGGTCACAGCACCCTGCCTCTGGAGCAATGCTCAGCAGCAAATTCCTTCACATCGGAGAATGCCAGCCACAGCCCTTGCACTTACAGGGACCGTGTGCCTTCCTCTCAGTGGCTGACTTCCATTTCTGGGAAGTACAAATACAAGGAAGGTAACCCCTAGCAGACTGACTGTGGGACGTGCCATCAAGCCTCTTGGAAGTGCTACTGCAGCACCCCACTATGTGCCAGTCCAGTGCTATCACTGTTTCCACAACATAGCAGGAGCAAGTCACAGGAAATTGTGTGAAAGGAGTAACAGCATGCAGAGGACACCAAAAAAGAGCTACAACTTGGATTAGTAGAAAACAATTGAAATTAAAGCTGGCAGGCTGTATCCAGCAGGGTAGAAGATCTGCTTTCAGAAAACAGGCAGGAAAGGTGGGAAGGAACATGACTTCCTTTCACAATTGTTGGTTCCCCTACCTTGGCACAAAAAGAAAGCACACAGATTTTGTGTTCTTCCAGGTCACTGGAACAAAGCACTTCCTTTCATTTTAAACAGAACTGCTAAACCGAATTCTGCTACTCCTTCCATAGGTGCTAATAGATGGGCTTTCCCATTGCCAGCTCTGAGATTTTCAAAGAGGAATAATACATCAGGCAGCACAGCTGGGGATGACACAGTCTCCACCTCTTTTTTTTGGCAATAAATATTTCTGTCATCCCCTGCTATCCTCATTTAAGGTTTTGTATGAAGCAAAAGGATCAGTCCTCTGACTAATGTCGTCCTCATCTCCTTATTCTCTTCCATGCAGGTAAGACACTTCAAGTCTAGAGTTGTTAAGCAGGTCAAACAGGCTCAGGTGTAAAGGAATATGCTTCTCACCATGATTTGTCATCACTTCCAGCTAAGGCAATGGTTGTTTTTGGCAGTGTCCCTTTAAGTCATCAGAAATTTCACCCCAATTCAGCAAAAGCAGAATTTTTTTTTTTTTAAGGTGCTTCAAGATGACTAAACTGTTAATATTCAGGTTTCCACATCTAGGAGTGTAGGTGCCAGATGGTCATTATAGAAGGATCTTTTAACTGACTTTCAGAAAAAAATGTTTGGATGTTTCCTATTGCCATTAAGTGAAGTGTAAATGCTCTGAAGCTTTGGTGGGCAGCAAGCTACAGTTTAGGAAAAGGATAAAATTCCTCTAACACAGGTCTTTCAGATGAGTGAAAAACAAACTACCTATTAAGATAGTAGGTAAAAGGGCCATCATCACCTGTCCAAAGTGACCGTGCTAGCGTTTGTATTCCCAAAACTTTACATTTAAAAACTGTTGTTTTCATTGTTGTTATGTTGCTATATAGAGGGATGGGAAAACAGCCTTGGGGTGAGTGACATGTCTCATGAACACTTCTGTGAAGGTGAAGAGGGTAAGAATTTGGCATCCAAGGCTGTTCTAACTTTACAGCATATTGCAAGATAAGGACAAGCCAAGACACTTCTTATTTATGTTGAAGTTGTTTCTCAGGAAATAACTAAAGGCAGAGGTCTTGCTGGTTTAAGGAAGTTCAGATTTTCTATATCTTTTGTCTACAAATAATAAGCTCGCAGAGAAATCCTCGTTTTTTCATGTGAATGACAGACTGTTAACTTTTAAAATGAAAGGTCAGTTTGGAGTGAATCTGAAAAAAAAAAAGAAAAAAAAAAGAGAGAGATAAGGACATCACCTTGCCATCAATTCACAGCTCTGGCGTCAGTGCTATTCCATTCACTTCCACTCACAGTCCTAAATAATACAGAGAATCCAGCTTACAGAAACTAAATCTGTACATAGTTAAATCCGCAGCCATGGAATTTGGCATTACACTCAAAAATGATTTACTTCCTTTGGGTAAAAGCAAAATATGGAAGTTTCATCATGCATGTTTGTCCCTGCAAATGAACTACTATAATTAAGGAAGGAGCTTGTGGTTAAGACATGTGACTAAAAGGCAGCAGTGACACAGGCTGTTTACAGCAGCACTACAGTTTACCTAAGTTGTGTTTTGCATCTGTAGAATAAGGATAATTTAGTCATAACATAAAATAGTCAAGATAGTGTTTATTAAAATCCGTCTGCAGAAATAATTCATAGGCATGCTTTATACCATATGCAAACACAGTCATAGTGAGAAACCATATTTTAATTCATTGAAAATGCATTTTGCACATTTTAATGAATACTAAAAGCCTCAAGAAGTTCAAGTTACTTACACTTGATCTTCAAACTTTCCTCTAATATTGAAAGTACTTGATTTAAAAGGAGTTTTGTTATGGAATAGGCTAAAAAAGTTTCTAGCACCACTGATAGTAATTAATACATTGAGATTGTGGAAACCTCAGGTTTCAACACATGCTCAATAATCAGAAGGGCAATATCACTTCTGAACATCTTTCATCTGCCCTCACAGTAAATCATCAGGTTTTAGAAGAACAGAGGTCAAATTCAAGATTTGGTTATCAAACGAAGCATACCTGGTAGACAGAGAAGAAGTATAGATTAATTCACAATTCACAAAAGGAAAAATTCTAATCCTCTCCTGCATAATGTACTCAACCCATAGGCCTTTCCTTTGAACAGCTTTAGCCAGAGGAATTCTGTATTACTCCCATACATATCAACCGTAGAGAATCAAGACTTGCAAATTAGAATTTTATTAGCCCTAACAAAGTTAAGAAAATAATCTTTCAGTATAATACTTAAGCATCATTTATTCTTCCATTTTATCTGACAAGAGCTCTTGGTGACTTCAGGAAAGACTGAAGTAAGAAATTAATCACTGCTAGTGGTCACTATCACCAAATGTGGCCAATTATTATTTTTGAATGAGGAAGTCACAGTAGCCAAAAAAAATTATTCATAAACACAACAGCACAGGTTTGTGTCCTCAGCATAAACCTGAAAGACTTAAGCAATGAAATTATTGTATATATTTTCAGCAAAATCTCCTTCCTGATTAGTTTTGAATGAAAGTCTCAATAACTAAATAATTCACCCCTCAAGGACAACTGATGATATTATGTTCTTACCTGCTAATCTGAGAAGATTTCTCATTTAAAAGGTCAGAAAAGTACATAGAAACTTGCTTGTAGGGGCTGCAGCTACAACTGAGGTTGTTTGTTAACAGTGTGGAAAAAAAAAAAAAAAAACAAAAAAAAACAGTGACAGTTCCAAACAAAATAGATAATCAGTGACTAAGTCGGGTGCTTGAAAGATACCAATACAAGTGTTTGGTCTTAGAGCATAGAACAGGCTGGCAGAACAGCTTCAGCTCCTGTGGAAATCTCTCATTCTCTGCACTGAACTTGTACCCACTTTTCTTTAAGAAACTTAAAAAGTCATTTTGGACGGCACTCTTTGACAGAAAAGACCTTATCAATGAGTGGTTTATTTTAAGGTCATCAATTTTCTACAAATTCCAGTATTCTTTCCTGAAAAGTATCTTGAAACAGTGACATTGACAGAGAGATACCACTCTAGCACCAGCTTAACTGGTGTTTTTTCTTCTAGACTTATTCCTGCATATCTTTCTGGTAAACTCATTTGCTGGTTCTTTTTGCCAGGAGAGACTGAGACAATACTCTCCCCTTCAGACTGTAATAGATTTGCATTATGGGATTTATTTGCAAAGCTAATTCCGGCACAACTTTGGTTAGGATTCATTTGTCTTCTATTTTGCTTTGAATGCTAAAAGGAAAATTTAAGATTCGTTAATTTATTGTTTCAGTTTGGATGGTAGGAAAATAAAATAAAAAGTCTCAGGGAGCCAGGACTAGAACAACAGTGTGGCCAGAACTAAAGTGGAGGAAAGGAAGTGCCTTCTCTTACCACACAAGTCTAGGCGAGAGAACTCGTTGACCCAGGGAGCTTCACAAAACCTAGAGAGTGCATTAGAAAGTCTTTGGCAATGTCTATATTGCAATGACATTGAACTAGACAAGACTGTCTTACTTCCTCTAGTCTAATGATCTCAGCCACTGTAGGATCCCATTTCAATGTATGTAATATAAATCCTTATATACACAGACTTAAATAGATTAGGATTATTCTCAAACATGCAAAAGGCTCAAGTAGGGGCAATAAGACTACATAGAATAGATGTTACCACTGTGATGCTGAAACCATTCCAATGCTCTTGCCTGAAACAAGAAACATGATTAGTAAAGAGAATAGATTGTCTTGCTAAAACAAATTCCTCATTCTAATCCCTGAAAACCAGGTGGACAAAAATCAGTAAGGCAGATGTAATCTCTCTGGACTAGAAAAGCTGGAGTTTATTTAGGTGAAAGATTTAGTAGAACATCCAATTTATGGAAACTCCAGGTGGGATTCATTTAATGGTTGGATTCAGTTCCAGCAGAACAGAATCTGTTCCTCACCCTAAAATAGACACCTATGACCTGGTCAGCTGAATGGCTTTTTAAGCTCTGTTGATGATACTGACAAAATCTTGACTGACTATAATGGGATCTAAATAACTAAAGTATCTAGGTGCCTAAAAGTAGATGTCTTGATATAGTAGATCCCACCCTCTATGGGGTGACTTAAATAGTTCTTCTTAGTCATAGTCTCACAGACAAGAACATCAAGGACCCAAGAAGGTATCTTGACCTTTGTAAAACCTGAAAGAAAATCAGAAGTCAAACCAAGAAGCAAAAAATAAAAATTAAAAATCATTTTTCCATATCTGCTTATTCACAAGCTATAGTTTTGACTTTTCAAGATATATTGAGATAAATTACAGCAATTAGAGAGAAAAATTGAAAAAAGTTCTGAAAAATAAGTACAACTAGGCATCAAATAGATTGTATCTTGTTTCAAGGTCATAAGGATATTCTGAAGCATATTTAGTTTAGAACAAATATCTACAGCTTGGGAGAGCAAACTGTAGTTTTAAGAAAAAAAAAATGTTTAAACAGTTTATGAATTGCAGTGAAAAACTGCTGCTCATGTTAATAACACTAAAAGAATTAACACTAAAAAAGAAACTGGTTCTGGATTTTGGTAAAATCATTTACTGTTTTGACACCAGTTCTTCTCTGATGATTTGATCATAATTTATTTTCTCTGAAAATAGTGGCTTGATTCCTGGGTTTACTAACTTCAGTGACCTCATCCCTTGACTCCATCCATTACACAGGTACAAGTTCTTCTGGCTTCTTTACTCTCCTTAAAGACAAGTTCACACAGATTTTATCCAATACACTTCTTCCAAAGTATTTTCCAAGAGCTTATCTACAACAAGAGTTTTCTTATACTGTGGTATCCTCCAGTTTCTCATGTTGTAGGGATTCACCCATCTTGCATTACTTCTAGAACAGGTAGGCAGACATTGCCAACACAGTATTCCTCTTCCATTTGCAGTGGTAGCTGCATCTCTAGTTGTGTCCTATGAAGTTATAATGCTTAATCATTCTCTGCTACTGCAAGATCCATAGGAAGTGCAGTTTCTAAGAAGATAGTCTAATTTGTTTGATGTCATAGTCCCTCAGGGAACTGCATTTACGACTGAGTTGAATGTTAATGTTCAGCATTCCATATTCTAAAAATGTCAAAAGGTCCACTGAATAATCTCTGTTGCTATTTCTTTGATGCAATGTCAAGGATAAATATTAATAGGTCTGTTATAAATATAAGCTTTTGTCCTACAAAAAAAACACTTCAAAGAGTATAAAATCCACCCCAGAATCTTACATATACCAAATCATGTACAATAATGATTTGTTGTACAATGATGACATTAAAGTGCAGCACAGAGTCTTGTCAGTAAAAATTCATTTAGCATTTTTTACTTACAGGCATCAGAGGGAAATGAGTTAAGACAGTCCCAATACAGGCTGTGACAGAAGCATTTGTCTTCCAATGCTTGCAAATAAGAAAAAAAGGAAATAGGAACTGATTGAGAAAAATTTCACCGGATTAGTATGAAGCAACTGTTACTCACAGATATAATCTGTATAATACACCATACTTGGTAGAAAGATTTTCCATCCAGCCTAAGAATGAAATCAATAATCATAAAAGCACAAAAAAACTGATGTTCAGCTATGCACTCAAGCTCTGACTGAAGCTTTTGGCAACTAGTTTCTGGTTCTAGAAGTAGGGTAAGGTCTTTTATTAAGAGGCAAAATAATTTAAGATTCATTTAGTGACTAATGTTCTCTATTTCCAATGCTATGAGAACAACAGTGTGTGAGCTAATTTTAACATGTGGAAAGAACATTTAATTTTATCAGAAGGAAACAAAGAAGAATCTAATTTATTCTCCACATGTGTGCATAACCCCCATTGATATTAATAAGAGTTAAGCAGCCTAAGGAGAGGAAAATGGGCCCCCAGATGTGGCAAAATGTTTAAAGAAAATTATTTGCAGCTTTCTAATGACCACAGAAATAATTTCTTTTTCTGTACCAGTGGAGAGAGAAAACGGGCTTCATATCCAGCCAGTTATGAAAGGTTTCTGGATTTCCCAAGGCTAGATATATACAAGCAGCAGTATACAAATACACACAGACAATCACAGATGTGTATGCGGGTGGTTTCTCACATTTTCATACAAATGCATCCTTCTCAATCATTGCCACTTTCCAACAAGGCTGGTCTATGGCATGTGATGTCTGAAATTCTGCCGTTCTTCCCACTTGCTGTTGTCTCCCAGTTAGGGATGAAAGGAGATAAATTTCACTTAGTTAATTTGTTCTTTGAATCTGAGTGTTCTACACGCTGTCAGAGGTAGCTGACAGGACCAAGAAAGGCTGGTAAACAATCTTATTTGCCTTGTGCCCCATTGGGCCCTAATTCTACTGAGTAGCATCATTTTGGATGGTTGAGCTTAGCCAGCAGCAAATTTCCTCAGCTGCCCAGTAGTACTTCTGCAAAGGGATATGCTTTGACTTTGTCCTTCACATTTGTACCAGACATTTCAATTCTGTTTTCTGGATGAGCTTGGTTTTAACAGACAGATTTTAACCGAATGACTCACAATACTGAAATACTGCATCGCAGGTTTTTTGTATAGCCAAGAACTTAAGATCTTGAACCAAATCATCCTCAACACCCTCCATTCTACCCAGCTAGGCTCATGATGGGCCAATATTTTTACACAGATATGCTTATTTACAGCTCTTTCACATACACTTCCCCTAGTTTAATGTTTAATTTGATGTGCAATTCTAGAATCATATGATTTGTGGCACCTGCCTCTTAAAAAATTCTCTAGAATTTGCATTTCACTCAATGTGTTTGCATGTTTCCAAATGTCAACATAATAATGAGAGCAGGACTTCTGAGTATTATTATTATTATTATTATTATTATTATTATTATTGATTTCTATGGAAGAAAAGGCAGATTGGCCACAGACAGCTCTGTTTGCTTTCCTTTTGAGTTATGTATGATAGGACCTTCAGTCACTGAGGAAAGCTCATTTGTAATCTGGATGTTTTTCTGCCCTCTTCAGCTAGATTTATGTATCATACAAAATGTTTATTCAACATTCAGCCAATTAGGCATCAAAGGGAGGAAGCTAAAGAACTAGCTTATCCAAGCATTTTTTCCCCTAAAACAAATAAACAAACAAACAAATAAACAACAACAACCATTTAAAAAATAAATAAAAAGCTATTACAGGTATTAAAGGTAGGTTCCCTCCCGCCTTGGCTGTCAGGAGAAATTGGTTCTCTTCCTGGTATCGTGGTATCATTGTTTACCTCTGATGTTGATTTTCAGCTGGAAACTTCACTTCTCCTTGGTTTTCTTTGCCAGCCATTCCCATTGTCAGCCTTACATATTTATTTATCAAACCTATATTTATGGTATAGACCATGTACATATTTATAGCAAACTATTTATGGTATAGATGTATTCTTTACTACATTTATTAAAATATTCCCTCAGTGGTGCTTTTATCTTTGCAGACCCAATGTGCCCTCCTATATCACAAATAACAGGTTTTGAGATACAGATTTACTCCAGGTATTACTGTGAGTTTCAAGGGAGAGGTTTTGATGGCAGTGCATTTGACAAAGGTTTGGTTTTAAGTGCACTGGAACCAAGACCTTGAGAATCAATGGAAAAACAAAAACTACCGCCACGGCAACAAAAAGCACAGGTCAAATTCTGAATAGCTGGAATAGCTGGAATAGCCAGCAGAGGTGCCTAGAGTGTCAAGGAATGCCTTGAGATCAAGAAAAAATCAAGTAATGCCTAGAGTTCAAAAGCCTCAGCTCCAAGAGAAGGGAGTCACAGGCACTCTGTGTGGAGGGGAATGAGCTCTTGTCTTCCCTGTTTCACCAGAGCTGTTTCCCTTCAGGGTCAGGGCTGTCTAATACTTCAAACAGACATGACTCAGGAAATGAAAGGGGCCCAGCAGCCCAAAATGTTAAGAATTCCCATCCCTGTTGCTTGGTGTCTCTGTACTCTTTAGTGTCTGCATACTAGTTAATTATATACATTTCAAAATGTGAGGTGAAGCTTGCCTTTTTTTCCTGGAAGCTTAAGCAACAATTGGTTGGAGTATACAAGCAGTTTTATCATTAACTTCTTGGTAGAACTCCATCATATCACCACTTATTCATTGATTTATCTTTTTGACTGGATGCTTAGAGCTACAGCAAGGGATCTCAGGCTTAGGATAGATGCTTGGGAAAACTGAACTAGATTAACAAGGTACTCCATGATGTTGTGATGTCTTAGAATAAAATTGAGGTCTGGGATTCCCAGCACCTAAGAAATGCAGAGCTTCTTTGGTATTGACCCCTTTCTTACAAACCCATTAGTGCTCAAAATCTCATTTCTAAGCTTTTTTTTTGTGGTTGAGAAATGATAAAAGTAGATTTGTTGGTAACTGTGCTTACTTGACAGCTGCCTTTTGTGTAATGGTACTAAGCAGGAATTGGGGGTTTTTATTACTCAAAAGGATGTATTTTCATTTATAAATACAGCAAAGCTCTGATCTTGTTGAGCAGGTACATTTTTCTCTCCATTTTTCTCCTCCCACTGCTACATAAGAATATATAGAGATGTTGCCTTTTGGCATTACAATTTTTACTGTGGTGTATTAGAGTTTCCAAAGCACATTGTTTTTTATGATACATGGTAGCTTGAAGGAAAAAAAAAACAGTATCCAGCAGGGAAATGAAGGGTGAAACACTGGCCTCTTTGAAGTCAGCGAGAAAAACTATTACTGCCTTCAGCAGAGGCAAGGTTTCATTCCAAGCATTAAGGGACAAATGTGGAGCCATATATTGATTTTATCTCTTAGGTAAAACTGTAGAGAAGAGAAATGCCTTCATCTGGAATCTAGGATGCTTAATATCAGTAGGCCTTCAGGAAATTGCATTATATAGCTGAATGGTACATTGGCCCAATGAAAAATCCAAAATCTCTGCATTTGACCTCTCATTCTATAAATGAAAAATAAATAAATAAATAAGAAAGAAAAAGAAAAGAAAAAAAAAAAGAAAGAAAAATGAAAAAAGAGAAGAAAAAGAAAAAAGAAACTAACAACTGCAAAAACATCATAGTCTGTAAGATTTCTGTTTATATATATAATACAGAGTATCCAAATCTGAACATATCTGAGAATAAAACAGCTGAACTTGTGGTTTATATTAGTAAATTGCAAAGTAAGTGCACAAAAATACATCTAGACAGAATTGTAATAGAGGCAGAAACCACTTATTAAATCAAAAATGCATTAATATGGGATATCTCCTCTAGTAGCTGCCCCCCTATCATTTAAAATCTTTTTTTTTTTTTTTTTTTTTTTTGCTTATTAGGAGAATTTGGTATCGTAGTTAAGCAGGGAAAAATAATTCATGAACATCTGAAGTAAATAACTTCTAAATAGATATTTTGACTAATTTACTTTTGACAAATGAAAAAGCAAAGCTTTGTTTTTGCAAGAGTCTGATGAATGCAATTTTCAGTTCTGTAGCTGAAATAAAATTAATTTTGGGTAACTGCCCATTTAGTTTCTACCGGCTCATTGCACATGACTTTTAGATAATAAATCAAATAGCTCCACCACTATTCATGAATTTTGAGCATCATAATACATATGTGCATTGAACAGTTGTCAAACAAATGCATTAGCCAAAATTTGTCAGTATAAAGAAATGCAGTAAGGACGCTGGAATGGCAAATTAATTATTTAATTAAATCTTCATGGGTTTGCATACAATTCATACATGAGAAAAAAAATGACAGACCAGTAAAAACTGTTCTGCTCTGAACCTCATTCTTTTCTCCATCCTAATGAAAGAATAAAGCTGGAGCTTTGATATCACTGCATTGTCATGGTAATTGTGAAGCTGTGAATTCAACATGATGACTTTACTATAGGTTCAAGAAAGAAGAAATTTTGAACTATGAGAAAATAATTTATTTAAATGTCAGTCTGGATAAAAGGACAACGTTTAATAGAAACTAAGCATTGCACATCATAGAGCTTCATTTTATTTTTAAGTATAATCTACTTGAAACAATTCCATAAGAAAATCTGAGCTGGTAGCAGTACATCCGTACTTTATGTTGAGTTGGTTAGCACATAGTAACATGAGATCCAGAGTATTCAGCAAAGTGGACTGACTGTTAAGTTCTTCAGCATCATTTCTGTTCTTCTTGTTCCACCTCTCCACCTACATCAGAGTCTGTCACAGTGATACCATTTTCAGTAATTACAGAAAAGAGGTTGAGAGTAGCTTATATACAGGCCTGACCTTCACACTAAAATGTGATTTATTTTATTCAGAGAGAGGCACTGCAGAAACATGGAGAAAAATCCTCTTTCCCTATCTATGTGGTACTTGTCTGATACCTGTTACCTGGAACAATAAAGAGCTTCACTAATGAGTTCAAAATTATGAGTATTTATGGTTCATTAAAAAAGAAAAAAAAACACCTTAGATACAATTTAAGTATGATCTATATAACAGATTTTTACTTTTTACAATTGCATGAATTATATAAAAAATTAGATATCTACTTAAATATTTAGTAGCCTCAGGTTCCGTTGCTGGAAGAATTTAAAGAAAATGCTGTCATGCTCCAAACTACAAGTAATTTTTTACTCTGTAAAGGATAACTAGTTTGGACTTTTAAATTCTCTTCTCCAAGGCAAAGGATTTGAAAATTGGTGCTTATTATTAAGAAAGGACAAGCCCACTAAAGTTCAATTTCACTAGAATTTTTTTCTGTACACTTTTTTTTTTTCTGATCAGGTCTAATGGCAGTTATGTAGTTGACTCTAGTAATTTCAGAATCTTTATCAGCTTCCAATTACAGTTTAGAGCTTCTCTGTATAGAAAAACTTTGAAAACTACATAATAAGGAAATTCTCTGCCCCAGTGAACTCTCAATCTGAGATTTAATTAAAATAGGATGTATGAGACAGGAAGAAAGATGAAAGGACAAATAGGATGAACATTCATAAATTAGTCATGGCAGCAGGTTTAGCATTCACGAGTGATGACCAGGCTATTTGCTACTTTTTTTTTTTTTTGGCAGAGCTAATAAAATTTGATAGTTGTCTCTAGTTTGTTCACCTATTAAAGATGCAGAGCTAAAAATTGCACTAGGTCTCAGGGGTCTCAAACCTTACTCTTTGGAGTACGAGGAAAAAAGTGAGAAATCACAGAGAGTTTTGAGCTACATCACCACCTGCTGTTGCAACCATTATGGCTCACATAATTTATTCATACAAAAATGCAGTGTGCATCTGCTATTTACTGATATTTTGGTTTATGTTTCTTATTATGGCTTCTGCTTATATTGAGTAAAATTTTCAAGTACCATGGAAAGTATATAAATATGGATTATATATTGCTTATAAAGGTCTTTCACTTTTGTAATATCAAAGAATGAATAATACATTTCCTCCTATTCCAGCTAAGTAACATAAACATCAAAAGAAGGATTAGTGTTTTAGGTCTTTAACAACACTAAATCTTTGTGTCAAATGTCTTGCTGTCTTGTGCAGAACATTTATATTTCTATACCTATTACATAATCAAAGCAGTGGGCCAAACATCTTTACTTTCCTCTAATTTACATAATTAATTAAAAGCCAACATTTCTTGCCAACATATCTACACTCACGCTGAAATAATAAATGCCAGTTTTCATCCTGGAATACATTTGCTAACTAGGTTTCAAACTCCCATCCTCCCCACAAGGCAAAAGTTTATCATGCAGAGTAAGCCATTGCTGCTTTCTGGTAATAACCCAGACTTCAGATACAGTGGATTATGCAAGATGCCATAAACATAATCTGAGATGCCGTGACTGCAAAGCTCGAAAGGCTGTATGGATCATACTGTGGTGGTCTACAGAGGCTTGGCTGCCAGGAGTCAACGTGAAGCTTGTCTGTTAGCATTGGATGAGGGGGGACTCATGACTAAGGAGACTCAAGGTGCACCGATTGCAGGCCAGATTCTTTTAGAACTCTTATGAAATGGCTCCTGTGTAATGGAGACTTCAGCAAGTAGAAGATAGTGATATAGTGATATAAATGTTTGTTATAGTTATTTCAGACTGACTAAGCCAGGCTGATGCAGAGCTTCATGTCTCTACAGGCCCCATCTAGTGACCTACCTAATCAAAAAAAAATTTTTTGTCTATACTTGTATTTCAGACTTCTTTCTCTGCAGCTAAGCAGGAAGCACTCTGCCAAGTCATTAAAATGAAGGAAGTTCTAAGCGGAGGTCTTTGCCTCCCCAGTGAAAGTGCCTACTTTGTATAAACTTGAATGAGAGGAAACCAGGACGTTAAATATGTGTGAATACTTAGATATGCAACATGCAATTTAGTTAAAAGGGAAAAAAACTCTGGAGTCTGGAAGGAAAGCAGCATAGTTCTGCCCACTTTCCTTTATTTTGTTATTTTTAGGTTTTCATCCTGCTGTTTGGGGGAAGGGTGATATTCTCTTTGCTTTTATCTTATGGAAGCATAGAAAACTATCAGGTAGAATTTGCCTTCTCAACTTCACAAAGTCATTGTAATGAGTTACCTGTGATACTAATGACTCTGTGTGGTAGGCAGGTGGTCTGTCTGCAGAGCATTTGGAAATAAGGACACTAACCAGGCTGTACCAGTTGTCTGAGGAGCCAAGGCCACTTCTGAGGCCACCTGATAGCATGAAAGAAGTATAGACATACCCTCAGCTGTCAAAGTCACAATGGTTTATATTGATGGATCTCCAGATGTAGGCCCTTATCCTGCTCATACCTACAATTTTACTAAAATATGCCATTCCACCAGCTTTAATGGGAAAATGAAATTATGCGCATACTTGCACACTTATAGATTCAGGACTGTACCATGAAAGATAATTCTTTCTAAATGTATCACGTAGGTTTTTGCTGGGATCAATAGGTCTTGTGCTACTTGCTGCAATTCTACAGCATTTACTCATTATTGGTTATTTGAGAACAAAATGTGCATAAACTCTGGTTTGAACAGGAATCCTACCCTGAAAAAGTAAGACAGTGGATAATTAAAGAAAGGTACAGAAATAACATAATGCACTGACAGTTTGGAGAAACTTTTTAGATATTTTCATGGACTTCTTTGGAAACAGCAGCAATACTTCAGGGTTCCTGTAATCTTCCAACTATTACTTTGGGCTTCCCATGTCTACTAACTTTTGGAATATGTTTCAACAGCAAGTTTAATGTTATTTTAAATATTATATTGCTAGCTCAGGCAGACGGTCACTTCTTTGTAATTTAAGTAGAGTCCAAGAGCTGATTTGGTAAGCTTCCTAATCCCTAGGTAAGCTCTCTCTCTCTCTCTCTCTCTATATATATATGTATATGTTGAAACTCTGTCATTAAAAATTGCATCAAATGATTCTAGAAGCAAGGCAAGCTTCAAGAAATCTTCCCCAGGAATGAAAACAGAGAAGCCTACAGATCATTCTCATTTGTAATACAAAGCATAGATTGGTATTTCCCCTCTGCAAGTCACTGTTAATGTCAATGGCAATGTCCATACATATGGGGTTTCTAAGATCATATACAGGGAAATGTCATTTTACTGAGTTACCCAAAACTTCTGGGATATGGGGCTTCTCATGAAAGTTCAGCTATACAAGCAGACAGTATAGTCGAGTTCCATCAGGAGTGTAAAGAGAGAGATTTTTATCAGCTTTTTATGAAGCATACAGGTGCGGAAAGCCTGTGGACAGTCTACATCAAAGAGAGTATCCAGTCTACAATTTAAAGTTTATTCTTGTTATCTGAGTATTCCCACTTCTAGCAATGGATAAAGCCAGGCTCTGCACTAATTAGATGAGGACAGAATCTGTTCACAACTTCTGCAAAATAAAACTGGGATTAAACTGCACTGCTTTCACTTTGCACTTGTACACTTAACAAGGCTACTTTTGTTTCTTTCAGATTTGCTTTCCCTTTGATCTAGTAATTTCCCTCTAATTTCATGGCTTTTCTTGTTCTTTGCTGCTCCCAAGGAAAAGGCCATCCTACCTTGAAATGTAAAAGTTTCTTTTAATCTACAGGACATTTCACTTAACTTTATTAATTTACCTCTAAATGTTGCAGAAATTGAGGTTACCTAACCTCATGCCTGCTGTTATCACAAAGATACCAACATTTGCCTATCCTTCAAAGGTATTCAGGTTTGTAACCACACAGTTCCATACTCAAGGACTTTGCACAGAAAATACTTCATTTGTATTTATTGGAATACCCGGAGTAGTCATTTTCTGACAAAATTTCTCTGTTGCTTTGTTCAGATTTATGTCTGGAAAGGTCATTTAAAATTAATCATGAAAATTCTTTTCTCTCTACAAAATCTCAGCAGAATGATTTTTTCTCTTTTTTTAAATATTATTTACCAAATTGCTTAAATATTATTTACCAAATATTTCTGGTCTAATATTTAGCAATATGATTAAATTTGGGGATCAAAATCCACTTTAATCTGAGTGAATAGGTAGGTTCCCCTGTAAGGATAAAAACATTATCTAGAATCAGATCTCTAGTGTAAGTGATCAAAACCAGGAGCATGAATATTCAACTAATATTCTCTAACACCTGCTATTTACTATTGCCAGGAACAGTCCACTAAATTTTATCACCAGAACATTGACAATAAGCAAACTCTTAAGCAATATACATTCAGATGGTACAAATGGAATATAGTTTTGGAGGTAGTATGCAGGTAGGTTTATTTTTGCAATATTCATTCAAAGTAAATGTATATATGTATAAATATAAAATCACTTGTTGAGGTCCTTCAATATCTACTTTGCTAGCATGCTCCAGTTAAGAGGTTAGGGAGAACCCTTTCTTTTTGTCTGTGGTATCTTTCCCACAGATTCTATTAGTTTTGTTAACAACACTGTGTGTCCCCAATCATATGACACAGTTTTCTGACTGTTTCTGGAAACAGATGAGGGCAGGATTATGAAGAAGAAAAATGAAGACATGTAACAGACTATGAGGAGACAAATTAGAAAGAAAGATGCAGCAGGAGGAGCAGAAAAAAATAAACATGTAGGAGATGAGTGAATACTACTTCATAACATGATGTACTCTATGAGTGAACAATTTACTATTACAGTCTTGACATTTACCATATTGCATAGCATACTACAATATTTTTCTACATCCCAGGTTTCAGCCTGCTTTTATGACCTAATCCAGAAGACAAAAGAACCCTCTGCCTTTCTCGGTTTTTTCTCAGCATTTAATCTTTAAAACACGTGACACTAAATATTTGGCCAAGGACCGAAAAGCAGCGACGCGCCTGTAGTGTTTTTCTGTACGTCAGGTGGTAATTTACAGATTAATAAGAGTTAGCGCCAAAGCTGGTTGTAAAGGTTTCTGCCTCTCACATGGAGTGAACTATCATTACAAAAGCAAGCCTGGAAAAGCAAGTTGCTCCAGACGCGCCTCCGAGCTCCATGCGGGACTCCCGATGGGGTCGGAGCCCCGCACCGCTGCCGGCCGGGGCGGCGGGGATGGCGGGCACCGGCTGTGCGCTGGCCGCTAGATGGGGTCTCGACACCTTTTTTCCCGAGGAGACAGGGGACCCGGCTGCCTGGTGCAGCGAGCCCGAGTTTTATTTTGGCACGAGAAGGAGGGGAAGGGGCTGGGTGCGGGTTACAGCGAGGTCACGCAGTTTGCACGATCATTGGAAAGCTGTGCGGCTGGGTGGCTAGGGCTTAGCTTGCCGGAAAAACTTTAATGCGATTCCTCGCTCGTCCCGAAGTAACTTTATTTTATAGCTTCTCTGTTATGAAACATGGAAGGCTTTCATAAATCATCATCAAGGCAAATGGGTTAGAGCCTTCTTGCAGATCACATGCCAACAAGACTTGCCATGCCGCTCGGCTTTTGACAACCATCTGACAGCTGACCACCTTCCTGCAGCCTTTTTGCACTCGTTTAATAAAATGAGATGGAAGCTTTGGCTGGCAATAAAGCGCTGTGGAGGAAACATAAAGAGCGGTCAGCAGAGAGGAGCTTTCAACTGATGCTTTCTTGGCTCGTCCTCTTTGGAAGTCGCCCATTAAGAGGCAGGCCAGTGCCCTCAGCACGGCTGCCAGGCACCTCCTTGGGGGGCCCCACGGCCCCCCCCGAGCCGCCGGGCCCCAGCTGCGGCCGGGCCCCCCCACCGCACCACCTGCGGCCCCTGCTGGGCTCAGGGAGAGCCCAGGAGTGGCAGGGAGAGCCGGGGAGCTGCAGGGAGAGCCCGGGAGCGGGAGGGTGTTGGCTTTTTTAAGAAAAAGGAAGCCATGTGCGGAAAAATAAAAAAAAAATAAAATAAAAAATTTAAAAAAAGGAAGAAATGTGAGGGTGAGAGGTGCCAGGCGGAGGAGGAAAGCAGCAGGCAGACAAAGGGCTGACACATGCCCTGCCCTAGGTGCGCAGCCCCGCTGATGGGGGCGCGAAGCCCCCTCGGCGGCAGAGCCGTGCCGAGTCGCTCAACACGCTCCGGCGGGGGCACGGGCACCGGTACCGGGCAGGAGCCGCTCCGGCCACCAGCCCCGTGCAGAACTGGGGCTCGGCAGCCACTCGGTGGGGCCACCGGGGCTCACCGGAGCGGGACCCCCCCTGCCCGCCGCCGCTTTCTTTGTGTGTGCGGGGGGAGCGGCGGCGGCGGCGGGTCCCCCCCGGCGGGCTGTCAGCGCTGCCCGCCAGGAGGCGGGGAAGGGAAGGGACGGGAAGGGAAGGGAAGGGAGGAGGAGGAGGAGGAGGGAAGGCGAGGCAAGGCAAGGCAAGGCGCAGGCAGGCAGGGCGGCTCTCCCGTCCCCGCCGCGAGGTGACCCCGCTCCCCGTGCGGAGAGGGGCGCTGGAAGCACCGCGGGGCCTTTTGCCGGCCCCTCCGAGCAGCTTCGCCCAGCCCAGCCCCGCGGCGCGGCCGGTAGCGCCCCGGCGGGGCTCCGCCGCCTGCCGCTCCCTGGCGGCGCAGGAAGCGGGGCGCGGGCGGTGGCACTTGGCCATGGGCTGGCGGCAGCAGCGGCCGGGCGGCAGCGGGGCACCGCGCGGGGCTTGCAGCTAAGGGGCGAGGAGGAGGAGGAGGAGGAGGAGGGACCATGGCAGCATCCAGTAACTCCAGTCTGTCCGGCTCGTCCGTTTCCTCCGGTAAGTTTCGCCAGCGGTGTCTCCCCTCCCTCCATTTTTACCTGTCCGCAGCTCGCCGTCCTGCCTGCCCCGAGCTCCGCCGCGGTGCCCCCCCTGTTCTCCCCGATACCCCTGCGGGGGCGGCGGGGCTCGGCTCGCCCCCCACTCCAACCCTTTCCCTCTGCCTTTGTGTGGGGTCAAGGAGGGGGGTGTCAGCCACTCTCTCGGCAGGGCACGGGGAGAGCCCCCCGGCTCCCACGGGCACGTTTTGGGGGGGCGGGGGACATTCGGGGACCGCCTCACCCGCCTGCGCTCCCCCCGGGCACAGCGCACCCCTGCCAGGGCACTGCCGCCGGGGCTGCCCCTGGCTGGGGCTCGCGGCACCCAGGGCGTTTTGAAACACTTTAGAATATATATATATATATATAGAATAATACCCGCAACTGGTTCCCGGTTGAAAACGAACTCAGTAATTAACTAAAAAGTTCCGGGTCAAAATATAAAATAAATTACACGCGCGGGGGCCGTGCGGGGGGCTGAGGATGTGCTGCCTGCCCTGGGGATCGGTGGTGGTGGCATGGGGCTGGCATCCCGCCTAACGCTGGGAAACAGAAAAGTTGCGTCTGTGAGCGAGGCGGTCTGAAATGGAAAGCCGTGGTATAATAGTACCGCCGTCTGCTTCTTAGCTCATTGAGTTGTTATTTTAATGCATGAGTGATAGTAGACCGAAGGAATTGGCAGGGAGCGTATCCTCAGCGTTATCCTGGCGTTTATTGGGCTGAAGAAGTAAATAGAGGGATGAACAACTTTGGGGTTCAAAGGACTTGTGACTCAGTGTTTTATGTGAGGTGCCAGACTGAGAATTTGTAAAAGCTCTTTTTAAACATAGCAATATGTGCTGTGAAAAGCAGACAAGCTCCTTTGGCTATCAATACAACTGTAGAAAATATAAATAAATTTAAAAAGCAACGAACAAATGTTTCTTTTAAAGATGGTGTATGACTTACACTATTTACTATATGTGTCCCTGTTCCAGTATGTGCCACTTACAGCCAGATCCAAAGAAGGAACTGGCTCCTTAAAATACATATTTATTCCAACACTTTTAATAGCAAACACTAACACTGTAAGCCCTGACTGCCTTAACTAGAAAGCACCTAAAAGAAGTAGGCATGAGAAATTGTGTTGTGTTCACATTCATGATGCAAGAGTCGCAAGACTGGAATGAAAACAAGCAAGAGTCTACCCAACTCAGTAGCCTACTAGTTAAGGTCCTCATCCAGGCAATGTGACTTTTATTTGATGGATTGTGTATATGATTTTTACATCTCAGTTATGTGAAAAACACAGAAATAACCCTAAAAAGCTGGACTGGAACCCATGATTCTCCTCCTTGGTGATCTAAGCATTAAGCTGCAGAAGCACGTTCCCTGTGTGCTTAGCTTCTGTGCTCCATGAGTCTTCAAGATTTTCTGGCACGTTGTGCCAGCCTCTGAGAAACGCTGCTCAGCACAGGCTTCTGAATCCCCTCTGGCTGTACTGAGTCAGGCCCCAGGATCCATCCAACACTGAACCCTTGCAGTCTGGGTTCAAACGCCTGATCTGAAAAGAAGAGTGGGAGTTCAGAAACATCACAAGTCTGGGCATTTGGTATTGGCTAACTCGAGGTGGCTTCACTTGCAGTCAGGTGAATCCAGCGCCAAGCTTAGCGTCTAGCCTGGGAACTGAGCTCTGAGCAGATGCACATACTTGAAAGTTAGGGGGACTGGCTCTTGACAGCTCTCTGCTTTGTATGAAGCCCTTTGCTACAGCCTTCAGCAGTTTGTGGTCTATCTTTTGGTTTGTATTTTTTTGCAGGGACAAGAACAGCTGAGCCTTGGCCCACGCTTGGGGCTCTTAGATGCCACAGTAATGCAACTAATAAATATTGTCAAGTGCTTCATAAAATAACAGAGTGCCCTTCACTTTCATACTTTACAAAGTTGGAGTGCTTTTTTTTTTTTTTTCCCAGTGCATTCAGTCTGTGGTGTTTTTTTTCTTTTTTTTTTTTTTTCCTTTATATGTACTAATCAGAAGTTAAATTTGCTGCAGCATGCTGAAGTTTCCAATATTAGCAGACACACCATATCTGACTATGTGCAGCTGTATTTTGGCTGTCTGTGGTTTCAGTTCTCAGAACTCAGCAAGTCTTAGAGCATACTTTTTTACATAATCTAACCAAACAGTCTTGCTTTTAAATTTAATTTGGTAGAATTTATGTGTATGTTTAACTTAACAGTATGAAGACTTCCAAATGACATAATTATTTCTACTCAGGAGAAGAGGGAAGATTATAGCACTACACTACGCTTTACTAATAGAAATAAAGTTCATGGCTGATAGCAGAACACCAAGCTGCAGTACTCAGCTCTACCACTGACTTGATGCTTGGCCTTGATCAAGCTACATAATGTGCTGCTGGATCATTTGTCCATCTCTAGGAGCAGTGTAGTGTTTGTCCACCTCATACAGAACTTCTGAAGCCAAATTAAAACATTGCTCATATAACTCAGATCTTGAAATAATCTAGGAACTATTATCCTACTTGCAAATGCATTTTTAGCTTCAGCAAAAAAAAGTAATTTTTATTTATATATGTGTGCATATATATGTATCTTAAGATACACCCATATACAAACATTCTGAAAAAAATAAATAGGACTGTTCTTCTTGAGAGCATATAAGTAATTCAAATTTGAGAGCGCTGCCAGGGTTTGCACTTGTTTTGAGGTAACAACAGAAGTCCAGAAAGTAGTGTCTATAACATCCAAATATGTGGTTAGTTTTGAGCACTACAATGTGATAATTAACAACCAAGTCTTCCTTAATTTCTTCTGGGTACTTGTCAGGGTACTAGCTAGTAGGAAGGGGGCATATGCATGAGTACATGTTGAGCTGGTTGATAGCCAGATTCTGGTCCATCTGAACACAGTGTGGTGCTGAGCATCTTAAGGTTCTTTCTAAGATTTCGTTTAGGCTCTACTACCTGTATGGAAAGGCAAGGGTTAGCTAGATCTGTCTTCTAAGAAGTAAAAGGTTTTATTGACTGAGTGATAATAGTGGGAATTAGCGTTTGAATGGCAGATGGGAATTTTCATTCCCTTTTTTTTAAAGGGATTTCTTCCATCTCTTACATACCTTTCTGAAAACACAGATAGTTCTCCATTCTTTAATGTTCATCTCTACTCTTCTTTTTTAAAAACACACATCCATTATTCTGGTAAGCACAGCTGTAGCCCCATGAAGCCCTGGGCAGGGTGAAAAAAGTTAGTTCATGAACACTGGTGCTGAAACATGGGAATTTGTTTCTGCAAATGACCATTTGCCTTGTCATGTTTCTGTTTTGATTCCTGCCAGTTCATGTCAATGAGAATGTTCAACAAGTCAAAATGCTAAACAATTCAAGAACATGTCATGTGAGAAAGCTGGCCAAGAATTTTATGGTGTAGATATTTTGCCTTCCCACCTACACTTCTGTAAAGGTGCAAGTGGGATTTATAGCCTTCACTTGAACTTGTGTCTATGTTAAGACCAGAATTTCGTTCTGTCCTGGAGCAGTCATTTGTAAGCACTGCCTGCAAAGTGGCATGGCAGGGTGGCTCATTGTAACTGTAGCAGATGGGCTGCTGACCTGCCTGAAGACCTATGAGATATAAACTAATGTTAATGCAAGTATTAGTACTTAGGGATCTGTTGCTCCTTTGCTTTCACAGCTTGAGAACCTGTCTCTTCTTCAGTTAGTGGTTTTGATGCTGGTCCCAAGAACTGCTGTGAGGAGGCTAATCGTAGTTCAGGAGCACTAGGTACTCATCATGGGGCCCATCTGACTGGAATCTATGATTTTTTTTTTTTTTTTCAGTAAGCTAGCAGTTGGTGGCAACAAAATCTACAGGAGAGAGCAGTGGATATTTGTGTTGCATTTCTCCATATATAACTCTCTGCTTTTGGAGACAGAACCTATGCTGCTCTTTGGTTACTAACACTTGCATTTAAATGTGTCTGGGGGAGAAAAGGATATACCGTGCTGAGGGAAGAAGGTGGATCTGCTAAGCAGTTAAATTAAGTATTCTTCTTTGGACCTTGGGTAAATCTGCAGAGCAGTTCGTATGCTTAAATTATAATTACTTTCACTGGGAATTCCACTTCATTTTCCCACAATCTCTTCTATAGCAAATGCCCAGGTGATCTGTTAGCTTTATGCCTTGCAAACCCCTTAAATTTTGTGATTTTCTCTAGCTGAAGTGCTGATTCAACCACAAGTGGCATCTTTTTTTGCTATCCTGTCCTTGAAAGAGGACTGTACATGTTTCTGTGCTTTCCTTCATGCTGCTTTCTCCTTAAGACAGACCTATTCCCTTGCTGCTCCCCATCTTAGTACTGACCCTTATTCTCATTCATTTTGATCTTTTTTATTTTTATTTATTTATTTTTGAAACTTCTCATATTTTCCTGTCAAACCTTTTACTTCTCCCGCTTCATCACCAGCTGTCTCCAGTTTACCCAGCAGCCAAATACTGATTGTTCATGACTGATGAACTTCAGGCTCCACTTTGTGGAATTTGAACTCAGTCTTGCTTGAAGACACCTCTGTACCTCTCCTCCGCTTTTCTGAGGAACAAAAAGATCCAGCATGCTTCCCAACCTGTCTCCATTCATGGGTGTCAGATGTCTCAGCCTCCTCACTGTTGTGTCATCCTAAGCTAGCAAAACGGCTGGAAATCCCAGCTGCCTTCAAGACTTTGAGTTCTTCTGAAAAAGAGCTCTGTGTGAGAAGCCTTCTGCCAGATAGCCTCCCTGTAGTGGGCAGGAAGGTTAGAGAGCTTGGATCTGTCAGGTAAGAGAGAGAATTGCATCCACACCAAAGGCAAGTATAAATGCAAGTCTGCTAGGGGGTAGCGTGCCATTAGGCTTTCTCTTCCAGCAGGACTCAGAATGTGCCAAAATCTTTGCCTTTACAAGGCAAATATAAAAACATGTTGGTGTACCCAGAGCTCCACAGATAAATTTTCAGGTGCCAGAGAAGCCATGGATGCTGAAGGGATAGCTGTGCACCTTTCCACTTCCCACCTGAGCCGATGCTTCTTCACGTGCTGTTTGTGTCCCAGGTAATAGCTGTCACTAGGCCATATGACTGAGTTGGAAACACATAGGTGAGCTTTCTGCTGCAGGCCTGGGGATGGGCTTGTGTGTCTTGTCTAGATATTTTTACTTTTCGGCTGTATAGAATAATTAGCTGCTCTAAGACGCCTACTCTCCCTACAAACCTCCAGCTTTTGTAAACTCTGGTATCTATATAAAAGATGGCTGTTATAAATTCTTCTTTTAAAATCACCAGTTATTAGTGATTTTTTTTTTTTAAATTGAAAATCGAAAACTATATTTTTCTCTCCCGAAGCTCACGGAAAAAGGCATTTAAGTATCATTTAACCAGTGATCCTAAATTAATAATGAAGTTTATGGTTTGAAAACTCATTCTTGTCATAAATTGAAAAACGACAAATTGCTTTTTTTCATAAATGAACAGAGGTATGTTGTTCAAAGGCAGCATAGTTCTCAACTATGTATTTTCACACATACTGTGCATTTCAGGATAAAAAATGGCTTACTGAGGGAAGAAGAAAAATCTTTGATGGTTCCAGTAACTTAACAAGGTCAAAATAAAATATTAAAGGCTCATGACTCTCTAGGGGTCATGAAGGTGCTATGATGTGAAATAGGCAGATATATTGGAAAAATGAAAGTCAACACAAGCTGATTTTAATTAAGATGCTAGCAAGTGAGAAGAAATGAAATTACTATTGTACACAGATTCAGAGAGATTCTAATTGGGGAAAAAGATTAGTAAATGAAAACAGGTGTTTGTTCTCAATGATCTAATAGAAATAGTGTTGTGAAAATGGTACATGAAAGCTATTTAAATAACGCTGCCATTATGCTGATAAGGTGTTACTTCTGATTTTTAAAAGGGCAACAAGAGTGCTTTTTTTTTTATTCTTTTTTTTTTTTCTTCCTGTTCCTTATGCCAAGCTTCTGCTGGCCAGGGTGTTCTTGCTCTAAATTAAAGCTGAAGTCTTTTGTATTTGGTGATTATAAAGAACTCACCATTCTTATTAAAAATAATGAAAATTCAAAAGGGAATAATGGCAAAGTACCCCATCCTGATGTAATGATTGATCCAACAGTTAGCTGCTGAATATGTAGGCTGTGATTACTGAGAATAAAACATACTGGAAACTGGTATAATACATCTCTGCTTCACAATTTAGCTTATATTTATACTTGGTGAAGCAAAAGTCTTATTTCTCTTATGGATATGCTTGTTTCAGAGGCATATGTGTAGGATCAGACGAACAGTCTTTCATGCTGTCATTATGATGACCTTTTTGGATACCAGTTCAGTTGACTAGTCCTTGCCTTCTGTTTGATGGTTTTAAGAAGGTTTAGCTAGGCCAAACACTGAGCGATGATAGGAAGGAATATTTTAAAATATGCACAATCCTCCTGTACAGCTGCACCCATAGTGTTTCACAAGGCACTTTTTAAATTATAATCATTTGGCTACTATTGTGTGTAGGTAAGTTTTTAACCTGCTGTTTTAGGGGAAGAAATACGGGTTTTTTGAGTCGCTTTGTTTATATATACAACCAAAGCATCCCTTTGGCTAAAGGGCAGCCATAGCAGGGTTTGCCTCGCTTGCAAGGCTGAGTGCTGGCAGAAGGCATTCCCATGCTGGGAAGCCAGTCTGTTGTCGTTTGCTCTTCTCTCCTACAAAAGGAAGAGGTACTTCAGAGATTAAATATTTGGAGAACTGTGTGTTAAGGAATGACACGTTAATATTGCATGAAGAAGCTTTTGTTGCAGGGCAATGTAGCAGGATTTATACAAGAAGCTACAAATCTGTAGTTCTGTGTAGGTCACATTCTTCACAGGTGTAGTCACAGTTTGTCTAAGAATTACATACAGTAGCTTGTGTAAACATATAGCTTTAACTGCTAGGAATAATAACCCATTCTTGCTGTCTTTTTCTGACCTTTGATTATGAGAATGTAAATTCGAGTTTTATATTTGGAGGCAGTTATTACAAACTATGAATCATGCACAGTTCAGCAATAATAGTTTTATCACCCTGTTTTACTCAGCAATAATCCAAATCCCGGGCCTGGAAAGTGACTGTAGTTCTGGTACCAGAAAACTGATGCTGCAATAGTGTCCTTGTAACACTGATGTGCTTTAAAGTTTGCTGGTGATGGGGTTGAAACTAGGTCTCATGCATTTGGTGAGGTAAGGACAAGTTAAGGGGCTTTTAAAATGCAGAAGAATGTGCAAGTGTCCCTTGCTTCACTCCTGTTGTTATTGATCAAGGTCATCACAAAACAATTAGTTCAGTAAATAAGACATCTCTTCTGAGGATATCATTATCAGGCAGACTGATTCCCCCGAGACAAGGTGTCTCAGTTATAGTGTTGGTACTGACAGTATGGAAAGTACTATGTGGGCCCTTTCTTACCGTCAGGAAATCACACGTCACCTACCATGACGTACGTGTCAAGTCATATTTCTGAATTTCTTCTAATGAGCTTGTCATGTAGCTTTTCCTCTCCTTTCTTCTCACCTTCTTGTGTTTAAACATTGCTCTTAGCTAAAAAAAAAAAAAAAAAAAAAGTTATGAAGTGTCTTTGTGGTGGAAGTGTGTTTGTGGTTTTACAGTTTTTTATTTCATCAAAGAAGAAAATCAAATGCTAGAGTTAGAGAACTTAGTTTGTAAATGAGATTCAGCTTGTTGAGCAGATGTTTAATTGCTAAAAATTTGTCTTATCTTGACAGATCAATTGGTTAAATGTTTGGCTTCATTTTATGTCAAGAAAGAAAAATGAAAAGCACGTGTCATCGGTGTGCATACTGGGAATGGCCATTGCAAAGGCAGGCAGAAATTCCTGGTAGAATATGGTTCTCTACCAGCAATATTCTGGAGGGCCTATGCTCTATTCAAAATCAAAAGGAATCCACCAGCTCTTTAAACATTAAATTTTCCATCAAAAGACACTGAATCTATGTTGTAATATTTTCCTGCTGTGTGGAGCTGCACTGAATTCACCTTAATTCCCTAATAAACTAGATCAGTGTGCCCCAAAGCAATGAGGAGAGGATGATGGAATCATCCCTCAGGCCCAGGCAAATCCTCCATTTTCAACTTTTCCAAGGAATATACATGGTTGCTGTTAAAGGCAGTAGTATTTTTGTGTGTGGCTGAAGTACTGCCTCATTCAGAATGAAATATATTTAACCCTGCCTCTTGAGGGTGGTTGGTCCTGCATCACCTTGTGGAAAAATGTGTACAGTGAATCCTGAGGAGTGCTGGATATCAATTCAGGTTGAATACGGAGTAGGTAGTGTCTACATATCGTGTGTGAGAATGTGTAGATTAATAGTAAACATCCCAACTCGCATTTGGGAGTTCAGGGATGGGTACTGCCTAGCATAGAGGCATATATAATTCATGAAACTCTTTGACACATAAAAATAGAGATGCTCATGACTGATGTGGGCTTTCAGCATGTTTAGATGACTTTATAGGCCATTCATCCAGTGCTGTTAAGCACAATGGTGTATCATTTCTGTCTAAAGTCCCTGAGCTGTATGTAGGCTGGGAAACGGCACTGGTGAGGTATATACACTATATGCCTGCCATATCCTCTTACTCTTCTTTAGGTATCCACTGATAGTCACTGTGGGAGATAATCTACCCATCTGACCTGCTGTTGTTCTTACGAATATAGCGGGTAGAGTTACTGCTCAATCAGCACTTCTAGGTCATGCTTTCTACAGCCAACAGCTTCTGAAAGATAGGAGAAATTTGAGGGTTGAAATATGGGGTGCTGACATTCATTGTTCCAGATTTAACAAACAAACGGAAAAAAAAAGAAAAACAAGAAAAAAAAAGAAGAAAAAAGAAACACACCAAAACCCCCACACCTATGTTGCAAAGAGTTCTGATGGGAAGATCTTATTAAGGGTGTACTACATAGAACCGTGTATAGAGTTAATGACACATGGAGCATTCACCTGTTTCTGCCTTGGCAACTCAGAGTAGATCAGGGAGAATGTTGTCTAACTTCTCTGTGCTATGTTGTTAACTCAGTGCACAAAAATCAGTCAGAGAAGTCAAAACAATCAGACTTGTCTAAAATCCTCTTTCTTCTTCAGAATGAAAAGCTTTTCCATTCTTCTTCTTTGCTCTATGAACATACAACCCAGCTGGATTTATGATCCAGCTCTAGTTTGATCACATTTCAGTCTCTTTGATTCATGTATTAAGGCTAGCAATTAATGAACCTCTAAGAGCTAGAGCAGAGTTTTTCATATAAGGTTCCAAGATTTAGGGCTTTACAAAAAAAAAAAGGATGTTGCAATCAAATTTCTGTAAAATCCAGGACTTTTTTTATTATTCTTTAGTGCATGGAAGTGTCATAAAGCTGAATTAATTGTTTGTAAATGATTTTGTTTTTCAATGAAAACCCCTTTATGAGCACAAGGTATTCAGTCCTGACCCTTCAAGCTGCTTGGTACCTTCTGTTCCCACTGCACTGAGGTACTAAATCAGCAGCTTGCTGGATTGGGTGGTTGCTTATCTGAGTATTTTTATGCAGTTTCCATTAAAGCAGCATCTGCTGTTATGATGGGGCAAATTATTATAGGCTACACAGGAAACCTCCCCTCCTCCACGTACTGGTACATAACATTTTTAATATTTGGTGCATTTATATCATAGATATAGAATATGTCAATTCATTGATGACGAATTTCCAAGGATTATGTACAAGACTTAAATTATACATAATTTGTATAAATACCTGTTTCTCAAGAGAGCATGCTCTCCATAACTCCTGATCTCTTGCCAGGCAAACCAAGATGATGGACAGCTTTTGGCTTCATGCTGTGATAGCTCTCTGTTTTACTTAGCAATCTGAAACACACAGTTAGATTGTTCTGTGTTGACAAAATTATTTACTGAAAGAGTATTGAACTTTCTGATGTCTTAACAAAACAGAAGGACAAATTTCAATTTTAAGCTTCCTCTGACCATGCTAATTTGAGTCTAACATATCAATATGTGTTGGAAATTTTGCTTAAGTTCAGAGAATAAAAGTAAGTGATGACTTAAATAGGAGTGGCTGTCGTGAATGAAACTGCAGCATTCATGGGTGAGTGTCTGGGGCTCGGAGACAAATTAAAGCTATGGAAATGGTGATTGACAAGCATGTTTGTTTCTCCTCTTCAGTTATAACACTAACAACAGCACTAAACCTGTAAACCCCTGAGAAATAAAACTGATGAACTGGAGGACTGAGGTATACAGATGTCCAACTAGTTAGGTTTTTTGAAATTATGCAGACAGGAGAAAGGGATATTTTGACTTAGGTTGTGTAGACTGAAAAGTAGAGATTTCTGGATTCTCTTTACAAAGTGGGCTGCTGTGTCAGACCATGGCATTGAGCAAGGAAGAAATCTATAGGTTTTTAATGTAGGAAGTCCAGGCATTTTGGTAGTAGATAAGTACATCTCAGCATGTTAAAGAGAGAAGCCCTAGGTGCACTGACGGTGTGTTAACAAACATTGTGTCATTAGTCCACATTGGGTTCAGGCCATATCAAGCATTTCTGAGGGAGCAGACAAGCAGAGGAGGTCTAAGATATATCCAAAAGCATCACTTATTGGTTGTGGAAAAACTAGATAATACCCATTCTTCCTGTGATTGAACTAAAAGTTGACAAACTGAAGAAGCATCCTATGCAACAGTAGCATTTTAGGTACATATATGATAGATACAATGCAATGTCAAGGATAGGAGGTTTAAGGTGGAACTCCAAGAGCTGCGTTTCCATTGGTGCAGCTCCTGGTGTGATAGCCATAGTGGATTTCTGTATTGCAGTTTGTGATTTCTCCTGCAGTGTGAAAAAGTATCACGAACACAAAAGGAAAGTGATTTCTGTGCATGCTGTTGGGTAATGCTATGTCACATTGCTAAACAGTTGTTTTATTTCCTTTCAGAAATGATGGATTACTTGATTCGATCAAGAAAAAAAAATCTCCTCCCAAATCCATTACATTGCTTTATACCATTGGTTTTAAAAATAAAGCTAAAAAAATAAATTTTAAGTGCAACCACAAAGGGTTAAAGGTATTATTTTTAATGATTAATGTAACAGTAAAGCTTTAAGCACTGGAGACTTAAGTCAATGCATACTGTGCAATTTCTGCTAGACCTACAAAATTTGGCATATATGTACAGTTTATATATGGGTTTATTTGCACGTTAAAATTATTTGAACATACGGTCTTAAGAGCTGTAATGACAAAATAGTGTTCAGACACAGAAATATTCTGGAATAACTATCCCTGAACACTATTCTGTTAAGTTACAGTAATGTAGATCGTCGACTTGAAAGGTGTAGAAATATAGCATTAGTTATACTCATTTGTCAAGTAACACTAAGCTTTCTTTTTTTTTTTCCTTTTTGCCTTTCTGCTGAATGTATTCTTGAAAGCTGGTTGCTCCCTCTTTTCAGAGAAAGAATGCATTTCTGTCATCAGAGACTTAAACCTGAATCTGCCATTTTCAAGTTTTTTTTTCTTCTTTTATTTAGTTTGGTGTTGTTTAGCACAGGACCCGAAAGTGTTGTGGTTAAACAAAGAAAACAAATAATAAAAGGATAAAACAGCATGAAGATAAACTGATTCATTTCAGTAAAACTTTGTGAAACAAAACAGCTTGTTATTAATTAGAAGAATTCCTACCATGCATGTAAAAAGTACACTCAGGGCTGGAAGTCTACATTGCTGAATGTTGTTAAAACACTATATAATAATTACTGCATTTTTATTTATGCTGAGATGTATTTATAAGGAGACAGTGGCTTTTCCATGAAAACAGGTTGGTGACTGTGTAAATGCAGACTAGACAACAATTTGGGGTCCAAAGTCTTGTAACTTGAAGAATGCTGGAAGCATTAGCATAGTTGGTGTAAACTGCAGTCAAAAGGGTGAAGAATTGGCACAGTGTTATTAATTACATGTATTGAGTGAATGCATGTGTAAGTTTAAGAAAATATCAGCAGGAATGTTTAGGAAAATAGCAGGAATGTGCCCCCCACTCCTTCCAGCCATTTCTTCTTTAATTCTGTTAACTAAGGAGGAGGCACATTGCCTTCAAAGAGCTGCTGTAGAGGGCTTTGACTCATGAAAGCCTTCTCTGTCTTGTATTTGTTTCACTTCCTTTGATCTCTTTTGGTTTGATGAGTACGTGTCATCACTTGGTTTTGCAATTGCTTCCTCTTGTGCAGATATGACAGTAATAAATATATTCACTGAAGGGTGTAATTTAAAATTTATATTATTCACAGTTATTGGCAAGCACTTTAGCCTAAATGGTGAAAATGAGGGGCAGTTTGGTTCAGTTCAAGTTTTTAAAATAATTGATCAGTCTTATCAATATGCATAATAAGCTTATCAAAACAGACTTCTCAAAAATTAAAGATGAAAAAACTGAATATAAAATGATTGTAAGTGTAATTGAGTAGTGTAATTTACATTCCCTTTACAGGAAAAGGCTTTCAGCTTCATCTCTTAAGCAGCTTTAGAAAACTGCATGCTGACTCCTGGCAGTAGTGTATTGATTGAAAGCTTCCAGAGTGTCTAGAAAACAGAAGTGTACACAAATTAGTCTGAAAGTGATGTGTCTTACAGAAAGTCCATCACTGTCTACGGTTTGTAAGAAATATGTTAACTTCAGAAGTACTGGATTTACTGCTCTTATGTAATAATCAAGAGTTTATTATCAGCAGGATTTTTTTAATCTTTTTTTTTTTTTTTTTTTGCATCATTCTGTAAATCCTTAACTAAGCCTCACAGCACCTGTTTCATAACTGGGGGACAAAAATGACAGAAAAATGAAACCACTTATTTACTACCAGGGGCTATAACTAAAATCAACATGGAGTTTAAAAAAGAGATTTTTCAATAAATATTCACAATTTTTTAGACAGTAAATTGGGGTGTTTTGCCCATATAAGAGACATATTTAGAACTTTTTTTCCCTTTTGTTTGGTAAAATACAGTGTCAGAAATTTCCTATATGTTGTGGTTCCCTTCATAAAAGTAGTTTAGGGAATGCTTTCTCCCACTACAGTTGAATTACATTTCTCTTTGCTTTTCCCTCCTTTCTCATATATACTGATTCCCTCCAAATGTAGATATGTGCTACGCTCAGGCTTGGGGTTAGAATAGAACTATGCTTAAACCAGTGAAGTGACTCCAAGTAACGTCAGTGATGGGAGCAATTTTATCCTGCATTTGTGTTCCAACAATTATTTAGTCTGATACTGACTTTCCCCATCCTTGATGATCAGGCTCTTCACTAGTAAACGTTTCAGAACAGATTTATTCATTGATACATACTTGAAGAAGTTGATGCTGTTCATTTCTGAGGCTGTTGAGTACCATTTGGAATAGCAGCTGCTGAGGTAGTGATTTGGACGTGTCCCCTACTACCCTTGAAAGGAGAAACATCGTGGGCGCACAAAACCTTTCCAAAGTATCAACGACATGCAAGTCTGAAAGCATTTGCATATTTTAACAGATTTTTTTCCCCACCATGAATGTATTTATCTTGCTTGCAGATACAAGTCTGATAGTTTGATGTCAAGCAGAAATGACTGCAGAATTTTTTTGTATATCCAAGCCTCTGTAAGCCTATGAGTAAGGGCATTTTCCTTCTGATCATCTGCCAGGCAATGACAAACTTAAGGAAATGCGATCTTATGGGTAGGACTCCATAGTCAGCTCAGTTTACTGTATCCTGTGATTTAGCAGATCCTGCAGTCCATGTAATGGGAGATGCCAGCTCCCATTTGAGGGAACTTTAAGAAGGAATGAGGAGCTTACCTCCAGGTCTGCAACAGCTTTCTGAAATACTAAGAAAAAAGAGTTTTGTAGTGGGGTTATTATTTGAAAACAAACAAATTTTAGGCCAAATTTTCAAGCTTCCACAAGTCAACAAGCTGTGCTGACTAGCTTATATATCATATTATCTGTGTGTCTGGTAGTATTGTTCATTTTAATAGTTTCTACCAATTTACCAAGTGCAGCTGTCAGGTAACTGGGAGTTTTTTGGGGAGCCCTTTATAAAACTGACATAATTTTAGCCCTCTTCCTGTCCTCTGATAATGAGGCAATTTTAAGAGACAGTCAGTCAAAATGCTGTTTCACCTGTAAGTTTCTTATGAAGTCTTTGATAAACGTCTTCTGATCCGTACCATTTGTTACTCTTCATGTGTTTGTTCTGTAAATTCCACAGAAACCTCAGTGTGAAATGTATGTAGTCCCTCCTAAAGAAGTGTTCTGTTCTGGGGGCTTCCCTGGGCCCTGTGTTCTCTATGTGCACATCTCAAAATACTCAATTATTTTCTGCTGTG